>NC_080546.1:24518519-24822269 GCF_028640845.1 Ahaetulla prasina | reverse complement strand
TGCTGGACTGCAAGGCAATCAAACCGGTCAATTCTAGAGGAGATCAACCCTGATTGCTCTTTAGAAGGCCAGATCCTAAAGATGAAACTCAAATACTTTGGCCACTTAATGAGACGAAAGGACTCATTGGAGAAGAACCTAATGCTGGGAAAGATTGAGGGCAAAAGAAGAAGGGACAACAAAGAATGAGGTGGCTGGATGGAGTCACTGAAGCGGTAGGCATGTGCTTAAATGGCCTCCGGGGGATGGTAGAGGACAGCAAGGCCTGGAGGAACGTTGCCCATGGGGTCCTGATGGGTTGGACATGATTTTGTAACTAACAACAACAACCAATATTATTACAGTATTGAAATAAGTAAATCTGATCTATAATAGTGGCACTCTGGATCTGTAAAAATCCTCCATGGATTTTGAGTATGTCTAAAATCTCCATGATGGCATGGGACACTTAACTCCCTGCTGGCTGGTTCCATCTATGATGCCTGTGTTTCTAGTTCTCACAATGATAATATGTGATAGACATCATTGCCATTTTTGACAATTAACAAAAATGTTTTGATTATTCAGAATTAATAGGATTAAGAAGAGGACTAGATAACACCATGTTATTGGCAATTTAGTTTCCAAGGTCCAATATATTCTGAGGTTATCATGATGAGAACAAAGCTTTATGTCAATGCACAGTAACGGGGTGAAATGTAAAATTTGTTACTACCAGCTTTGTGGGCATGTCTTGATGGGGAGGCTAATATGACTGGGTGGGCGTGGCCAACATTTTTTTTTAATTTTAAAAGCATGTTTTCTACAACCTCTTTGGCCGGTTCTGATGATCAGGCAACTCAGCTGGGATCACCAGAGGAGCCAGAGGAGCCTTTTAAAAGCTCCTCAGCCAAAGAGGTTGTTAAAAAAAAAGCTTTCAAAGGCTTCTGACTATCCCACCTGAGCCACACGATCATCAGAGGCTTTTTTTTTTTTACTTTTAAAAGCATTTTTCGGCCGAAGACAAAATGCTTTTTAAAAAAAAAACAAAAAAAAACCCTCTGATGATCATGCAGCTCAGCTGGGGGGCAGGGCCAGGGATTTTTGATACCAGTTCTCCAAACCACCCACCGCCTTCACTACCAGATCGGGCGATCTGGACCAAACCGGGAGCTTTTCAGTAGTAAAAGTAGTAATATTGAAATAAGTAGTAAACCAGATTATCGTGTGGCAATACAAGCCAGTTACCAAAACACCAGGGGCTAGTAAGAAGTTTGAAAAAGGTTCTCAGATAAGAGAAGCTGTACTGAATTTGGCTTGCCTTGTGTTCTCTAATTTAGCATCTGGTCTAAGGTGTTCTGTAAGATGCTTTTCCGGTGTCGATGCAAAGAAAGACTTTGATGCCATTTTGATAATCTTTTATACTTAGGGGAATAAGCCTAAACTGTTTGTCTCCAACTCATTCTTTGCCCAATCTGGCAGGAAAAAAAGTGTGCACATTAGGAGATGCAAGAGTTGAATGCAACATGAACTTCAAACTGAGTATAGTTCATTGACTTAGTGGGCCATTGTTAGATCAACTGCAAGATTATTCTTTAAAAACAACTACTGGCTATCAGAGAATAGAAAACCAGTCAAGGATAAAATAGCTGCCCAAGGCAGTGTCTAGCTACTAGAGAAGATGGTATGCCAAACATTGGAGCCAGAAAGAGCTGGGACTGTAACTGGAATGAAGCATTAGGAACTATCTAAACTAAAGCAGTATTTTTATTTAAAAAAACAAATTAAGTCAAAGCTGGTAAACAGGGCTATGAGGGGCATTTTCAGTGGACTAGAGGAGGAGGAAGAATGAGAATCTGCCTTTGGAATGGGAATGAGAAACTTATAATTAAGGTCTTCTAAATGGGCTGATACTTGAGAGACCAAAAAATGAATCAGTCCCAGTATGTGAAGAGCCATATATGATATCCTGTATTCTGGTCTCTGTACTCAGGACATAATTTGAATGGGAGAAGAAGAAACATCTGTCCAGGCATCAGAATCAGGAGTGAAATCCAGCAGGTTCTGGAGAACAGGTAGCGGAAATTTTGAGCAGTTCACAGAACCGGTAGCGGAAATTTTGAGTAATTCAGAGAAGCAGCAAATACCACCTCTGGCTGACCCCAGAGTGGGATGGTAATGGAGTTTTTGCAATATCCTTCCCCCAGGAATGGGCAGGGAATGGGGATTTTGCAGTATCCTTTCCCTGCCATGCCCACCAAGCCATGCCCACCAAGCAACACCACACCCATCAAGCCACACCCACAGAACTGGCAGTAAAAAAAAAATTGGATTTCACCACTGATCAGAATCCTATTTTGAAGGATTTATCATTAGGTATCTTTGCTACAAAGTCAGGCCTTGTGTTTGTCAGCTCTTTTTTAGAAAAGGAATAAACCAATACAAATAATACAAAACCTCACTCCTTGCCTATTCTCAAAAACTCAAAGGCTGTTAATACAATTGCTAGCAATAATATTGTCCCATGACATTTGTCCTTTCTCAGATTGAGGAACACTAGTGGAGAGTAAATTAATAAATTTAGCTATGAATTATGTATCATACCAAATTTTGTATCATAAAAAAATAAAATGTTATTATTATTTTATATAAAGGCTACGTCCAGTTTTGAATTCTTTGTTCTTTCCTTGTGACCATTATTTTCAACTCTAGCAGCAAAAGGTGGGAATAATTCAACACGTAATTTCTATCAGCATGTTTATTCACCACATAATATTTGCTGTTTCCTGAAGCTTCAGTCCCAGAAGCAATCCAACCTGAAACAAAAGCCTGTTATACAGATCAATACACAAATCAATACATCTAATTTTCCTTGACTGGTACTTAATGGGAGAAAGTGGGGGAAAGGTATTGGATGCATTAAACTATTAAAAGAACAAAATTTACTTTAGCTGCTTTCTTTTGTATTTGCTTCAGTGTTGATCTGTTTCATATCAAAACATTGATAATTACAATGATTATTAAAGCTTCATCATTTGAAAAGTCTAATGGGTTTACACTAACATGCGTATCAATGGTGAAATCTAAAAATTTTCACTACTGGTTCGTGGTTTGGTGGGCATGGCTTGGCGGGTGTGGCTTGGCTTGGTGGTCATGTGACTGGGTGGGCGTGGCCAACTCAATGTCACTCACGTCAAGGGGTGCCTCGCCTGACCCCTCCCCTCCCAGCCATTCTTTGTCACACCGAGCCTCAACATATCTATAGTTCTGTAAAAATGTCATTCACCTTTTTTCAACTTTATTATCTACATGCTACTGATGTACTTTCATGGAACATTGAAAGGAGGAAATGGCTCACATGTGTTGCC
Organism: Ahaetulla prasina; assembly: GCF_028640845.1. NCBI lineage: Eukaryota > Metazoa > Chordata > Lepidosauria > Squamata > Colubridae > Ahaetulla > Ahaetulla prasina. The sequence continues at coordinate 24,818,922 of NC_080546.1, read as the reverse complement.
CAATAGTGTGATAGGCAACAGGCTTTTAAGGGGCCGCCAGAAAGAAGAGTGGGCAATGTATTTTCCAAAGCACCAGAAAGCAAAACAAGAAGCAATGGATGGAAACTGAAGAAACAGAGAAGCAACCTAAAACTAAGAAGAAACTTCCTGACAGTAAAAACAAGCAGTGGAACTGCTTCACTAGAAAGGGCTTTCTTTTGCTCCAGGAGAAAATCAGAATAAAGAACTGCAAAAGCCTTCACAGGAAGAGGCTTTTTTGTTCTACTGTGGAAGAAAAATAGAAGACAGAGAAATCTTCCCTGGAAGAGGCTCCCTGCTTTTGCTCCCTAGGAAGCAAAAGGCAGTTTCTTTTGAGGCAGTTTCTCAATTCTGGCCTAAGTGTAATTTTAATGGTAATTTTAAAGGGGTTTTATGTTGGTCTACTGGGTTGATTTAGTTGATTCGGCCTTTAAATATTTGTTTTTAATTCTGTTTTAAACTTGTTGTTGATATTTTGTCTTTTAAATATGGCTGTAAACTGCCCTGAGTCCTTCGGGAGAAGGGCAGTATAGAAATTAAATTATAAATAAATAAATAAATAAATTCAGGGAAGGTGGTTTGCAGTTTCGCAACATTTTAAGGAGGTGATAATTGCTCTTGGCTGAATGCCCAGACATCTCATTAAAGCTAGTATTCCTTTCCCTGCTTTGTGGGGGTGGGGGAAGGAAAGTTTCTTTTTATTATTCTAGCTGAGGGCAAATGAGACTAAGACTCATTTGCTGTGTCTTAGCTCAGCTGAGGTGGCAATCGTTCTTTCGTGCGAATCAGCTGAGCTAATAAACAACAGAATATAAGAGAGGTGAGAGGAGGGGGAGGGCAGGTGGGTGGGGCCAATCAAAATTTTCCTTACCCGGACAGCAGAACCAGTCCGAACTGGTAGCTTTTCACCTCTGATGTGTATTCATTTTCATTCATTCATTCATTCATTCATTCATTCATTCATTCATTCATTCATTCAGGGGTGAAATTCACTTACCTTCCCTACCAGTTTGCCAATGTATGTGTGCCCTCATCTGCACATGCACAGAGGCTTAAAATGTGTCAAAAAAGCGATGTCATGATGTCCATGCGGGTGGGCAGAGGCTCCCGCAGATGCCACTACCGGTTCACCCGAGCCAGATAGAACCGGCTGGATTTCATTCACTCACTCATTCGTTCATTCATTCATTCTCATGTTTTATTGCAGGCAATTTATGGGTCATGTGTCTTCTTCTGCCCTCTTTCTTTGCTGCTTTCAGATTTCAGAGGTATCAGGGTATCATCATCATGCCCCATATTGAAATGAATATTTGATGATTTACAAATGAATGTATACACTGATGACAATTATAATTGATTGCTGTTGCTGTTGCATTTGCTACCTGTTTCTTCCTTGAAAAGGTCCAGAAATCTCAAAAATGCCAATAATCAATTTATTGTTGGAATCTTTGGTCAAAGAATATAGTTAAATCTTATTCATTGTAGAGTTTTCATTGATTTATTATGTGCCATCAGGTCAATATTAGCCCTTAGTGAACACATACTGTAGATATATTTTCTCCAGGACAATCTGTCCCTAATGTGTTCCTTCAAAACTTCTAATGGTATGCTTATAAATAAATAATAAAATAATAACAAACAATATTTATGTTTCAAGTGAAAACTCTAGTTTGATTATTTCATGATCCATTGGTTTATTTTCTTGGCTGTCCACTGTATTCACAGCGGTTTTCTTGAACACCAGAGTTTGCAAGTGTCAGTACTCTTTTTGTCCTCCTTCATTGAAGTCCAACATTCAATTTCATAGACTATCACAGGAAAAACCATAGCTTGCATTATTCTTACATTTTCCAAGACTTTCATGCAGGGGTGGGCTTCAAAATTTTTAGCAAGGGGTTCTCTGCCTGGTTGCTGGGGGGGCATGATCATAGTAGGCATGGCCTAGTCGGCCTCCTGCACCATGGCATGGGGGGCATTTTTGCCCTCTCTGGGCTCCGGAGGCTTTCCTTGAGCGTCCAGGAGGGCGAAAATGGCTTCTGGAGGCTGGAAACTATAGGCCCATTTTTCGCCCTCCCTGAGCCTGCGTGTGTGCCCTGCACTTACCTGCATCCAAAATGGGCCACGTGGGGATTCCTGGGAGGGGCTGGCAGGCAAGGCCAGCCAGAAGTGGGATTTGGGAGTTCTCTGAACTGCACAGAATCTTAGCTAGAGGTTCTCCCGAACCCCTGTGAACTCCCAGCAGCCCACCCATGTTTTCATAGTTGCTGTACCAAATATACATGCAGTGTATTTCTGGAATATTTATTCCTTTATTATTGATCCCAAAAGGCAGATGCTATCCTCCACTTTGAGATATTCATTGTCAGTTCTAAGTTTGTTTGCTGTCATCATTGGTTTAATATTCTTTATATTTAATTTTAGTCCCATTTTTCACTGCGCTCCTTGACTTTTATTTCTAGAGCTTTCAGAACCTCTGCATGTATCATCAGCGTATCACAAGTTATTGATATTTTCTTGTCAAATTTTAAAACCATGATTCCCAATCCAGCTTTCCTTCAGTATATAGGCTGAATAAACAAAGGGAGAATATATAGCCTTGTTTTTATCAACCTGGAGCTACTGAATGTTCTGGCCATACTGTAGCTTCCTGAACTGTATGTAGATTTTGCATGAGGATAATGAGATGTTCTAGTATTCCTATTTTTCTAAAGCATGCTCCATAAAGCATGCTCCATATAGGAAGCCTACAGAAAAGGTGATAAAATGCTGTACAATCAGGCCAGAAATGCACTAACAAGGGAGATAAGAGCAGCAAAAAGAAGCTACTCTGAAAAGCTAAAGAATCAATTTTCAGCAAATGAACCAGCAAACATGTGGAAAACTCTTAAAAATATCACCGGCTATGGCAAACCTCCTTCCCAGGCTGAAGGTAATCAACAACTGGCAGATGACCTGAATGAGTTTTACTGCAGGTTTGAAAGGAAACTACAGCCACCTATCTCCACAACCCCCATCTCAGACACAGCAACAACAGCCAAGCCTCCTACAACTGACCCCATTTCATTGGGTTCACAACCCCTAGTGATCACAGAAAAGGAAGTGCAGGACCTATTTCACAGACAAAAGCCAGGAAAAGCTCCAGGCCCAGACAAGATAACTCCTTCTTGCTTAAAAGTCTGTGCTGACCAATTGGCCCCATCTTCACCCATATTTTCAATAAATCACTAGAGATGTGCTATGTTCCTTCTTGCTTCAAACGCTCTACCATCATCCCAGTGCCGAAGAAGCCCACCATCAAGGAACTGAATGACTACAGACCAGTTGCTCTAACATCTGTAGTCATGAAAACCTTTGAAAGGCTAGTGCTTTCCTACCTGAAAACCATCACGAATCCGCTTTTAGACCCCTTGCAATTTGCATACCGAGCAAATAGATCAACAGATGATGCTGTTAATATGGCTCTGCACTACATCCTACAACATCTTGAGTCTCCAAAGACCTATGCAAGGGTCCTCTTGTAGACTTTAGTTCAGCATTCAATACCATCATTCCAAACATTCTTCTAACTAAGCTAAACCAGCTACAAGTACGGAACAGACTTGTAAGTGGATCACAAGCTTCCTAACAAACAGGAAGCAGCAGGTGAAGCTAAGCAAGATCACATCAAATACCTGTACAATTAGCACAGGGGCCCCCCAAGGCTGTGTGCTCTCCCCACTTCTCTTCTCTCTGTATACCAATGACTGCATCTCCAATGATCCATTTGTTAAGCTACTGAAGTTCGCAGATGACACAACAGTGATTGGTCTCATTCGAGACAATGACGAATCCGCATATAGACGTGAGGTCGAACGACTAGCCTTGTGGTGCAACCAAAACAATCTGGAACTGAACACACTCAAAACCGTAGAAATGGTGGTAGACTTTAGGAGAAACCCTTCCATACTTCCACCTCTCACAATACTTGACAACACAGTATCAACAGTAGAAACCTTCAAATTTCTGGGTTCTATCATATCGCAAGATCTCAAATGGACAGCTAACATCAAAAACATCATTAAAAAAGGACAACAAAGAATGTTCTTTCTGCGCCAACTCAGTAAGCTCAAACTGCCCAAGGAGCTGCTGATCCAGTTCTACAGAGGAATTATTGAGTCTGTCATTTGCACCTCTATAACTGTCTGGTTCGGTTCTGCAACCCAACAAGAAAAACACAGACTTCAGAGGATAATTAGAACTGCAGAAAAAATAATTGCTACCAACTTGCCTTCCATTGAGGACCTGTATACTGCACGAATCAAGAAGAGAGCCGTGAAAATATTTGCAGATCCCTCGCATCCTGGACATAAACTGTTTCAACTCCTACCCTCAACGACGCTATAGAGCACTGCACACCAGAACAACTAGACACAAGAACAGTTTTTTCCCGAAGGCCATCACTCTGCTAAACAAATAATTCCCTCAACACTGTCAGACTATTTACTGAATCTGCACTACTATTAATCGTTTCATAGTTCCCATCACCAATCTCTTTCCACTTATGACTGTATGACTATAACTTGTTGCTGGCAATCCTTATGATTTATATTGATATATTGATCATCAATTGTGTTGTAAATGTTGTACCTTGATGAACGTATCTTTTCTTTTATGTACACTGAGAGCATATGCACCAAGACAAATTCCTTGTGTGTCCAATCACACTTGGCCAATAAAAAATTCTATTCTATTCTATTCTATTCTATTTTGACACAATTAACACAATCCACAATTTTCTACCAAGAATAAAGTTTTATCATTTTCCTGACATGGAAAACTTTCCTTTATCTAACAATTCTCACATGCATCCCCTTATAGTAGAAGAGCATATTATCATAGGCCTATTAACATGTTTCTTTTTCCATCATTACAAACTCACAATTCTTCAGGATTATCCTCACTTGGAATAAAGATTGGCAAACTTTGAAGTGCACTTAGGCAAATGGTCAAACCCATGCACAGTCACTGTGGATAAGAAGATGAGCGGTATATAAATTTGACAAATAAATAATAAATAAATGCCACAGTAGTGGGCAGAAGTAAATGTATAAGTGGGCAGGAATTTATACAATATATAAATATCTTTTAGTTTTCCCCTATTCTTTTTTGTTTGCTTGTTTGCTTGTTTGCTTGTTTGTTTCTTTCTTTTTTCTATGGTTGTGCTATTAAATAAATGTTACAGTAAAATGAAATGAAATGAAAACAACCACAGAACCTGGTCAGGAAAGGCCAGAAAAAATCAAAGTAAATGTTGTTTTAAAGGAATGAATTAAAAATAATAATAATTATAATGAAGTTTCCCTTGTAACAATCATTAACTGAATTTTGGTGAAAAATCACACTGCTCAAATTCGGCATTAAACTGGCTCACTAAAAGTCAATGGGATGCCCAAGGAGCAGGGGTGAAATGCTCTCGGTTCGGACCATATCGCCTGATCGTGTAGCAATGGCGGCAGGTGGTTCAGAGAACTGGTAGCAAAAATCCCTTTCTCCCCCCACCCATGCCCAGCTGACCCGTGCGATCATCAGAGGGGTTTTTTTTTGGTTTTTTTATTTTTAAAAGCATTTTGTCTTCGACCAAAAAAATGCTTTTAAAAGTAAAAAAAAAAAGCCTCTGATGATCACGCGGCTCAGCTGGGATTGTCAGAACCTTTGAAAAGCATTTTTTGCTACAACCTCTTCAGCCAAAAAGGTTGTAGAAAAAATGCTTTTCAAAGGAAAAAAAATGTTGGCCATGCCCACCCAGTCACATTACCCACCCACCCACTAAGCCACGCCCACAGAACCAGCAGTAACAAATTTTACATTTCACCCTGCCAAGGAGCTCTGAGAACTAGAAAATTTTGGATGGCTAGTGTCATCCCTGTAATCTGGAGACTTGCAAATCACGAAATCTGATATAGAAATTACCAATCCATCTGCTATTCACAAGCGTGGAGCCAAACCAAGGGTGGTATTCACTTCGCTACTGGCTTGCAAATGTGAGCGCATGCACCACCTCTGTGCAGGTGCAGAACCTTCTGTGCATGCACAGATCATCAAAAATGGAACGTAATGGAACCTCCCACCACCACCACTACCGGTTCGCCTGAGCCGGATACAACCGGCTGAATACCACCACTGAGGCAAACCTTAGAAATGCAAGCGAGGACCATGTTGCTCCCACTGCTTTAAGTCAAAAAACTGTTGTAGATTTTTTTTTAAGTGCCGCAGATGACACTAAATGATAACATTGTGAAAAAGTGGGGGAAGGATATAAAGAAAAACAAATCTTAATCAACAGATTTCCTCCCCCCTCCCTCTAAAAGCACAAGTGTCTCAATAAAACATTTGGCCTTTCTCTGAATATAGATAGAATTGAAGCTGGGAGAAACCATTGATTATAGGGTATATTAGCGTAATACTACAGTTTATGCCTGCTGGATTCTTGGAGCACTGAACACCCTCAGTTTTGCTTTCAGCTATTAATTACCCAACCAGTCATTAACTGCTGCTAACAATTGATTTACAGGGAATTATTGCTTAAATAGCGGGAGGTATTTAAGAACAAAATAAATTAAAACAAAGAGCCTCAAAGATCCAAGGCATGGAAAGGAGACTGTTTGTAACAAAGAGCAGTTGCTAGTTGCATTGCAATTACCCACTGATAAACAATCATTGGGAAGTTTCTACACGAATGACATTATGTATCATGGACCTAGTTTCTGTACTAATTAAATGATTGGGAAAGAATTATTGTTCTGTTATCAGAAACCTAATTGAGGCTGCTCATTTTGTTCTGACAGACTTATCAAAAATGTTTAATTGCAAGCTGTGTCTTATGATGAATCACAAGTAATATGGCATCAAACCAGTTCTGAAAGAGTTGCCTTTGGTAAATTCTTCGCTGTTAGATTTCTAGGATTTTTTCTATTTGCTGTCCTACAGAACAAATGAAACCTCATTATTCCCCAAAAGCAACATAGAATAGCTTAGTAATAATTTTCTTTTCTCTGTTTTTAGTCATTTGGCTAAGCCTAGCTTGCTTAACAAAGCCGCCCTGAGTCTTCGGAGAAGGGCGGGATATAAATTCAAATTTTTAAAAAAAAGGCAATATAGAGAGAATGTCAAAATTTAGCCCTGGAACATAAAATCAAAGACAGAATGAAGTTCCATTACCTTTGGAGAACAATAGACGTTCAGAAATCTTGATGGAAATTATTGATTGCTTCCCAATGACATCATTTTGGGCTAAATATGTCCAATTATTATTATTAATGATAATAAGAGTTGTAGTACAAAACATATGAAAGTACGATGTTGCTAATTTCTCATCTATAATTTCATTCATTTTTCATTCAACTTGTATGGCTGTCCAACTCATAGTGATTTAGGACAGCACACTTAAAAACAGTTAAAATAACAATCCATATCAAAACTGGCAAATTGACAACTGAATGTGTGTCATGCTTCTTAGAGATGGGCTTACTCAATATTCTGACCCAATGTCCAAAGAAACAGCCCATTGGTAAGACTCTTAGAAAGGCCAATCTGGGGGAAAAAATGGAACTTTGATGTTATATATCAGTGATGGCTAACCTTTTTGCTATCGTGTGCCAAAAGCGTGGGGACCGGGGGGGCGGGGGTCACGTGCGTGCGTGCCCACACTCATAATTCAATGTGCCCCACCCACCCCCGCACATGTGCACGTGACCCCTCCCTGCTCTCCCCCCGCTTTTGGCAAGTGATGGCATGGTGGGCCCGGTAGGCCCGTTTTTCGCCCTCCCCAGGCTCCAGAGGCTTTCTCGGAGCCTAGGGAGGGCAAAAACGGCCTTCCCCACCCCCCAGAGGTCCCCTAGAGGCCAGAAACAACCCATTTCCTGACTTCCAGTGGGCCCAGAAGGCCCAAAAATCAATTGGCTGGTGTGCGCATAAGCACTGGAGCTAAGCTAGGGCAATGTTCACATGCCCACATATATGCCTCCATGTGCCACTGTGGCCCGTGTGTCATAGGTTCACCATCACAGTTATGTATGATAATAGCAGCAAGATTACTTTACATACAAATAAGGAAGGACACTTTGATTCCTCCAACAGCCAAATGACCGCAAAAGTTGATGGTGTTAGCAGAGATGAATAAATTGATTGCTTTTATTAAAGAAAAAAACACAATTAGTTTTGTTTTTATTTGGAAACGAATTCTGGTTTCATTTCAAACTTGAGGTTTGATGCTATTATTTTATTCTACTGCACCAAAGGGAGTTGGAAGTCATTGCCTTTCATTTCCTTTTTACTTTGCCCTATAGTTTTCTTTTGCCTTCTCATTCCCTTACTTTCCCACTATTATTATTTTTTTTGCATTTTTGTATTTTATATTATAAACTAATTTTTAAAAAGGGGTCTTAGAAAGGCCAACTTAGATAGGGTCATTGAAATCTCAGGGGGGAAAACTTTCCACAGGACAGGCCCTTTAGTTAGGAAACCTATCTTTACATTTAAGCATTTCCCCCTCAAAATTAGATGATGTAAGTTTAAAACAGACATTTAAATTGAAGTTAGTAAAATAGAAAATGTACCATTATGAAAATGTGGACAGGTTATGAGGATCCAGAATATCTTGAGAGACTAGAATGAAATGTTGTTCCAAAACTACACTGCACTGTAAGCTTCAGTAAGATCAAGGGGAAAAATTGATACGTCTAAAGCAGGGGTGAAATCTAAAAATTTTCCCTACCGGTTCTGTGGTGTGGCTTAATTGGTGGGTGTGGCTTGGTGGTCAGGTGACCAGGTGGGCATGGCCAATAACAATAAATAAAAATAATAAACAAAGTCACAAAAGAATAAGAGATACCAAAAACCAACTTTCACACTTTACACGCACACAACACAGCACAACTGACTCACACACCAACACAAAATGCCACATACAGCTTTGTGAGATTTGTGTGTTTGTGTAGTTAGAATGAAATACTAGAGAAACACACCAAATTCAGAAAGCTGCACAAATATTTTATTTTATTATTTTATTTTATTTTATTTATATTTTTAGATAAAAGCAGCTAAATTTAAAACTTTCTTAACTTTAAATTGCTGTCTAAAAAAAAATAAAACTGTGTTTGTTAGTCAACAAAAAAATAACTTAGAGATACCAATAATATGATAGTTCCTGCAGTGAGATTTATGTTCAAGTACATACTGTAATAAATACTGTCACACATGCACTGTCTTTTAAGTGTGGGGCATCTTCCATTTGACTTTTTCTTTTGTAGTTGTAATAATGCTGAGGTCACAGTGATAGGGTCTTTCCCTGAAAAATTATGTGACAATGTCTTCCTCTGCAGGAAATGTTTTGAGAAATCATTTGCCCAATTTCTCTGCCCTCGAAGCTGCAGGACAAATTAGAAAAGGCCATTTGTGCCAAATTCTCTTGCATTCAATTAAGAATTTCTCTGAATGCTGCTGCCCTCAGGAGAACCGCGGTAGCATTTTAGACAAAGACCATTTAAAAGGGTGGAAGAGGACAGACAGAAGTGAAGTGGTGGGGCACATTTGTCTGTGAAAACCAAACTATCAGAACGTCAGAAAAGGGCAAAGGCTGAAGCAAGGGAAAGAGTATAAGTATAGTGAGATCCACTTATTAGCATTCATAAATCTTAAGTAAACCACAGTAATTACATGCCTGTAGAGGATTCCATTATCCACTGGTCATACAATCGTGTCCAAATAATATCTCACTAAAACAGGAAATGTGCAAATTTATAATGATTAGAAATATGGGAGGATATCCAAATAAAACATTATGCTAATTTTTATTGATTTGGGGTTTGTTTGTTTGTTTGTTTGTTTGGCCTTTCAAAAAGCAAATACTTAAATTTGCTCAATATGTCCAACAGATTTAGAGGGGAATAGATATTTTCCAGAGGTAAATCATATAATTTCTGGAGAGTACTGAGGGAGTCGATGTAGTAAGAGAATGGGAAGTTGTTAAAACAGGATCTCAGCAGGTTGAGAGCAACCCTGCCTGCTTTCTTTTCTTCAGCCTCCTCTATATTTGCTAGCATGTTCCTCAAAACTGTGCAGTCATTGTCCTCAAAAAGGAAGGGGGAGAGAATCAGTAAAATCTACAGCTATTTCTATTACCATGGCAACTGTTGCAAGGAAAGCTTGTGATACAGTGAAATAAAGGTCCTTCCTTCCTTCCTTCCTTCCTTCCTTCCTTCCTCACATAGATTTGCACAGTCAGTTACTGATTTGGATCCTTTAATGTAGAGGTTGCCAGCGTTTCATTAGTACCAGTATACTAATCTATATGTTCTATGTGATACAAGTTTTAGAATGGGGATTTTTTTGTTATTTTTTGCACATTAGAATCCTATAAAAAGCATAAAGCAGAGCAAGGACATTAATGAACTATGGGGCTTTTGTTAGTATTTCGTACATTATATACAAACATAGGCCAGTTTGGTTTAGTAATTGAAGTGCTATTCTAGAAAACAGGAGTTCTAATCCTACTTTAGGCATGAGAGCTGGCTGGGTGACTTTGGATCAGTCATGCTCTATTATCCCAATCCATTTCACAAGATTGTTGAGGGCAAAATAGAAGGTGAAGCAGTAGGTGAAAACTTCTTCAGCCAAAACTAAAGATAGAATAAAAATATACATATAACAGCGTACCCAGGAATACACTGTGGTTAGTAGCTGCTTCAGCATGTCACCTCTTGTTCTTCTCAAGCTATTCTGTTGGAGGTGCCACACTTCCCTTTCCTGAGAGAAGAAATAGTCTTCACCAGTAGCTTGACCAGGCTATCCTATCCTCTGAGTTTGCTCTCTTCCTGTACTTTGCTAGACCAGTTAAATTACTTGTGTCCCCTAAAAATGCTTAGAAATGAGAGAAATATTTCGGGAATATACTTTGGAAAGTATCCCTTTCAAATATTCATCCTCTGCCAAGCACAGGTGCTACATATTGGCACAAAGAACTTTTTATTTGCTTAATGAATTTCTATTTTATGCATTTTATTTATTGCGTAGCAATAAATTTATATCGTCACCTCCTCATGTATTCAAAAAAAATGTGAGCTATAAAGTTTCCATTCCAATAGACCACTAAACCCTAACTAAATAATACATCAGCAACATTAAAAAAGAATCAATACTCTTTGAAATGTTTCTGTTTTAATTGCCTTTCTTACACCTATCAGTAAGGGCATCTCCGAATTTTATGGAGTAGGCTATTCTTCAGGGACTGAGCACATACTGAAAAATATTGCTCTTTAGTTATCCCATGAATGCATATCTCCAAAAGTAGAGAATCAGTACTCATCACTATCTAGGTTTTGATTATATATGCTTCCTCTTTCCATCATCCAACACTGAATAATAAAAAAAAGTCTTGTGTTTTGATCCTAATCCTAAATTCCAATTTATGAAGTGACTTTCTTAACCCTTCCCTAATCAGATGACAAGGTTAAATTGGCTTTGACAGCTGTCAGTTTAAAAAATATCCTCACATAAATCTATGGTATACACACTTGCTACATTTATATAAAGACCTCCAGTAACCTTACATCTAAGGACATTTTAGAGCTGGAAATAGAAGCAGCTAGAGTAATTCCTTAGGAAAAAAGTTCTCTGCAGGGCTTCTTAAATTTTGTGATCCTGAAGCCTCTTAAAATCAATTACTATGGCCATCCAAGAATAAATCAAATGCTTTCACGGAGATAAAGACTGGACAAGAGAAAAATTATCCTGTTTATTTGACATTTTAGTCACAAGGGTTCTCAGAAAAGGATAATATCTTGGAGCAGGTATTTATTTATTTGTTTGTTTGTTTGTTAAATTTATTTGGCACCTATCTTGCCGTTGGGCTTCTTTAGACAGCTTACAGTAATAAAAAGGAAGATAAATGTAAAAGCGTGTAAACAGAAGTAAAATAATAGAACTATAAAGTAAATAATGACAAAGGAACAGGAGAATGAATACATTAATAGGATCACCAAAAAGATGGATCGATGGAAAGCAGAGACCAGGAGTGGGAGGGAGGAGGAGGAGAGATGGGATCTGCCATTAATTTAGCAGCTACCTTCAGTGTGGAATGATGGCCCTTTTATGACTTGTGGACTTCAACTCCCATGCTGACTCAGGAATTCTGGGAGTTAAACTCCACAAGTCATGAAAAGGCTATCATTCCCCACCTCTGCCTTAGAGGGTAAGATGATCCAAATGGCAAAAATTTTGATAGTAGACCCTACAGAAGACTGATTTTAAAAATGTGCAAGCCACACTTAAGTTTTAGGGTGTGTGTTTTTTCTTTCCAGCTTAATAGAACATTGGAAAGAAAGTATAGAAAAGGGACTTAGAATGTAACGTATTTTTCAGAGTATAAGACGCACATTAGTTTTTGGGAAGGAAAACAAGAAAAAAAATTCTGCCTACCAGCATCCATCAGTATTCATCTGACTAGCATCCTTGAAGCAAACAGCCAGCTCAGTGTCGTGTCCCACTCCTCCGCTGACGGCTGGGTCCGGGAAATCCGAATCAGGCTTGCCTCTGCAGTTCTGCCCAAAGTCCTAGCAAAGTCCTCAGAGCAGGCAGGAGACCAGTAAGTGACTTCAGCAAGATAAGTTTGACTTTTTGCCTGACTCAGAGACTGCCAGAAAGTAGCTCCTTTATATAGGCCATGGGGTGTGGCACCATGACTCAGCACTCATTAAGGCCTGCCCCTCCCTTCCCTCTGCAGCCTCCGCCTCTCCAATCTTCTGATGCAAGGGTCACACCAATCAGCTGTTCTTGGGAGTAAACCCTCCTCAGGCTCACCTGCTGTGGAGGAGGGGGAGGGGTCTAGCTGCTCCGTTTGCCTGGGCATGGAGTCAGGGCTGGGGCAGGGAGATTCTCCTTCTGCAGTTTGTGTGGGCATGGAGCCAGGACTGGGACCGGGAGGCATACATTCCTCAGTGTGCGGGAGCAGGTAAGAAGGCCCCGGCTGCTCTGAGGGCGGGCAAGACACAACACTATCCCTCACCGCAGGGCCCTTCCCCCGGGGCTGACGATCGGGATGCGGTCGGGCTGGGTTCTGCTCGTGGAAGGCCCGCACCAGGTCCGGGGCGTGGACGTCAGAGGCGTTGACCCAGGTGAACTCGGTCCCGTACCCTTGCCACGCAACCAGGTATTGGAAGCGCCCCTTCAGCCAGCGGGAGTCGCGTATGCTGTGCACCTCGTACTCCTCCGCCCCGTCCTCGTCGACAGCGACGGGTGGCGCCGGGCGCCGAAGGGGAGACGGCAGGGCCTCAGGGACCAGCAAGGACCGATGGAAGACGGGATGGATCCGCATGGAACGCGGCAGGGTCAATCGGTAGGCCACCGGATTGATGACCGCCTCGACGGGGAACGGACCGATGAACCGGTGGTCCAGTTTCTTCGCCGGCCGGTCGGACGGGAGATGCTTTGTGGAGAGCCACACGCGGTCTCCGACCACCAGTGGGGGTGTTGCCCGTCGGGAACGATCGGCGACCCGCTTGTAGTCCTCCTTCGCCCGATTCAGCTGCCGACGCACCATCTGCTGGACCGCGTGCAACTCGGAGAGAAAGGACTGTGTCTCGGGAACCGGGGAGTCCGGGGGCGCCAGAGGGAAGAGCCGCGGATGGTACCCCAAATTGGCCAGGAACGGGGTGGTCTGGGTGGAGGTGTGTTGGGAGTTGTTGAATGCAAACTCCGCTAGGGACAGGTAATCGGCCCAGTTGTCCTGCTGTTGGTTCACGAAGCACCGGAGGTACTGTTCCAGGACGCCGATGACCTTTTCCGTCCCGCCGTCGGTCTCCGGATGGTGCGCCGACGACAGGCACACCTGCACCTCCAATGCGGCCATCAGGCTCTTCCAAAAGCGGGCCGTGAACTGCACCCCACGGTCCGACACCACCCTGTCCGGCAGGCCGTGGAGGCGGAAGACGTGCTGCAAGAAGAGACGGGCTGTCTTGGTGGCGGTGGGCAGCCCGCGGCACGGGATGAAGTGTGCCATCTTGGTGAGCATGTCCACCACCACCAGCACCGTGGTGAACCCCGAGGACGGCGGCAGGTCCATCAGGAAGTCCATGGAAATCGCCCCCCAGGGTCTGTCAGGAGTCGGCAAGGGCTGGAGGAGACCGGGAGGGGCCCCCGTGGCGGCCTTGGCTTGCCGGCACGGCACGCAGGACGTCACATAGGCATGGACATCATGCCGCACCCGGGGCCACCAGAAGGTCCGCATTACCAGGTTGAGAGTCTTGAAAAACCCGAAATGGCCCGCGGCAGGGTTGTCGTGGCACTGGGTCAGGACGAGGGACCGGAGCGGCCCCGTGGGCACATACAACCGCCCCCGGAACTTGAGTACGTCGTCTTCCAATGTCCACGGAGACGTGGGGCCCGCCTCCGCTCGCCGCTGCTGAGACCAGGCGTCTTGGCGCTGCGCCTCGCACCGGGCCCGTAAGTCCACGGTTCCCGGCGGCGGCCAAGGCTTCCGCCGGCAGTACAGTCCGTGGAGGAAGAGGGTCTTGGGCGCCAGGTACTCCGGCTTACGGGACAGGCGTCCGCCCTCGGTTGTGGCCCCGGGGGATATAGGTGACGCGGATGTTGAACGGGGAAAAGACCAGCGACCACCGGATCTGCCGCTGGTTCAACTCCCGAGCCGTGGTGAGATGTTCGAGGTTCCGATGGTCCGTTCGGACCTCCACCTGATGCCGGGCCCCCTCCAGGTGGTGCCGCCACGCCTCGAACGCGGCCTTGATAGCCAGCAACTCCTTTTCCCAGATGGTATAGTTGCACTCGGAAGGGTTGAGCTTCCGCGGTAGTACGCGCAGGGAAAAGAGTGCCGCCATCCGCCGGGGCCTGTAGCAGCACCGCTCCGAGGCGGCGTTGGGCGTCCGTCTCCACCACGAAGGCGGTGCGGGTCGGGATGTCGCAGGATGGGCTCCGTGACGAAAGCCTTCCTGAGAGCCGTGAAGGCTTCCTCCCGCGGGGACCCCACCGAACGGGACCTTCTTCTGAAGGAGCTGGGTGAGCGGAGCCGTCAGCGTGGCGAAGCCGGGATGAAGGTCCGATAGTAATTGGCGAAGCCCAGCAGCCGCTGGACATCCTTCACCCGACGCGGGCTTCCCAGCTGCTCAGGGCCTCCACCTTGCGCTGGTCCATGGCGATCCTCGGGTGAGAGGATGTGCCCGAGGAACTCAATGGACGACGGAGGAAAAACACTTCTCCAGCTTGGCGAGCTGGTGCTCCGCAGGCGCTGCAGGACCAGGCGGAGGTGCTGGAGGTGACTTTCCTGGACCGAGTAGACCAGGATGTCTTCCAGGTAGATCACCACGAACCGATCCAACATGTCCCGGAACACATCGTTCATAAAATGTTGGAAGACGGCGGGGGCGTTGGTCAGCCCGAACGGCATGACCGTGTACTCGTAGTGTCCATACCGGTGCCGAACGCCGCCTTCCACTCGCCCCTTCACGCATCCGCACCAGGTTGTAGGCCCCGGAGGTCGAGCTTGGTAAAGATGGAGGCCTCCGCAGCCGGTCCATCAGCCCGGGATGAGCGGCAGGGGTAGCGATTCCGCACCGTGATGGCGTTCAGCCGCGGTAGTCGCAACACAGGCGCAAATCCCGTCTTCTTTTTACGAAGAGGACCGGGGCCGACAGAGGGACTTGAAGGCCGGATGAACCTCGGGCCAGATTTTTGTCCAGAAAGTCCCTGAGGGCGCCAACTCGGCTCGGACATGGAATACAGGCGCCCGTGGGCAGCGGGCGCCGGGTTGCAGGTCCACGGGCAGTCGTGGGGCCGGTGCGGGGTAAGCGGTCCGCCTCCTTTTCGCTGAAGACGCCAGCGAAGTCCTGCAGCTCGGGGCACGGCGACGGCCGGGTGAAGACGTCCTGGCGGTGCAGGTGTGGCGGATGTGGTCGACACACTGCAGGCTGGGAACGAGATGGCGTTCGCGACCAGGCCACCTGAGGGTCGTGCGTCCGCAGCCAGGCCAGTCCGAGGATCACTGGGAAGTGGAGGTCCGCCGTCACGTGAAGCGAATCGCCTCCTCGTGGTCCCCGATGGCGAGGCGCAAGGGCTGCGTGGCGGTTAATGGGTCCGCCACCAGCTCCCTCCCGTCGATGGTCTCGACGCCATCGGAGGGTCTACCGGAACCAAGGGACACCAAAATGGTCCACGAAGGCCCGGTCCATAAAGTTCGTGGTGGCCCCCGAATCTACCAGCGCGTGTGCTGGGATCCCTTCCGGCCGGTCACCCACCCACACCCGGGTGTCCAAAATCAGGTGCCGAGGGGGCCCGGGGTCCACGTCGGCCATGTCTGGTGGGGCTTGGTCCGTGCCCGGCCTAGGGTTTCCCTGGGCCGGGCCTGCCCCGTTTCCCGACTGGCCAGGCCGGGATTCGGGGACGGGCGTACGTGCTCCACCGCGCTTCCTGGGGCATGCGGCGGCGAAATGGCCGGGCTCCCCACAGTACAAGCACAGCCCCTTGGCGCCTCGGCTCCGCTCCTGGGCCGTCAGGCGAGGCCTGGCCGCTCCTAACTCCATGGGCTCTCGGCGGCGCCACGGCGCGGGTGGCCCGGGACGGGTCGGCACGGGTCGAGGGAGGGCGACGGTCTTTGACGGTTGCGGGCGGCGACAGGACGGGCGTTGCTGGAGACGGGTGTCGAGGCGCAGGCAGAGGGCACCAGGTCAACGAGGGTCCGCGGCGCCCACCCGAGCCAGCTCGTCCTGGAGCTCTTCGAAGGCCCCTCTTGAACGCGTCCGCTAGTGCCGTGTCGTTCCAGTCCGAATCATGGCACAGCAACCGGAATTCGCGATGTACTCCCGGAGGGGGCGGGCCCCTTGTTGGATCTCTCCGAGGCGCCAGGCAGCCGTCTGGGCCCGCACAGGGTCTTCATACATCAGGGGTAGTTGCCCCCAGAACCCCTGGTAGTCCGCCAGCAAGGGGCTGTCCCTGAGCACCAAGGGCGTGGCCCACCGCGCAGCCTGGCCAGACAACAGGTTCATCACGGCCACCCTGGCCCGGTCATCTGGAAAGTCCCCGCCGCATTGCCATGTAGGTCTGGCACTGGGCCATGAAGGCCGGGAACATCTCCATCCGCCCTGAGAACTTCTCCGCACCGTACCGGGCTGTGGCGCTGAGGAGGAGGAGGTTGGACTGCTGGGGCATTCCCAGCAGCCAGTTGAGCAGTCAGCTGGGCGACTTGCTGTTGCAGTTGCTGGTTGTCTGTTTGTAGCTGCTGCACAATCAGCGCCAGCTGTTGCAGATCCATCTTGTAGATGTGTGAGGAGTCAGGCAAGATGTCGTGTCCCACTCCTCCGCTGACGGCTGGGTCCGGGAAATCCGAATCAGGCTTGCCTCTGCAGCTCTGCCCAAAGTCCTAGCAAAGTCCTCAGAGCAGGCAGGAGACCAGTAAGTGACTTCAGCAAGATAAGTTTGACTTTTGCCTGACTCAGAGACTGCCAGAAAGTAGCTCCTTTATATAGGCCATGGGGTGTGGCACCATGACTCAGCACTCATTAAGGCCTGCCCCTCCCTTCCCTCTGCAGCCTCCGCCTCTCCAATCTTCTGATGCGAGGGTCACACCAATCAGCTGTTCTTGGGAGTAAACCCTCCTCAGGCTCACCTGCTGTGGAGGAGGGGGAGGGGTCTAGCTGCTCCGTTTGCCTGGGCATGGAGTCAGGGCTGGGGCAGGGAGATTCTCCTTCTGCAGTTTGTGTGGGCATGGAGCCAGGACTGGGACCGGGAGGCATACATTCCTCAGTGTGCGGGAGCAGGTAAGAAGGCCCCGGCTGCTCTGAGGGCGGGCAAGACACAACACTCAGCTTCAGCACATTATTGCAGCCTGATTCAGCATGAGCAGCTGATTGGTGGTTAGATCGGCCTCCCAGAATACTGCTAAGCAACTGTTCCGAGCTGCAGGGATCACCATAGCCCATCGCCGCCTCCACATGTTGCATTTTTTTGCCTCCCTGAATTGCATTTTTGGCCTCTTCACACTCCATTTTAGACCCATTTCAGCCTGCAGGGATTGCCACAGCACATCACCGCCAATCGCCACCTCCGCACGTCACATTTTTGTCCTCCGCATGCCCCATTTTTGTCCTCTGCATTCCCTGTTTTTAGCCTCCACTTCTTGCATTTTCAGCCAGTTCCAGGCAGTGGGCATTGCCACTGCCGCCACTCCCTGCATACTCAAACTGGCTGAAAATGTGATGCATGGAGGCCAAAAACGGGCTGTGTGGAAGCTGAAAATGTGATGCGCGGAGCCGAAAATGCAACATGTGGAGGTGGCGATCCATGGCAATGTGCTGTGGTGATCCTTGCAGACTGGAATGGGTCTAAAATGGTGTGTGTAGAGGCCAAAAATGTGATGCATGGAGTCAAAAAATGACCGAAGGTGGAGCTTCGGCAACATTCGGTGTATAAGATACACCACAATTTTCAACCACTTTTTTTTGGGGGGGGAGTGCATCTTATACTCCAAAAAGTACAGTAAACTTTCTGTCTATCCATAAGCAGAATTTGCAGCCCTGCAGTCAATCCCTATGCTGCCTCTATTGCCTCTGTCACTGACATTCCTTCTAGGTAATTGGTAACAAAGCCTTTCATATATTCCATACTTTGAGAGAGTCCTTGAATGATATCTTAATAAATGGGACAATACTACTTTAATACCATTGTAGACAGTGATGATTTAAGGATCTGGACTGGAGAAGTGTTCAAGGCAATGTTGTATAACCAAGAAGGAAACTCTTGATGCAGGGGTGAAATGCTCCTGGTTTGGACCGGATCGCCCAATCCAGTAATGATGGCAGTGGGTGGTTCGGAGAACCGGTAGCAAAAATCCCTGCCTCCCCCCATGACCAGCTGAACAGTGCGATCATCATTTTTCTTTGGCTGAAAAAATGCTTTTAAAAGTAAAAAAAAAAGCCTCTGATGATCGCAACGGCTCAACTGGGATCATCAGAGGCTTTTAAAAGCATTTTTACAATCTCTTTGGCCAAAGAAATTGTAGAAAAAAATACTTTTAAAAGGTTCGTCTGGCGATTCCAGCTGAGTTGCCTGATCATCAGATGCTTTTAGAAGCATTTTTTTTACAACTTCTTCAGCTGAAGAGGTAATAGAAAAAATGCTTTTAAAAGTAAAAAAAAAAAAGTTGGCCACGCCCACCGAGTCACATTACCCCCCCCACAAAGCCACGCCCACAGAACTAGTAGTAACAAATTTTACATTTCACCCCTGTGTTGATGTCAAGGAATGAGTATGTTCTGGTTGGCTGCATAGTGGGAAAATGGGCTACATAAACAAACATGTATCTAATTAGCTTAATTTTCACAACCCCATTAAATTCATTCCACACTGTACATCACAGAATCACACAAATAGAGACAGACATGTGGTTGTTTGAAGAAATGTGAGGTAAAAAGCTATGGGAACCAACCAATCACCACTATGCACAGATGGTTTCGACAACTTCCAATATTCTATAACTGCATTTGGGGTAATATTTTAATTTGATAAAGATAACGAGATTACTGGGTAATTATATTAGCAGTTTTAATCAGAAGTGAACATATTGGAGTCCTTTAGGAAAAGGATTTTTCCTAGCTTCCTTTCATCCCACAGTGAAATACTATGAATTACTATTAAGAGAACAATAATTCCTTAGAAGCAAGGAGGTTTCAAAATACATTTGTGAAGCCCTTTCTCATCAGATTGCTCTCAATATTTCGTCACTGCAGTTACAGTTCATATATCATAGCATATCGCCTCCATTCACAGATATTTCTGAGTGAAAGGAAGATGTTAGCTATATACAGGTAGTCCTCCACTTATGACCATAATGGAGTCCAAAATATCTTAACTTAATACTTAAGTTGTTAGTGAGACATTTGTTAAGTGAGTTTTGCTCCATTTTACGATCTTTCTTGCCAGAGTTGTTAAGTGAATTAATGCAGTTGATAAGTTAGTAACCTGATTGTTAAGTGAATCTGGTTTCCCCATTGACTTTGCTCATCAGAAGGTCACAAAGGTGATCACATAACCCTGAGACACAGCAACGGTTATAAATATGAACCAATTGCCAAGCATCCGAATTTTGATCACATGATAATGGGGATGCTGCAAAGGCCGTAACTGTGAAAAACATACCCGTGTTTTCCCCAAAATAAGACCCTGTCTTATATTTTTTTGAATCCTGAAATAAGCATTTTGCCTTATTGCCATGCACTCAAAAGCCTGATTGGGCTTATTATCAGGGGATGTCTTATTTTGGGGAAAACAGGGTACATCACCTTTTTCAATGCCATTGCAACATGGAGACATATGAATTCCATATTGTTGTACAGGCATGAGTTTATGCCTATGTTTATTTTACTCACGACGCTATATCATCTAAGATAGAATAGCAAATAATCTTTCTTCTCTTTGCAAAATCATGGGTTCTTGGTATTCAAAGTGAGGCAATGTAGTTTGACACTAGAGACAAAAGATTCCTGGCAGTAAAATATACAAAAGAAAAAAGAAAAAGAAAGAAGAAAATTAAATAAATAACTATTGTCTTTTCATGACAACTTGAATTACCTTCTTCTGACAAATGGTAGGGACAATCCTTAGATACATTTAGTTAACTAGATTGTGATAGGGATAAATGGAAATGGCCAGTCTAGCGGAAAGATTTAGGCAGGCAGGACTATACAAATATAGTCTATATTCAATTGGGCATGAGGTTAACCTCTACAACTCTTCTTTTCATACCAGTTATAGAACAAACTATAGATGTGTATTATGATACAATCCAATGTGAAAAATTTCTGCGCAGGCATCTTGATAAGCACAATCTAAGAACACAAGTGAAGAAGACCTGTAGTTGAGACTCATTTATCAAACCCTCTAAATGTTAAAATTTAGACATAGATGACCTCTATAAAATTGAACAGCCCTCTCTCAACAGAGGAAGAGGGATACAACATCATCTATCTCCAATCTACAACACTGTCCTTTCAAGAGTTCCAAGAATGTTCCACACCACCAAACGTACCTAATAGTCCTTTCTCATCCTGTTTTCCCCACAACAACAACAACAACCACCTTGTGAAATGGATTGGGCTAAAAAGAGAGAGGGAGTGGTCCAAAGTCACCCTGCTGGCTTTCATGCTTAAAAGGGGACTAGAACTCACAGTCTCCTGGTTTCTAAGGCTGGTGCATTAACCGCTAAATAAAATTGGCTCTCTTATGAGCTGGTTTGAAAGAGGGGGTCAAAGAGGCCATCTATGGCAAAATTAAACAGCCCTCTCTCAACAGAGAGGGAGGGATACAACATCATCTATCTCCAGTCTACAACACAGTACTTTCAACAGTTCCAAGAAGGCTCCACACCCCTTGGCATTAGTCAGTTGACCCTGAGGATACAAATAAACCTCCAGGTGACCTCAACAACCCATAAAAGAATGCAAATGACCAGCTGTCTGCAAGGAGCATAAATCCTTCCATTCCCCACCATCCAGTCAGAGCTGAAGAAGCTTCTTCAATGAGAAGCAAAATGTCTTCAAAGAAAAAAACAGAAAGTCCAGTTGCCTCTTGAAAAAAAAACACCTTTGGCACAACCATGATCTGGATGACTGAGAATCTTCATAGATAACTTGATGAGCTGTTGACATTTTTCTAAATGCTAGACTAATATGATCCAGAGAGAAGGATAGCTTCAATTTCTCTAGTACAGGAGTGCCAAATGTAAGGCCCAGGGGCCAGATCCTGCCCACAGGATGCTTAGACCCAGACCGCGGGGCCACCCTGGAAACAGCAAAGGACTGGCCCGCCGTGCCTCTGCCAGTGAAAACGGAACTCATGAGGGCTGCGTGTGGCTCTCCCAATTCCAGTTTCACTGGCAGAGGATTGCAGGATGCCATTGCAGCTGAAAAGAGAACTTGCAGCCCTCCCGAGCTCCATTTATGCTGGCAGAGGGTTGCAGGAAACTGTCACAGCCGAAAATGGAACTTGGGAGTCCGTTTTTGCTGGCAGAGTGCTTGGGCCACCACAGGTGCCCCTGACACGAGTGATGTCGAGCTGGCCATGCCCACCCCCCCACCCACCCCGGCCCCACCAAGGTCCAACACAACCCTGATGCAGCCCTCAATGAAATTGAATTTGACACTACTGCTATAGTAAGGGGAGAAAAAGCTACCAAAAGTCATAAATTCATAGATTTGTAAGGAGCCATTTAGATATCCAATTGTCTGCCCAGTGCAGGATTCAAAATGAAAGCATCCCAGATAGATTATTGTGTAGCCTCCACTTAAACACATGTATTAAAGGAGTGTCCACTTTTCTGGTAATTGGTTTCTCTGACAACCTACTCTTACTATTAAGAAGGGTGCTCTTCTCCCCCTTGCTAACATTTAATTGGAATTTGCCTCTCTGTAGCATCAATCCATTACTCTCTTTTCTGCACTTTGGAATAATAGGGCATGAGCTTCTTCTGTATGGCATCTGCTTCAACCTCTCTTCAGAGGATTTATTTTGTAGCTCCCTAATTATTCATTTTGCTATCCTCTGAACCTATTCCACTGGTTCTAATTCCATATTCAAGTTGAGTGCCCGGAAGTCACCACAGCAATATATCAACATAGAGTTTTCATTATTATTAGTTAAGTGAGGTGGTAGAAGCCATCTTGCACAAATAACTTGTATTTCTAAAAGCATGTAATGTGTTTTATAAAACTCCCACCTGATTCTTAAATGATTGTAAACACTGGGTCAAAATCTACTCTTCTCCACTCTATTTGAACTACCATTTTCAATTACGCGAAGAGTTTTAGCACATAATTGAGGCTATTTGGAGGCCTTCCTAATATAATTTGCTGGCTTCGCACTACAACACATGGTCAGTTGATTTCTACACAGACTGGTTTTAAAAGAGCCACTCATAACATGAAAATAAGCGTATAAAATGCTCCAAAGGATCTATTGTCAATGAGGAAGGGATTCAGGTTTGGAATTCTTGCCAGCTTGTTTTCTACCGAAAGCTTTGGCTTAAGATGAATTTTTTTTAAAAAAAAAACTTAGATAGTAGAGAAAGATAACTGCCTTTAAAAAATAACACCTCTTGGGGGTTACAATTATTCTGGATATCAGGGGAATATCTATAAGAAAAGGCATACTTTTCAATATGAATAACAGAATAATAGAGTTGGATGGGACCTTGCAGGTCTTCTAGTCCAAACCCTAGTTCAAGTAAGAAACCCTATACCCATGATGGCGAACCTATGGCACATGTGCTACAGGTGGCATGCGTAGCCATATCAGTGGGCATGTGAGCTCAGCTCCAGCCCCACTGGAAGTTGGCAAATGGGCCCTTCCTGCCCCCCGGAAGGCCACCGTGTGGGTGGGGAAGGCCGTTTTTTCCCTCCCCAGACTCCTAGAGAGGCTCTGGAGCCAGGTGAGAAAGAAAAACGGGCCTACTTGGCCATCACGTGCCAGGAGTGGGGGGGATGGGGGGAGCGTGTGCATGCGCAGGGGCAGGGCCAGAGGTGAGTTTCAGCAGGTTCTGACCAGTTCTAGAGAACCAGTAGCGGTAATTTTGAGTAGTTCGGAGAACCGGTAGTAAAAATTCTGACTGGCCCCGCTCCTATCTATTTTCTGCCTCCCAAGTCCCAGCTGATCGGGAGGAAATGGCAATTTTGCAATAACCTTCCCCTGGAGAGGGGTGGGAATGGAGATTTTACAGTATCCTTCCCCTGCTGCACCCACCAAGCCATGCCACGCCCACCAAGCCACACCCACAGAACCGGTAGTAAAAAAATTTGAAACCCACCACTGGGCAGGACACATAGAATTTTGGGAGTGGGCACATGATGGCAAAAAGGTTAGCCATCACTGCCCTATACCATTTCAGACAAATGGTTGTCTAATTATCTTCTTAAAAACCTCTGGTGCTGGAATACCCACAACTTCTGGAGGCAAGTTGTTCCACTGATTAATTGTTTCAACTGTCAGAAGATTTCTTCTCAGTTCTAGGTTGCTTCTCTCCTTGATTAGTTTCCATCCATTGTTTCTTGTCCTATCTTCAGGTGCTTTGGAGAATAGCTTGACTCTTTCTTCTTTCTGGCAACTCCTGAGATATTGGAAATATCTTCTTTCTGCCTTCAGGTGCTTTGGAAAATAGGTTGACACCCTCTTCTTTGTGACAGCCCCTCAAATACAGCTAGTCTTCAACTTACAACAATTCATTTAGTGACCATTGAAAGTTACAATGGCAGTGAAAAATGTGACTTGTGACCATGCAGCATACCCATGATCATGTGTTCAAAATTCAGATGCTTACCAACATGTTGCTGTGTCCCAAGGTCATGTGATCCATCTTTTGCAGCCTTCTAATGAGCAAAGTCAATGGGGATGCCAGATTCACTTAACAACCGGGTTACTAACTTACGACCTGCAGTGTTTCACTTAACAACTGTGGCAAGAAAGATTGTAGAATGGGACAAAACTCACTTAATAAATGTCTCACTTAAGAAAACAATTGTGCTCAATTGTGGTTGTAAGTTGAGGATTACCTGTATTGGAACACTGCTACCAAGTCACTATAGTCCTTCACTTCATTAGATAGACATACCCAATTCCTGCAACTGTTCTTCATATATTTTAGCCTCCAATCCCCTAATCCTATTTGTTGCCCTTTCTGCCCTCTTTCTAGAGCAGGGATGTCAAACTGGTGGCCCGCAAGCTAGATACATCATGTGCAGGCCATCTCCACCCCATCTCAAGGGGAAAAACATTGTGATACATCACATGATGACAATACGAAGCCGCGAGTTGGAAACCCGTGTTCTAGCATCTCATCTCGATGGTAGTTTGTTCCCCAGCAGCACAATCCATGGAAGAAGTATATTATTTATATACCATATTTGTTTATTTGTTTATAATGTGTTCCATTATAAAATCTAACAGAAGAAAATATTAGAACTCCAAAAGCAAGAAAAATACTTTGGTTGCTTGGTCATCTTTTAAAAATAATAACAACAACAAACATTGTTTCTCTGGGCTTTTTCCAAAACAGTCCCCTACAGTTAGATAGTGGATGGGCAGGCTTAAATGTCCTTTAAGGTGACTTAAAACACCAAGACTTGGATGGGGGTGGGGGCAAGTACTATCTGTCTTCTGTGGGACTCCTGAACTTGCTCCTGATTCTTCACTTCTCCTTGCCTTATTCTCCCTAAATTATGGAGGTAAAAAGTAGGAAATGAAATTAAAGGAGTATACCCTTGCATACTGCCTGTAATCTGTCAATTTGCTTTGCTTAAAGACAATTCAGAAAAATAACTTATTTATATTATTATTATTTTATCTCACCTTTATTATTTTTGTAGATAACTCAAGGCACCACCAAATGTACCTTATAGTCCAGGGGTGTCCAAACTTGGCCTCTTGAAGAATGGTGGACTTCAACTCCCAGAATTCCCCAGCCAGCATGATCTATAAATACCCCTCTTCAAGGGGCCAAGTTTGGACACCCCTGTTATAGTCCTTCCTCATCCTGTTTTCCCCCACAACAACAACTACCACCCTGTGAAATGGGTTGGGCTAAGAAGAGAGAGGGAGTGGCCCAAAGTCACCCTGCTGGCTTTCATGCTTAAAAGGGGACTAGAACTCACAGTCTCCTGGTTTCTAAGGCTGGTGCCTTAACCGCTAAATAAAATTGGCTCTCTTATGAGCTGGTTTGAAAGAGGGGGTCAAAGAGGCCATCTATGGCAAAATTAAACAGCCCTCTCTCAACAGAGAGGGAGGGATACAACATCATCTATCTCCAGTCTACAACACAGTACTTTCAACAGTTCCAAGAAGGCTCCACACCAATCTGCACACTCAGGTGACCCTGCATATGACCAGCTGCCTGCAAGAAATATAAATCCTTCCATTCCCCACTATCCTGTCAGAGCTGAAGAAGCTTCTTGGATGAGAAGCAAAACGTCTTCAAAGAAAAACCAGAAGGTCCAGTTGCCTCTTGAAAAAAAGCACCTTTGGGACAACCATGACCTGGATCACTGAGAATCCCCATAGGCACTCGCTTATGAGAGAAAGATATATAAATATATAATTACATGATGAACATTTATCCTCAATGGATCAGAAATGGTCAGAATCATCGGTTGTGAGATTTCACATGGTTTGACCTCTTCAGCAGTATTAGTATTAGTAATATTATTAGTAATATTAGTATTAGTATCTGTCTGAGATGGTGTAGGGTTTCCTGCCTGGGCAGGGGGTTGGACTTGAAGGCCCTTCCAACTCTGTTGTTGTTGTTGTTGTTGTTGTTGTTGTTGTTGTTGTTGTTGTTGTTGTTGTTATTATTATTATTATTATTATTATTATTATTATTATTATTATTATTATAGCTTTCTGGGTGCTCAGAAACAGTATGTTTACTTTTAGTGGATAAAAAGCTTTCTATCACCTGAAAAGCAGCTAAATGTTATGTGCTAGCTTATATTATCCATTAGGACATTGTAAAGGATATTTTTTTCCTTTGTTAAAAAAGGAATATTGTAGTTGATTTGCATTTTAACTACGTTGCATTTGTGTAAAGTTTCTTGAAGTTTGGTCTTGGGTTCAATCAAATTTATTGTCAAGTCAATGTTCAATGGTCAGTTTGTTAATTTACAGGGAGAAACAAAATTGGTGAAAAAGAACATTTTCTCTCCAATCACTAAGTCAATTTCATGATTTTGAGGAAGATGGAGATTGATTTCTTAAAAGCCATGACTTAGAGACAGCCACCTGTGGTAGAAAAGGAATATCAAGCTATTGACTGTATCTGTTAAAACAAATGAGGAAATTGTCTGAGTAGAGAAATCTCATGTAAGCTAAGAGACATAATGGCCTGAGATAAAATTAAAAGACCAATCCCTGAAAACATCTTGAAAGGTAGGAGGGGAATAAGGGTTTTCTTTCCCTTTATAAATAACATATTTAAAATAACTATGTAACACTAGTCTGTAAAGATTCTCAATCATCCAGGTCATGGTTGTCCCAAAGGTGCTTTTTCAGGAGGCAACTGGACTGAGGACACAGATAAACCTCCAAGTACTTCAATGACCCTCTAAAACAGGGGTAGTCAACCTTTTTATACCTACCGCCCACTTTTGTATCTCTGTTAGTAGTAAAATTTTCTAACCGCCCACCGGTTCCACAGTAATGCGCCATGTATCATCGTCTGCGCATGCCTCTCACGCATTGTGGATTGGGTTTGGGGGGAACGCCAGCTACCAGCTCTGCTTGTCTGTTACAGCTGAGTGGTGTGGGGGGGAGATGCGCGAGCTATTCTGGGACGAGGCTCTTTTGTTTGTGGTCATACTATAGCGCCATTTAGTTTCACTTATGTAACGTGAACTAAACATATGTACCGGCGATACAAATAGTATATTTTCAGAAATTTAAATTGTCACGGGGAATTTTATGAAAACCTAATGAAAATGTTTTTAAATAATGCTATGGATTTTTTTAAAAAGTCAATTAAATTAAAAAAAAGGAAAGTGCTTCAGTATCACAAAACCCCTACCGCCCACCGTGAAAGCTGGAATGCCCACTAGTGGGCGGTAGGGACCAGGTTGACTACCACTGCTCTAAAAGGATGCAAATTACCAGCTGCCTGCAAGGAATATAAATCCTTCCATTCTCCACTTTCCTGTCAGAGCTGAAGAAGCTTCTTGGATGAGAAGCGAAATGTCTTCAAAGAAAAAACGAAGTCCAGTTGCCTCCTGAAAAAGCACCTTTGAGATTTTTATTTTTTATTTTTATTTTTTTTATTTTGTCACAACATCATACAAAAAGATTATATAATATATACACATATAAACATATATAAGAAGAAGAAAAGAAAAACAATAGGACAGGAACGGCAGGCACGTTTGTGCGCTCATGCACGCCCCTTATGGTCCTCTTAGGAATGGGGTGAGGTCAATAGTAGAAAGTTTTTGGTTAAAGCTTTTAGGATTATGGGAAGAGACCACAGAGTCAGGTAAAGTATTCCAAGCACTGATGATTCTGTTGCAGAAGTCATATTTTCTGCAATCTAGATTAAAGCGGTTTACATTAAGTTTAAATCTATTGGTTGCCCTTGTATTATTGCAATTAAAGCTGAAGTAGTCTTTGACAGGAAGGACATTACAATAGATGATTCTGTGAGTTAAACTTAGGTCTTGTCGAAGGCGACGGAGTTCCAAGTTTTCTAAGCCTAGGATTTCAAGTCTGGTGGGATAAGGTATTTTGTTGTTTTCAGAGGAATGGAGAACTCTTCTTGTAAAATATTTCTGGACACGTTCAATTGTATTGATGTCAGAGATGTGGTGAGGGTTCCAAACAGGTGAGCTGTATTCTAGAATTGGTCTAGCAAATGTTTTATATGCTCTGGTTAGTAGTGTGGTGTTTTTGGAAAAGAAGCTACGCAAAATTAGGTTTACAACTCTTAGAGCTTTTTTTGCTATGTAGTTGCAGTGGGCTTTGGCACTTAGATCATTTGACATGAAAACTCCAAGGTCTTTAACGGGATGGGGGTCGTCTGTAAGGTAATGTCCATCTAGTATGTACTTAGTTTTAGGGTATATAATACTAAGCTCCCAAATTCTTGGATGTGGCCTGTGCAACCTCCAAGTGTTTTATCAAATAGTAAATTTTTGAAATGATTTGATTAAAATAAATATATTTAACTATAATTAAATGTAACTAAGAATTCCAGTTGCATGTAGTGGTATTCAGGGAGTAGTAGGCATCAGGGTAGAAACCAGAAGACTGTGAGGTCTAATTCTATCCTTGACGTATTTGGTTGACTTTCAGCCAGTCATAATCTTGTTAGCCCTGAGAAGGAAGCAATGGCAAACCACTTCTAAAATCTTGCTAAGAAAACTGCAAGGATTCATCCAAGCAATAATCAGGAGTAAACAATGACTTGAAAGCAAACCCCCCCCCAAAAAAACCCTACATGCAATTTAAATTTTATTTTTGTCCCTACACTTTAAGATGTAGCCCCTGATATGCCATTGAAAACTGAACCATTGCTTATTCCTCACCTGCATTGCACATCCCTAGGTTTTGTACATTTTCATATAGTAGCAAATTTCGGCCTTGAATAAAATAGCTCAGCAGCATTAATAATTAGCTAAGTATCTCTCTCTTGTCCTTCACCATTATTTGATATTTTAAATCACAGAGCTTTTGACAAAGTGTGACATTAAACAAAGATACGGGCTAATCAAGGTTTCTTAAGTTAATCCTAGTAATCTATTTAATGTATTTTCCCGATATGTGTAAATAGATTTTCCTTTTCTCTCTTTACAGTGGAAGCTAATGACTGATGATAGTTGCATATTGCCATAGAAACTAGGAAGAGCTCATCCATAAATGAAAGGTTATAAAGTGAATACACTCAAAATATGTCATTTGGTATCAAAGTCATGTCAGACTGATTCCTTCACAAACTGTCCTGCACTTTTCTTCACACACACCCCTCCCCAAAGATTTTTTTTTGGTTGGTGGGAACTGAAGGGGAATTTATCTGCAAAGTGTTCTACAAGACAACGGACTAGATTAAATGATTTGTAGTTGTGTTTGCAAAATGCCAATGTGAATGACAGCTCAGGCTCTCTGTGGGATGGAAAACAGAGTACCAATGAGTCATTGTGTAGGATACTGTTTCACACCACAGTTGTTTGCTATACATACTGAGTAGGTGTGTAAATCAATACAAGAAACAGGGGAAAGGTGTGTGAAGGTTGTCCAGTGAATGTGATACCCAGGTTCGTGGGAGCTCAGGGTTTTTTTTTTTAATTATTATGTTATGTTTGTCCTTAAAATTTGACAGGACTAAGGTATTCTTGAGCACTGGACAGCCAGGGTATGACGGGGTGTGGAAAGCAATGGATTACTTCCCAGTTTCCTTCTTTTTCTACCACAGTGAAGTCAGCCAATTTATCTTATGCAAATGTTTAATCAGAGTTAGGCTAGCCAATAAATCATTGCATGCTTATTTTGAGCATGTGTGAAAGCCCATGTGGGAAGCTGCATGTTGAAAACTAACCAAAAATCGTATCTTCTCTGATCAACTTCCCACCTCACAGAATGTTAACATTTTAAGAAAACAGTACTTCCGTTAGCCAAGCTGTCTCTCTAACCTGTTGTTCTATAAGTGTTCAGTCTGAGATTGTTTGTTTCTTTTAGATAAATGAAGCAATCAAACAAACAGCAGCGTCTGTCAGGATCTTGGTATCTGCATAAAAATGGTACTTTTCTCAGCATAATTCTCACAGGGGCTCTTTAGCAAGCTTTATTGAGAGGTGAAGGAGGTGGTTGCAAATATTCCAGCTACTGAACTGTGTCCTATCTAAAACCAATATATCCCCAAAATACATTAGAGATTTATTTAGGACTTTTTAAAAGCATGTTTCTGTAACGGATGGGTCCTTTCAATAACAAGCCTAGTTGTCTGAGAGACTGCCTCTCTCCTGGCTTCTATTCATCTGGTAAGATCTGACACAGTAGGCATGACCAGACCCTATTTTTAAAACAATGCTATCTGACGGTAACCAGGAGTTATGCCTTCTTAGTTGCGGTGCCATTCTTCTAGCTAAGATTCTGTGCAGTTTGGAGAACACCCCACTCCTGGCTGGCCCCGTCCTGCCCACCCTGCCCTTCCCCTCCTAGGATTCCCCATGCGGCCTGTTTTGGATGCAGGTAAATGCAGGGCGCACGGGGAGGGTGAAAAATGGGCCTACTGGAAGTTCAGAAGAGGGCCAGAGGGCCTGTTTTCACTCTCCCAGAGGCTCAAGGAAAGCCTCTGGAGCCCCCCCCCCCGCTATCATGCAGGAGGCTGACTAGGCCACGCCCACCATGGCCACGCCCACCCAGCAACCGGCAGAGAACCTCTTGCTAAAATTTTTGAAGCCCACTCCTGCTTTCCTCTGAGATAGTAACACACAAGTGCACACACAAGCGCGCAAGCAAACACACACAAACATTGAGATTCAAATAGCTCCAAACCGGCTGTTCTTTAAACTTGGCCTAAAGATCTAGGTTTTTTCAGAGACACTCGGTTAGGGGAATATGTGCTTCTGAAATAAATGTATTAGTTGTATTGTCCCCCAAATTCCACGTTTCCTTTTTTTTATTATATTAGGGGAGTTTTTAAAGCATAGTCACCCAGAGTTATTACAAGTTGGCCATCCTTGTAATTTTGAGAATAACTAAATGCAAGCTTGCAGGTGGTTGTTGACATAACTGTATCCTGAAGCAGAGAGAGTGGGGTGGGTAGAAATGAGTGGTGTAAAAATAAACTAAATAAATAAAAAGCAAACAAACAAATTCCTTATATACTCAGTAAGTCAAAGTACACTTGGGATTGTTCACTGCCAGAATCCAACCAAGATGTATTCTATTGACTGAGCAGAATGTAGAATCTGTTGTGTTTTTCTTGTTATTTCCTTCCAGGAGCAAAAAGTGACTTTATTAAAGGTCTCTATTTTAGCCCTCTGAGATAGGCATGAACTGGGAGATAATAAAACCAAATCACTCAGAGAACTACATGGTCTTCACAAGTAGAAACTTAATCCTTCTGTCTCTACTCTGAGCCTGACACCTGAACTTTATGTGTTGGATGCATTTTAATAATGAGTAAAATATGTCAGTCCTAGAGGAGATGAACTCTGACTGCTCTTTAGAAGAGCAGATCCTGAAGATGAAACTGAAATACTGTGGCCACGTAATGTGAAGGAAGGACTCACTGGAGAAGAGCCTAATGCTGGGAAAGATTGAGGGCAAAAGAAGAAGGGGATGACAGAGAATGAAGTGGCTGAATGGAGTCACTGAAGCATTCAGCATGAGCTTAAATGGTCCCCAGGGGATGTTGGGGGACAGGAAGGCCTGGAGGAAAGTTGTCTTGGGGTCGTGATGGGTAGGACACGACTTCGCAACTAACAACAACAACAAAATATGAATGATGATGATATATTAGCTGTGTGATGTCAGAAAAAAACATTTGCTAGACCAATTCTCGAATACAGCTCATCTGTCTGGAACCCGCACTGCATATCGGACATTAATACAATTGAGCGCGTCCAGAAATATTTCACAAGAAGCGTCCTCCACTCCTCTGCTCGCAACAAAATACCTTACGCCACCAGACTTGAAATTCTGGGTTTAGAAAATTTAGAACTATGCCGCCTTCGGTATGACCTAAGCATAGCTCATAAAATCATCTGCTACAATGTCCTACCTGTCAATGACTACTTCAGCTTTAATCACAACAATACACGAGCACACAATAGATGCAAACTTAAAGTGAACTGCTCCAAACTCGATTGTAGAAAATATGACTTCAGTAACAGAGTTGTTAATCCCTGGAATGCACAACCAGACTCTATGGTCTCATCCCAAAACCCCCAAAACTTTAACCTAAGACTGTCTACTGTTGACCTCACCCCATTCCTAAGAGGTCTGTAAGGGGCATAAGAGCACCAGCATGCCTACCGTCCCTGTCCTAATGTTCCCTTTAATTGTATTCACTTTATATATTCAATTCATGATTATACTTATCTATATAATCTAATATGTACTTGACAAAATAAATAAAATAATACAATAAAATAAGATTAGGATTTGGGACATCTGCTTCCCATAATTATTGCTACTTCACCTAATTATAAAGGCCAGGTTACATATCTCTGCAACTTACTTGACCACAAAGCTCATCTTGGATCAAACATCAACTCAACAGAAATGTTATGGCTCTCCAGATAGTAAGATACTAAAAAAAATCTACCATTCCCAGTAGAATCTGTTAGGCGACCCAGTGGTGAGGGAAACTGGGAGCTTATTGTTCAGATATATTGCATGCAACAGCTTCCTTATCTTTATGGTATACAGTTTCTAGAAGAAGTAAGTGATGGCAATAATTTATTTGCTGGAGAAATGTATATGGAAAACCTAGACAGACATGAAGGTATATAATGAGGATGAAGTAACATATTGAAATAATATAGAGCAAATGCATTTCCATGTGACTTCACTAGAGTCTGACCTTTTCCAAAATGTGTGTACTACCACTGAAAATGCCTTACACTAGCGGTAGCTTAGTTCCAAATCAGTCTAATTTACTAGAGTTCTTGCTTTTAGCTGTTTTTGTACCCTTTCCCCCATCTTCTATAGAAGACGAGGCACTAGTTATCACACTTAAGTTCTGCATTCCCACCAAGAAAATTTACTGCTGTGATTTAAATTTTATGCAAGTAGATAATGAATGCAAAAATGTGCATTCTAACACTATTTTGCATTATTTATGCTGGTCTTGCTATTCAGAAATGGATAAGATTTCTGCAGGCCATTAAAAACTCTGTTCCAACATGAAACTTTTTTAATTCTTATGGCTTTATCTTCAATAAGGACTTCTTGTCCCTGATACTTTAAGCATATTTTGGCACTCATGTTGGACAAGTAATTTAAAAATTTAAACCCCCATCCCTGTTCACCTCACCTCACCACATGCTGCATTTTTCCTCTCCATTCCTGCTAAATTCTCCTGCATTCAGATTGGCTGAAATGTTAAATGCCACTTTTTGTATTTCACTTTTTGTTTAACACTTAGAACATTCTTTGTGATGGGAAAAATGGGACACACATTTGAACACACACACGCACGCATGCACACACACACACACACACACACACACACACACACATATATATCTCAGGGGTGAAATGCTACCAGTTCGGACCGGTTTGGATGAACCAGTAGCGATGGCGGCACGAGGCTCCACCCACCTGCCCGGTCATCGTTACTTCCTGGTTTTAACATATATTATATTAACATATATTAAAACCAGGTTTATTTAATATATTAGCATATATTAAAACCAGGAGATAGATAGATAGATAGATAGATAGATAGATAGATAGATAGATAGATAGATAGATAGATAGATAGATAGATATGTTTTCTGAGGTTTTCGCGGGTGTTTGTATGTAAGTCTTTGGTTATTCGGGTTTTCTCCCACGTAAAATTGGAAGTGTCTTGGCGACGTTTCGACGAAATCCCATTCGTCATCATCAGGCTAGGTGCTTACAGCTTCCTATTTGTAGAAGAAATGTATGATCGCTGCTGTTTCTTCCTTTTAACTGCTAGTGGGGGTTTGAACTGATTGGTTGGGAGCTTGGCTGTGTTCTGATTGGGTGGAGGTGTGTTCTGATTGGTTGGGAGTTTGGCTGTGCTCTAATTGGATGGTGGGGTTGGCTGTGCTCTGATTGGCTGGGGGTGTGTTCTGTGGGGGGGGCTTAGTTGTGCTCAGGTTGGTTTGAGATGCAGGGGGATTTGAATTGGTGAGTTGCATTGCTGTTGTTTGGCTTCGCGTTTGTGGTCGTGCTCCATCTTCATGGTGGGTGTCAGTCTGCTGCATGTATGGATTGGAGGGGTTTGAAATGGCTAATGATGCAGCTGCGGTCTGGCTTCTGGTCCGTGGTCGTGCTTCATTATCGGTGTGGGTTTGAGTTAGCTTTCTGTATGGATGTGTGGTGGTGACATGCTGTGTGGCACTCACGAGTGTGGGTCTTGCGTCATTCTTCATGTTAGGGACTCGTTTGTCGATAAGGGCGGGTTTCCAAATGGCTGGTAGGCGGGAGGTATCATCTCGTTTATTCATGCTGTGTGGGCGTTTTTCTATCTCGATGGCTTCTCTGATTATTCTGTTGTTAAAGTGTTCAGTTTTGGCGATAGTTCTGGTATTTTTAAAATCAATTTTATGTCCTGTGGCTTTAAGGTGTTGGACCAGGGAAGAAGTTGGTTCCTCTTTTTTGATTGAGTTCTTATGTTCTTCAATGCGTGCACTTATTCTTCTGTTGGTTTGTCCGATGTATGTGGTGCTGCAGGTGGTGCATGGGATTTCATATACTCCTTGATTTTCTAACTCAATTTTGTCTTTGGGGTTTCTTAGGATGGTGGATATTTTTCTGTTTGTGCAGAATGCTGTCTTGATGTTGTGTTTGTGGAGGATCTTGCTGATTCTGTCTGTGGTACCTTTTATATATGGGAGGAGGGCTTTGCCGTTTTCTTGTTCTCTGTCTTGGATTTTAGTGGGGGTTTCTTTATGGATTAGTTTGGTAATCTTATTTCTTTGGAATCCATTGGATGTTAGTACGTTAGTGAGAGTGTGTAGTTCAGTTTTTAGGTGTTGTTCGTCAGCTAAGCGTTTTGTTCTGGAGATGAGTGTCTTGGCTACGGAGTTGATCTGTGCTGGGTGGTGGTGTGAGAGTGCGTGCAGATAGCGATTTGTGTGTGTTTTCTTCTGGTAGATAGCGTGTCCTAGGGAGCCATTGGATTTCCTGTAGACTAAGACATCCAGGAAGGGAAGTTGGTTGTTAGCTTCTATTTCCATGGTGAATTGCATTTTGGGGTGTAGGCTGTTGAGGTGTATGAGGAAGTTGTCCAGTTTTTCTTTCCTGTGTGGCCAGATTATGAAGGTGTCGTCTACGTATCTGAGCCAGAGTTTGGGTTTGTGGTCAGATTTTTCTAGAGTTTGGGTTTCAAAGTGTTCCATGTAGAGGTTTGCAATGACAGGTGAGAGGGGTGATCCCATGGGTGCTCCTTCTGTTTGTTTGTATTTTTGTCCGTTATAGATGAAGTATGTGTTGGATAGGCAGTGATTGGTCAGATCTAGGATGTGCTTGGGGGGGTTATATTTGTTTTGGATGGCTGTTAAGGCTTCTTTGATTGGCACTTGGGTGAAGAGGGATATGACATCGAAGCTCACGAGTAGATCGCTGGGCTGTAAGTTTTGTTTCTTTATGATCTCTATGAACTGGAATGAGTTTTTTACGTGTGAGGTGATGGATTCTGCATAGGGCTGTAGTTGTTTGGCGAGAAATTTGGCTAGGTTTTGTAGAGGTGAGCCTATGGAGCTGACTATGGGTCTAAGTGGGATTCCTTCTTTGTGTATCTTGGGGAGACCATAGAGTTTAGGGCATCTGGATGATTTCTCTCTGGGAATGATTCTTTGCTGGATTTCTTCGCTGATGGGGGAGGCTTTTATTTTGGATCTAGTGGTTTTTTCTAGGTAGGTGGTGGGGTCTGTGTTTAGGGGTTTGTATGTGGAGTCTTGGAGTAGGTTGGTTAATTTGGTTTGGTAGTCAGATGTGTTCATAACCACCGTGGCGTTGCCCTTGTCTGCTGGTAGGATTATTATGCTGGTGTCTTCTTTCAGGTTAAGTAGTGCTGTCTGTTCCTCTTTGGGTAAGTTGCTTTTGGGTGGCTTGCTGGTGCAGAAAATGTTGGTGATTTTGAGTCTGATTCTGTTGGCGTCATCAGGGTTGATTTTGGTCAGGCTGGTTTCAACTCCACATATAATGTTTTCAGTGGGGATGTGTTTGGGAGCGACTGCAAAGTTGAATCCTTTGGAAAGGACATCAGTTTCGGCTTTGGTGAGGATCCTATCTGAGATGTTATGCACTGTTTGTTTCATGCGTGGCTGTGAGGGGGGAGGGGTTTGGTTCTGGCATTCTTGTAGTCTTCGGAGTTTGTTGGTGTGCGTGTCTGTCTTGAGGGTGGTCTGTGTTTTGGCTCTCCAGACAGCGAGTTGTTTAGATTTGTCCCAAAGTGCGGGGTGGATCTTGTTGCTGAGTTTGAGGTGAAGTGCGAGGAGATCTTTGTTGATTCGATCTAGGAGGAATCTTTTTGTGTGAAGTTCATTTCTGATTAGGGCCAATTCTGTTCTTTTTAGGATGCGTTTGGTGGCTGCAGAGAAACAGCAGCGATCATACATTTCTTCTACAAATAGGAAGCTGTAAGCAGCTAGCCTGATGATGACGAATGGGATTTCGTCGAAACGTCGCCAAGACACTTCCAATTTTACGCGGGAGAAAACCCGAATAACCAAAGACCTACATACAAACACCCGCGAAAACCTCAGAAAACACACACACACACACACACACACACACACACATATATATATATATATATATATATATATATATATATATATATATATATATATATATATATAATTTTCCAATAATAAGTAAAAAGCAATACAGATAGTCCTCAACATATGACCACAATGGAGCCCAACATTTCTGTTGCTAAGTGAGACACTTCTTAAGTGAGTTTTGTTCTATTTTATAACCTTTCTTGCCTCAGCTGTTAAGCGAATCACTGCAGTTATTAAGTTCATAACACAGTCGTTAAGTGAATCTGGATTCCCCATTGACTTTGCTTGTCAGAAGGTCTCGAAAGATGATCACATGACTCCTGGATATTGCAACCGTCATAAATATGAGTCAGTTGCCAAATGTCTGAATTTTGATCATGTGACCAGATGGATGCCGCAATGGTTGTAAGTATGAAAAATGATCAAAAGTCATTTTTCTCAGCTCCGATGTAACTTCAAACAGTCACTAAATGAACTGTTGTAAGTCGAGGAATGAGAGTAGACAGTAATCAGACGATCATTCTGCCAGCTAACTTTGAGGAGCAACATTAAATCCACCCATCCCTCCTTATACTGGATATGCTGGTAGTGTATTTTTTTTCTTTAGATTCTTCAAAAGCCCAAATATGAATTAAAACTATCATGTAATAAAACAGAGCATCAGCCTCAATATAAACTTTATTACAGGGGTGAAATCCAGAAGGTTTGACAGGTTCTGGTGAACCAGTAGCGGAAATTTTGAGTAGTTCAGAGAACCAGCAAATACCACCTCTGGCTGGCCCCAGGAGAGGGAAGGGAATGGAGATTTTGCAATATCCTTGCCCCAGGAGTGGGGAGGGAATGGGAATTTTGCAGTATCCTTTCCCTGCCACGTCCACCAAACCACACCCACCAAGCCACACCACTCCCACCAGGCCACGCCCACAGAACCGTTAGTAAAAAAAATTGAATTCCACCACTGCTTTATTGGCTTAAAGATTCTCTGGCTCAGATTATTTGCTGGATGAATTCTTAGAAAACAAAAATGAGAAGGCATTGTAGCCATTTTAAGCATGCACTTAACAACATCTCAAAAGTTCACATTTGCCCCCCCCTCAAGAAAGTTGAGGGTCTCTAACACCACGGACATTTTTAAAAGAGGATCCCTTTTATGGCAGCTCTTGAAGTAGAAAATATCAGTTGTAAGTTAAGATGTCAGTGCACCGTATCTTGAAGGCATTTCCTCTGGCATGTGCCATTGCAGCAGTTATTTTGTTTAGTGAGAAACAAGTCTGTTCAAGCTATCCATCCCATTTTATACCTTCAACCCAAATCTCTGATGGATTTCCCTATGCTGTTGCTAGGAAACAAAGAAGCTATCTAACGAGACCTGCACTGATTGCAAGCTATTATTATTCCTCTTCTCCCCCTCCCCCACCAAAAGAGCCTGTTTTGTTATGATAACATAACTTTCACTTAAGTGGATGTTGAAGGATTTATGAAGAGATAAGTGGCAGTGGCAAAACTAAACATATTTATTTCATTTAAAAGGAAAGCTACTCTCCCAAGATGTAATCCTGTTTAATAAAAGATGCTTCCATATGGAACAGTTTTGCAAATGTTAGGGTGTTTGGATTAATGTTCTTGACACCTTAAGCACAGCAGGTCTGTCATGATCCCCCATGTGAAATGTTCCTACTGCGCATGGATTAGGGAAATCAGCAAAGTTGTCAAGATCTAAATCCATAACTGAAACGTTAAACCTCCACGTTTCAGTTTCCTGAAATAGCTTTTCAACCTTTAACAAAGTATCTCCTCAACCTTTATTAGATCAACTCTTCCTCGATGCTGGGTTTTTCATTGGTGTTGTGACCCAGGCCCCAGTAGGTAGTAGGAAACTCAATCAGTGTAAAAACAAACAAACTTTATTCAAACAGCTGAGAATTACTTCATTCCCAGCGTAGTTCAACTAAATTAAAGCAAATTTCTCCCAACACAAATTCCTCAGTCCTATCACAAACCTTGGTCCAATTAGGCAAACTGCCAAAGGCCTTTCTTAGCAAAAGTTCAGAAGACACTGATAAAAAATAAATGCAAGAAGACGAAGCTATCAGCTATTGTTTTCTGGCAAAGCCCAAATGACGTGGCTGGTCTTTTAAGCCTTATGGGAGGGGCCAATCATCTCTTGGCCCTACTCCCGAGTTGTCCTCTTTGCTTGAGCTGCTCTTGCCTTCTGGCAGCTCTTCTAATGCATGCATTAGGAACAAGCTCCTCCTGTTCCTTTGTCTCACCACTGTCAGTCTCTGGAGGCTCTGGAGTCCGTACCTCACTCCCCGATGGCCCCTGGCCCCACCTCAGCCTCTGACGCAGAGCCCTCATCTGGTCCCCAGGACTGTACCAAATTCTTCCTTAGCCTCATCACTGTCCGACTCTGTTGCCAGCTCCACAGGCTGCTGGCAGACCACAACAGTTGGATGCTACTGAATGTTTACCCTAGTAATATGGGGGTTCATACTGTGAGCTTCTCCAGTGGGGACTGGACGTGAGGAGAGAATTTACCTTTACCTACAATTTCTTGAGGGAAATATTGCTTTGAGAGGGAGCAGGTGATGTGTTTCTGAATGCAGTCCTCAAGAAGGCAAGATTTGGGTTTGGAGATGATTTATTGGTAATACTATTGAAAAATTAAAGGACCAACTCTAATTTGAGAAGGTTATAAGAATGTGAATCTCTGGGTGGGCGACAGAGTTCTGGCGGGACTTACCTAGACTGCAATGGTGGGTTTCAAAATTTTTTACTACCGGTTCTGTGGGTGTGGTTTGGTGGGCATGGCATGGCATGGCATGGCATGGTGGGCATGGCAGGGGAAGGATACTGTAAACTCTCCATTCCCACCGCACTCCAGGGGAAGGTTACTGCAAAATTGCCATTTCCTCCCGAATAGATGGGGGTGGGGCCAGTCAGAATTTTTATTACCAGTTCTCTGAACTACTCAAAATTTCTGCTACCAGTTCTCCAGACCTGGTCAGAACCTGCTGAAACCCACCTCTGCTAGAGCATTTCCAAACCTGTAGGCTCCTAGAGAAAGTAGGGAAACAGGACATATAGGATTCTTGGTCCTGATTTTTGTGCGTCCGTGTGTATAAGAGTGTGTGTGTGTGTGTGCATTGAAGCTCAAGTTGGAAACTGGTGTTGATTGGGAAGAGACATAATTGATATGAAGGATCAAATGTTATGGATGGCTTGACGTGATGGGGCATCTTAATTGGAAGAATATTTCGGGGGGGGATGGGGGGGTTTCAATATTGGAAAGACCTAGAGGCAAATTAACAAAGCTGAAAATGACAAAGGTAGGTATCACAAGAGATGACTGGGATGATCATTACGAAAGAAAGGGAATCAGCAGTTCGGCATTGGTCTACTCTGCAAATTTAACTGCCTCTTCCATACATTCATATTTATTTATTTGCAATTTTGCATGCTGTCTGATTCAACAACTGATAGTTAATGCCAGGACTCTAAAGCAATAATACCATATTTATTTATTTATGTAATTTTCAATTTCTAAGAATTTACATGAATGATCGAGACCTGATTGAGTGAGGATGAAGATATAGAAGAGGAAGAGGACGAAGATAACTCCGCCGCCTTCGACGTGACCTGAGTTTAACTCATCGAATCATCTATTACAATGTCCTTCCTGTTGAAGACTACTTCAGATTCAATTGCAACAATATACGAACACACAGTAGATTTAAACTTAATGTTAACCGCTCCAATCTTGATTGCAGAAAATATCACTTCAGTAACAGAGTTGTAAATACTTGGAACACACTACCTGACTCTGTGGTCTCTTCCCAAAATCCCCAAAGCTTTAACCAAAGACTGTCTACTATTGACCTCACCCCATTCCTAAGAGGTCTGTAAGGGGCGTGCATAAGAGCACAAACATGCCTACCGTTC
The DNA here is from genome assembly GCF_028640845.1 of Ahaetulla prasina. Taxonomy (NCBI): domain Eukaryota; kingdom Metazoa; phylum Chordata; class Lepidosauria; order Squamata; family Colubridae; genus Ahaetulla; species Ahaetulla prasina. Next base: position 24,777,976 of record NC_080546.1, on the reverse strand, counting down.
CTGTCCCATTGTTTTCTTTCATTATATCCGGTTAATATAGTTATTACATAGCTATGCTTATATATATGCTTATATATAGTATAGTTATTTTGTGTTTATGCTTATATATACTGTTGTGACAAATAAATAAATAAATAAATAAATAAATAAATAAATAAATAAATAAATAAATAAAAATAACTCTGTCTTAGCCAGTCATGCTGGGATACTTCAGTCTCCAATACCTGGTAATGGGATTCAAGAATTTATAGGCTCCATGACATCTAAAGTCTTGTCTCAGTTCACAACTAATATGTAGCCCAACTCAATCACTTGGCCATACAACTGATCAAACTGTCACCTCAAAGCAGATAGTTTAAGATCTCCAGGCAGAAGATATTGTGATCAATCTTTTGTCATGGTCAGATTGTACACTGATCAGTTTTCAGATTTGTCACCACTGATTTCTGGAAGGCTCATGGAGTAATTAAGATGACTTACTCAAAATATCTGATGGAAATATCAGTTTTCAGCAAATACGTGGGGATTTTCCAAGCAATATATTAGGAAATTGTTTCATGAAAACGTTTGTGCATTCAGTGACAATGGAGGAAACCAAAGAGTATGACCAAACAAACATATATATCAGAATTCAGGCCTACATTACCTCAATAGAATAGAATAGAATAGAATAGAATAGAATAGAATAGAATAGAATAGAATAGAATAGAATAGAATAGAATAGAATAGAATTTTATTGGCCAAGTGTGATTGGACACACAAGGAATTTGTCTTGGTGCATATGCTCTCAGTGTACATAAAAGAAAAGATACGTTCATCAAGGTACAACATTTACAACACAATTGATGATCAATATATCAATATAAATCATAAGGATTTCCAGCAACAAGTTATAGTCATAGAATAGAATAGAATAGAATAGAATTTTATTGGCCAAGTGTGATTGGACACACAAGGAATTTGTCTTGGTGCATATGCTCTCAGTGTACATAAAAGAAAAGATACGTTCATCAAGGTACAACATTTACAACACAATTGATGATCAATATATCAATATAAATCATAAGGATTGCCAGCAACAAGTTATAGTCATACAGTCATAAGTGGAAAGAGATTGGTGATGGGAACTATGAAACGATTAATAGTAGTGCAGATTCAGTAAATAGTCTGACAGTGTTGAGGGAATTATTTGTTTAGCAGAGTGATGGCCTTGGGAAAAACTGTTCTTGTGTCTAGTTGTTCTGGTGTGCAGTGCTCTATACCGTCGTTTGAGGGTAGGAGTTGAAACAGTTTATGTCCAGGATGCGAGGGATCTGCAAATATTTTCACGGCCCTCTTCTTGATTCGTGCAGTATACAGGTCCTCAATGGAAGGCAAGTTGGTAGCAATTATTTTTCTGCAGTTCTAATTATCCTCTGAAGTCTGTGTTTTTCTTGTTGGGTTGCAGAACCGAACCAGACAGTTATAGAGGTGCAAATGACAGACTCAATAATTCCTCTGTAGAATTGGATCAGCAGCTCCTTGGGCAGTTTGAGCTTACTGAGTTGGCGCAGAAAGAACATTCTTTGTTGTCCTTTTTAATGATGTTTTGATGTTAGCTGTCCATTTGAGATCTTGCGATATGATAGAACCCAGAAATTTGAAGGTTTCTACTGTTGATACTGTGTTGTCAAGTATTGTGAGAGGTGGAAGTATGGAAGGGTTTTCCTAAAGTCTACCACCATTTCTACGGTTTTGAGTGTGTTCAGTTCCAGATTGTTTTGGTTGCACCACAAGGCTAGTCGTTCGACCTCTCGTCTATATGCGGATTCGTCATTGTCTCGAATGAGACCAATCACTGTTGTGTCATCTGCGGACTTCAGTAGCTTAACAAATGGATCATTGGAGATGCAGTCATTGGTATACAGAGAGAAGAGAAGTGGGGAGAGCACACAGCCTTGGGGGGCCCCTGTGCTAATTGTACAGGTATTTGATGTGATCTTGCTTAGCTTCACCTGCTGCTTCCTGTTTGTTAGGAAGCTTGTGATCCACTTACAAGTCTGTTCCGGTACCTGTAGCTGGTTTAGCTTAGTTAGAAGAATGTCTGGAATGATGGTATTGAATGCTGAACTAAAGTCTACAAAAAGGACCCTTGCATAGGTCTTTGGAGACTCAAGATGTTGTAGGATGTAGTGCAGAGCCATATTAACAGCATCATCTGTTGATCTATTTGCTCGGTATGCAAATTGCAAGGGGTCTAAAAGTGGATTCGTGATGGTTTTCAGGTAGGAAAGCACTAGCCTTTCAAAGGTTTTCATGACTACAGATGTTAGAGCAACTGGTCTGTAGTCATTCAGTTCCTTGATGGTGGGCTTCTTCGGCACTGGGATGATGGTAGAGCGTTTGAAGCAAGAAGGACTGTCATACAGTCATAAGTGGAAAGAGATTGGTGATGGGAACTATGAAACGATTAATAGTAGTGCAGATTCAGTAAATAGTCTGACAGTGTTGAGGGAATTATTTGTTTAGCAGAGTGATGGCCTTCGGGAAAAAACTGTTCTTGTGTCTAGTTGTTCTGGTGTGCAGTGCTCTATACCGTCGTTTTGAGGGTAGGAGTTGAAACAGTTTATGTCCAGGATGCGAGGGATCTGCAAATATTTTCACGGCCCTCTTCTTGATTCGTGCAGTATACAGGTCCTCAATGGAAGGCAAGTTGGTAGCAATTATTTTTTCTGCAGTTCTAATTATCCTCTGAAGTCTGTGTTTTTCTTGTTGGGTTGCAGAACCGAACCAGACAGTTATAGAGGTGCAAATGACAGACTCAATAAAATGAATGCAGAATGGTGAGCAGAATGTCATTTAGTCACACTCTTCAAGATACCTACGCTCTATTGGATAATATGGTTGTGTATTCTACTTTCCAACCACCATGACATTTTTGCAAAATGTTTTTATGACAAACTCAGTTGTATTTGCTCTTAGATTCCATGTTGGCAAAAAAAAAAAAAGGGAGAGTTGTGCCAATGTTTTGAGAGATTATCTGCCCTTATCTGCAAACAAACAGGAGGCAATTAGCTCACTTCAAAGAATTTTATTAGCTAGGTTATAAATCTGTTAAGGTAATGCTGGGACTAGGGGCTATAAATTAAGTGAGGAAATATCTGCTGAGAAAAAAGTCTCTTGTTTTTTCTTGAGCCTTGAGTATAGCAGAGAAACTTGTGGCACTCCAATAGCGTATGTCGATGTCCACAATATCAACTCCAGAGATCTTTAAAATATAGCAATAGCACTTAGGCTTATATATCACCCCAAAGCAATAGTGGGTTTCAATTTCGGTCGCTACTGGTTTGCTCATGGGCACGCGTGCACTCACCCGCGAAGCTTTTGCGCATACACAGAGACATCCAGGTGGATGGGCGGAGCCTCCCGCCACCACTACCAGTTTGCCCAAACTGGGGCAAACCTGTAGCAACCCACCACTGCTCCATAGTGCTTTACAGCACTCTCTGGGAAGTTTACAATGTAAGCATTATTTGTATATTGATTCCCCCCTCAACAATCTGGGTCCTCATTTTACCGACTTCAGAAGGATGGAAATCTGAGTCAACCTTGAGCTCCATCAGGATTGAATGCCAGGCTGTGGAATATTGCACTTTAACCACTGCACCACTTAGGTGGCTCAAAAGCTATTTGGGCAAGAATTCAGGAAAAACAAGTAATGAGAGGCCCAAGAAATGGAAGCCCAGAAATTAAGAATGGTTTTTTAGGGGATGCTTTTTTATAACTGGACTTTCAGGCGTTGCCTAATTAGAAGAGTTGGTTTCCTCTTCTCTCAGAAATACGTGCCTATTTTGTCTTCTCAGCCTCCTTAGCTGGTGGTATGTTTTAGGGACTGGCACTCTCCCAAGTTTAAGAACCAGCTTCTTGTTATATAAATCAAAGTATCTGCACTGGATAGGAATTGTTATTTTCAGTGGCTGACAGCTTGTGGGCTTCTCAACTACAGGCTGAAAGTCTGAAAAGTTTACTTCTGTCTCATAATCAAAATAGTCCATTACATTATTTGAAATTCTTTGGTCTGGTAGATTCCAAGGTTGGGACAAGGTTCTTGGCAGCATGAGCTCTCACATCCAACCAAACCTAGATTCTTGGGATACCAAGGAATTCTTTTGTGACTAGATAAGCCTGTGGCCCATTAAGCCATCCTTTGAGAGAGAGATGCAAGCCACTGGGAGTCTGTAGAATTAGGCAGATTATCATTTCTGTAAATAAAAGAAAACAATAATAATGCAGGTGCAGTTTGCTGATCAAATGTTCCATTGTGTCAAAAAAGGCTTTAGCTATAGTAAATCCTACTTATCTCTATTGCAGTGGAGAGAAAACATGGTTGCTAAAACAATCACTTGGTGAATGAGGGGACACAGTACATGAGACACTTCCTTCTTTTCCACTTGAAATATTATTGGTCTTGTGCCATAGAGATTTCTGAAGCTTATACATACTTCTAAATAGAAGTCTATGCATGACTTCAAATGAATTAGTGCAGTAAAATTAGGATGAAATTACAAGGTCTGCACACTCTCAATATACATACATTTAGCTACAAATTCAACTTGGTCTGTGGGAAAGAGGTAGAGTTTCTGACAGCACACATACCAGAGGTGGCATTCAGCAGGTTCTGACCAGTTCTGTAGGACCGGTAGTGGAAATTTTGAGTAGTTCAGAGAACCAGTAAATATCCTCTCTGACTGGCCCCACCCCGATCTATTCTCTGCCTCCAGAATCCCAGCTGATCAGAAGGAAATTGAGATTTTACAGTACCCTTCCCCTGAAGTGGGGTGGGAATGGAGATTTTACAGTATCCTTCCCCTGGAGTGGGGTAGGAATGGAGATTTTACAGTATCGTTCCCCTGCTACGCCCACCAAGTCACACCCACCAAGTCATGCTGCGCTCATCAAGCCACGCCCACAGAACTGGTAGTAAAAAAAAAATTTTGAATCCCATCACTGGCACATACTTAGCTTAGTTCTGGCTAGCAGTGCCTTCCCTGGCAATGTAACAGAAGTAGAAATGGTAGAATCCATGAGGCATTTTGCCATTAACCATGATATCCCTGATGTCACACCATTTGTTCAGATGATTTTTCCTCAGCATCATACCCATAGGAACCATAGGAACTCCATCCCCAAATCTCACTCTCCTCCTAGTGCAAACAGGCAAAGCATGATCAACGCACCTGAACAACAGGGCAGATTTTTGCAGAATGCTATCATTTGGTTATAGGTTCATTCCTGGATTCTCCATTTTAAAAAAACATAGCAGGACTCGGAGAACTTTTAGCAGAATGTCCTGTGTTAGGTGGGCAAATCAACTGAGCAAATCAACTTCCTATGCTTCTAGACCATATGAAAAGGCATTTCTTGTACTTCTCTTCCAAGACAAAAAGATGGGGTTAAGTTGATCTACCTAGAGTACCCTGGTAGATGAAATTACAGGAATTTGTCCAAATTACCAGCAATAAATAAGTAACAGTGAGTTGAAATAAAGCAAATGAATACTAAGTGCATTCATTCACTGGGGACACAGGAAAGTGGCAGCAGTAATCAAAATGGGTATAATTATATTCTGAATTGCTCCTTACATAATATCACTCCTCTAACTGCTGCTAATAATATTCAATACCCTAAATTATTCAGATTTGAGATAACATACACATGGTATTTTCTAAATTGTTCAGTTTAGAAAGTTGTGTTAAATTGCATAGGCATTGCTACCTGTATCTTTGCTGGGTCTTTCAGTTGCAACTCGACAATACTGAATTTTTTGCTATTTCAGAAAAAAAGATCATCTTTAAGTATGACACATCAGATGCAACCTAATGTGTTCAATAATTACCGTGTGCATTAGCCATAAATGCAAAAAATAATAATAATACATCTTTGTACCTAGGAATCAGTAGTAATGTTACAGTTTGGAAAGATAAGCAACTGAAAGCAATGCGTGGATATTATGACACTTTTAGGATAATAGTTGGCAAGCCTGTTACTAATCAACATGAATCAACATCAGTAAATATTTGAATTTCATTTAGGTAAAATAAAGGTTCCCCTCACACATATGTGCTAGTCGTTCCCAACTCTAGGGGGCGATGCTCATCTCCGTTTCAAAGCCGAAGAGCCAGTGCTGTCCGAAGACGTCTCTGTGGTCATGTGGCCAGCCAAAGGCGCACAGAACGCTGTTACCTTCCCACCAAAGGTGGTCCCTATTTTTCTACTTGCATTTTTTACGTGCTTTCGAACTGCTAGGTTGGCAGAAGCTGGGAACAAGTAACAGGAGCTCACCCTGTTACACGGCACTAGGGATTCGAACCGCTGAACCACCGATCTTTCTAATCGACAAGCTCAGCGTCTTATCCACTGAGCCACCGCGGCCCACTTTTCATTTACCTACCATCAAGGACAAGCAAGGGAAGATCCTTTGGATTCTAACTTCGTGCAAAAACATTGATAGATGCAGGTTTGATATTAGGACTCACAACAAGGACAAAATAATATCTGGATATTATACTAGAAATCTCAAAGAATCCTCTTAGAAAAAAAGAAAATTCACCAGCAGAATTCTGATAGTGACTGCTGAATTCATGTACATCAAAAGATTTCAGACTACAGTATCTCTGAAGTCTCAACAATCACAATGGATGTTTAGCACATTACAATTGTTAATTGATAGGGTACTTGTGATGTGTCTCACAGGTACCCTCTGTTAACGTAACAGTCTCTCCTCCCGGTCTTCTGAATTGAAATCTGATGTTAGTCTAGCTGCTCTATTGCAATTGCTGAAATGAGCTACAGAGCTCATTAAAGCTTATGCCTTTAATACAATTGATTAGTCTGAACCCCTCCTGATTTTTGGCTCCCATAGACTGGCATGGCTCTCTTTCGACACTATCTCATTTCTTATTCTTGCTCAGAGAATGGTGGATGTGGGCTGCTCACCCTTGAGATCATTCCAAGCTCTTATTTCAAGAGACAAAGAAGCTGAGAATGAATCATATGCCATTAGAAAGTTTCCTTCTTGCAAATGATGATAGGGAAACTGTTGGGCTGTTTTCAGGGTTTTTTTTTTTGTTTTTTTTTAACAGCAACACAATTTCTGCCAAGACCAAAGGCTCATCAGCGGGTCACACAAATCACCTTGGCAAGGTACCAATTCTGCCCACACAAAATCCAGAATGAAACAGTAAATCATTATTAATCTCTACTAAGTACTAGCACCATCTAGTGCTTTTGGAAGGCAGAGGAGTCTGTAGGTAAAGTGGATTTATATTTCTTTTAATTGCTGCTTCACCCCAATCCCCAACTCCCACCGCTCGCCTATGCCTTATATTACCATATTAAATCATTACTTGTAAAGCCTAGCAAGCAGCAAAGGTCATGTGCGATTATTGTGAATGATATTGACCAAACCCAGTATCAGCCCCTGTGAACTGACATTTGCTCTGGCCCCTTCATTTTTAATATCTCTTCTTACATAATATCTTGAGGGTGAATTTTTTTCCGCCGGAATTTCTTCAGAAAGGAAATTGATGAAATTGTCATTGCTAGCCAGGAAAATATATGGTTTTGAATGTATGTTCTGGTGATCTGCACATCTCCTTGCTCCTCTTAAATCCCGGGAAAACTTCTCCTAACACAATTTTTCCCTTTAGCCAAATCATACTGGGAAGTCTAGGCAGCTAGAGGTCAACAGAAAGCAGGAGTCCCAGCCGTCACCTCCAATAATAAACTAAACTTAAAACCTTTTATTAAGAGAAAACTAGAAAAATATCCTCAATCACCCTAAGAATAAAATAGAAAAACAGTGAGTCTTTCACAAGGTAAGAACGTTTTTTGAGAAACAGCAAGGCAGATTTTGGCACGGCATAACTGATAATTGCAGAAGGCTGCAATAACTCTATTAGCTCAGTCCTCCTGGGAGAAAAAAAATGTTTCAGCTTGAAACATTGAAAAATATTCTTTCTATTCTTAATTGGCATGGTTGCTCTTGTCCATTACAATCAATCTTTCCTAATGCTTGTTTGGCAGAAAAGTTGAGGTGGAAGTATCAAACAAGTCAAGGGATCCCTGTAAATGCATTCTTTAGAAAATTGAACCACATGCAGGCACATTTCAAGAGGGATGTACTGTTAGACATGCATTATTATTCATCAGGAGTACCATAGATGACCTCCCTCAACTGCTGGAATATATATGGAGTCTTTGGATGAACAACTATATGTGCATTGCTGTTTCTTCTTGTAATCTGGAGCCCTCCTTGTCTAGCCCTTTGATTATGAAAAGTACTATGCGCCTATAAGCAATGTGTCCACGAAGTCACATATTGTTGACTTGCACTTGCTCACCCAGATATTATTTGTATTAAAAATAAGCTATAGTGACCTTCAGGGGAAGTATGGTGAACTGAAAATGTCTCCACAAAAGCAGACCTAATGGTTATGGCAAAGACCAAAGAACTGGTGAGTAGAGCAGTTCTTTGGGACCTCTTGGAATAAGGAGATGATGGGAGATCACTCATCTTATTTCAGACAGGTGCTCTCTGGGAGGAAAATACAGAACAGCAGTCTTCAGTGGGTTTGAGTGTCAGAAGATGAAGGGTTTAGCTAGTCTTTTTGCAGCTACTGTACAGTGCGCCATTTTAAGGACGTTAGATCCACCACTTTTCTAATCAGAAATTGCCTAGTAACCATCTTAAAGCTATTAGAAACCTTCAGAATGACAACTCGTAAAAGTCACCAGATGAATTTAACTTCAGCTCTGTGCAAAAGAAAAATTAACTACAGGTAATCCTCAATTTATGACCACAATTGAGCTCAACATTTCTGTTCCTAAGCAAGACGGTTGTTTTATGACCTTTCTCATCACAGTTGTCAAGTGAATCACTGCAGTTAAGTTAAAATAACACGGTGGGTAAGTGAATCTGGCTTCTTCTTGACTTTGCTTGTCAGAAGTTTGCAAAAGGGGATCAGAAGACCCTGGGACAACCATCATAAACACATGCCAGTTGCCAATAGTCCAAATTTTGATCATGTGACCATGGGAATGCTGCAACAGTCTTAAGTGTGAAAAACAGTCATAAATAAGGATTTGATTTAAAAAATTACATATGGCTTAAAGGTCTAGTTCAGCAGTTCTCAACCTGCGGGTCGGGACCCCGTTGGGGGTCGAATGATGATTTGCCAGGGGTCGCCTAAGACCATCGGAAATATGGGAAGTATACTTGCAAGTCGAAGAATCGCGCTCCAATGGTTGACTCCACAAGCCAGCTGCAGGCTTTTCAAATTGCTAGCCGAATTCAGCTTCAGGCGCAATGAATTAAAAAAGAGAGAAGTCTTTGTTCTGATGTCTCCCTCTCAAGCCAGCTGCAATCACTCCCAATCGCTAGCCTAATCTGGCTTCAGGTGCGATAAACTTAATAGGGGAGGAGTCACCGCTTTAATGCCTCCGTCCTCAAGGCAATCGCAAGCAGTTCAGATCGCTAGCCAATACGGCTTCAGGCGCGATAAATTCAAAACAAAAATAATTTTATGGTTGGGGTCGCCACATTGTGGGGAATTGTATTAAAGGGGTCGCCACATTGTGGGGAATTCTATTAAAAGGCTCGCAGCACTATAAAGGTTGAGAACCACTGGTCTAGTTAAATTTGGGATACTGACTTTTACTATAAATTTTTGGAATTGTCAGGCTAAGTCCAAGGATGATGAAAGATAATTCAACCAAAGTTCAGTTCTTTATTTGTTTACACACAAGAGAAAGAATCTTGCCAGACTAAACCCTTACTATTTTTACCCTGATGATTATATCCTGGGAGATTCTAAAGAGTGGCTTTTCTAACTTTCTTCCTCTGTCTCCTAATCAGCTACTGGATGTAATGCCTCTTGTCTAGGCCCTCTTTCTGGAATGTTTCCCTGAGAAACTGCCAATTCACTGTAGTCCATCCCACCAGCTCCTTTTCCATGGGCACGATCTTTCATAGGAACTAGCTATAAAAAACAAACAACGGCTCATGGAAACCAGTTATTTTGGCTGCCTTGTTTCATGGCAAAGATAACTTTATGATTTTAGAAACTGGACACTAGAGGGGACTAAAGATTCTGAGTGGAAGGAAAAAGAAATACAAGCCAGTGTTGACTAGGACTTAAAACAGCACAATACATAACATTAGAAATATTAAAGGATATTTAATATTTAAATATCTCTGAAGAATGGAGCCAGAAATTAGTAGAATTAGTACAATATCAACTATGTCAGTAATAATGTCTGATTCTAGGGATAGATTATGGCCATTTCCAAGGCCATTGTAACTTTGAACAGTTGTTAAAGGACCAGTTGTAAGTCAACAACTGCCTGCAGATAAGGGATGAGATGTAGCAACAAGAGATATGTGTCTATAACTTTATGGGGATAAAGAGTTACTAAATGTGTCTATACTTATAATGAATATTAAAATTCACTTCTTTATGTATAAGCCTGACTAGGTGGCTCAGTAGCTACGACACTGAGTTTGTTGATCAGAAAGGTTGGCAGTTCAGCGGTTCAAATCCCTAGTACAGGTCTCCTGCATGTGCAGGGGGTTGGACTAGATGACCTCCAAGGTCCCTTCTCATTCTATTACTGTTAAAAAGTGTAGTTCTTTTCCTTGTCATATTCTTTTTCTCTTTTTCATTCCCTTTTCCTTGCACATTTTATTCCTTCTTGCTATTCTTTTTTCTTTAAGTTTAGTTTCTATTGGTTTTTTACCATTGTAATCAAGATCCTTAATAAAAAATGAATTACACTGATGGTTTTGAAATGTACTGTTGTTTGATTCTGAAAGCATCTTGTAACAGATCTTTGAATCTGGATGTGATTCTTTCTTTCAGATCCAGTTTCTATTTTGTATAAAAGATAATTTCATTTTAGTGATGATGTTTTATTTCATGTGTGTGTGTGTGTGTGTGTGTGTTTGTGTGTGTTTTCTGAGGTTTTCGCGGGTGTTTGTATGTAGGTCTTTGGTTATTCGGGTTTTCTCCCGCGTAAAATTGAAGTGTCTTGGTGACGTTTCGACAAAGTCCCATTCGTCATCTTCAGGCTAGGTGTTTACAGCTTCGTGCTTCTAGGAGAAATTTCTCCTTCAAGATCTATATATATACATATATATATACATATACATATATATATATATATATATAATATATATATGTGTGTGTGTGTGTGTGTGTGTATGTATATGTATATGTATATATTGTATATAATATATAACCCTTTTATCAGTCTGCAGTTAAACCAGCCAAATTACTTTGTGCAGCATAGCAAAAAGGTAAGAAGGTATTCCCTTGTTGCTTATTCATTCCATCAGCATCATTCTGGTGAGTCATTTGCACTGGCAAGTCATTAGTCAACACTGTAATTTTCAGCCATAATACCCCCTACTATGCATACAGCTAGTGAAACAGCTCACCAGTTTTAGCCAGATTCTGTGTTCTTTGAAGTTGAAGAGGCTTTTATCCATCAAACAATAGTCCCATGTCATCTTTGGCTTGAAGAGAAACACAGTAAAGAAAAGTGCAACAAACTGTGTACTGTAAGGAATAGACAACCAGAAGACTTTTGTGAGACATGTAGCAGGGTGGATCAAATGCTTCGCATGAAGTGAATGTCAGCTTCATTTCTGATCATCTACAAGTAGAGCTGGAAAAGCAGTTTCCTGAAATCATGAACAATCCTCTCCAGTTCGCCACTGACAAGTTTGGTAAAAGTGAGGTCCTACCAAGATTTCTATGTGATAAACATGAAGATATAAGAAGTGTGAGGTTGGACTAACTAATTACAGGTAATCTTCAACTTACAACCACAATTCACCCCAAAATTTCTTTTGCTGAGCAAGTCAGTTGTTAAGTGAGCTTTGCTCCATTTTATGAGCTTTTTACCATGGTTGTTAAGCAAATACTGCAATTGTTAAATAAATCACATAGCTGTTAAGTGAATCTGACTTCCCCCATTGTTAAAAGCTCCCTGGGAAAGTTACAAATACTGATCACATAATCACGGAACAGTGCAAACTGGGATAAATACATGCCAGTTGCTAAGTACCTGAATTTTGATTACATGGCCATGGAGACACTGCAAAATGGTTGTAAGTGTGAAATGTGGTCATAAGTCCCTTGTTTCAGTGCCACTGTAATTTTAAATATCCACTAAATCAAGGGTGTCAAACTCGATTTCATTGAGGGCCACATCAGGGTGGTGTTTGACCTTGGGGGGCAGGGGTGGGCATGGCCAGGGGGGCATAGCCAGCTTGACGTCACTCATGTTGGGGGTGCTTGTGGTGGTCCGAGCACTCTGCCAGGAAAAACGGGCTCCCAAGCTCTGTTTCAGCTGCAATGGCCTCCCTACAACCTTCTGCCAGCAAAAATGGAGCTCGAGAAGGCCGCACACAGCCCTCCCAAGCTCCATTTTCACTGGCAGAGGCACTGTGGGCCGGTCCACTGTTTCCAGGGTAGCCCCATGTGCCAGATCTAAGCACCTCGCAGGCCGGATCCAGCCCTAGGCCTTGAGTTTGACACCCATGCACTAAATGAACAGTTGTAAGTTGGGGAATCCCTGTATAAGCATCTTATTTGTATTAGACTTTGTATTAGACATATGTATGGAACTGTAGAGTACAAAAAGGTCAACTCGTTCCCAATACAAGTAACTGTTGTCAATGGTTCTAGGGGTATATAGCAATAGCAATAGCACTTAGACTTATATACTGCTTTGTAGTACTTTACAGCATTCTCTAAATCAGGGGTGTCTTTGTGGAACCGGGATGGATGTGGCCTATGCCAGCGGTGGGTTCTATTTACCTTTACTACTGCTTTGCAGCGGGATCACACACATGCACTTTCTTCTGCACATGCGCAGAAGCTTCCTGATAACGTTGGGGGTCAGTGGGCAGAGCCTATCCCGGGTTTTACTACCAGTTCACAAGAACCGGTCTGAACCGGGGTGTCGTGTCCCACTCCCACTCCAATGAACGAGTCAAGGAAGTCCATAACAAACTTGGCAATGAAGCCTTTGCAGCTTGCCAAGTTCCTTCGAGGTTTATCAGGGCAGGCAGGAGTCCAAGTTGTGACTTCAGCGATAGAATCCGATATCAGCAAACTAGATAAGACTTTGTTTGACTCAAGGTTGGAATGCCAAAAGCAGGTCCTTTATATAGGCTGTGGGGTATGGCTCCATGACTCAGCATTTATCCAGGCCTGCCTCACCCTTCCTTCCGCTGGCGTCACCTCTCAGATCTCTAGAAGCGAGGGTCCTCCCAGTCTGAATTGTCTTCAGCTGGATCTGCTGCCAGCCTCTGGGAAAGGGAGGGGTCAGAGGGAGTAGGCCCAAGTAATTCCAGCAGCTGGATAGCTTCCTGCTCTGAAGGCTGAGCCAAAGGAACACACGCTGCATGAGTGAGATTTATCGGGTTTGTCCTTTCACTCCTGGAATCCTCTCCGGGCATGGGGCCAGGGCCGGGGGCTGGAGGCATGACAGGCCGTTCATCTTCATTATCAGACTCAGAGTCTGATAAAAGGCCCGGTTGGAGACAGGAGGGGCCCGGCTGAGGAGAGAAGGGAGGACGAGTCACAATACGGGGACAATCCACCACTGGCCTATGCAGTCAAACTAGGTGCTCTAGGTGCTCAGGCCTGCTCTAAATGGTTCACGCAATCAGCATATTGACCCAATCTGAATCCTCATTTTACGGACCTCAGAAGGTTGGAAGGTGGAGTCCATCTTGAGCCAGTCAGGATCGAAAGAATCAAACTCCTGGCAATGTGAGCAGAGTTAGCCTACAATACTACATTCTAACTACTGCACCACCATGGCTCATATCCTGTTTATCTGTCCCTTGATCTGACATATATAAATTATTCCAGCTCATTCCTGAAGTCAAACAAAGGCCTTGAACAGCTTCTTCATATTCTTAAATGATCCTTGAACCTCATCTGAATGTCTCAAGATTCTATTTTAATATCATTCAGAAAGGAAGATGGGACTTTTTCCTCCATGTTTCTCTGCAACTGAAAATGAGATTGGAATTGATAAGACATAAGAAATTCCTAATGATTTCTTTTCTCTGGTTTAGGAAAATCCAGTGGAGTAGAAAACCAATTTTCCCCCCAATATACTTCCAATGACATTGATGTACATCAGGAGTCTCCAAATCTGGCAACTTTAAGACTTGTAGACTTTAAGTTGCCAGGTTTGGAGACCCCTGATGAACATATGGATGAGGATGGCATTGGTGTTCTTTATCTTTTGAGGCCCATTGTGGTGTAGTGTTAAAAGGATTGTACGAGGAGCTGCGAGATCCAGGTCCAAATAGCCATAGAAGCTCATTGGCTAATTCTGGACTAGTTATTCAGCCTCAGTCCAATGAGGGTAAGAAGAGGGTGGGCTATATATGCCTGGAATTGCTGAACAAAAAGGAGATATAAATCTAACAAATGTGATGACATTTGGTAAAGGGCTAGGAATCCCAGCAGCTCCTCTTTTCATCCATCTTCATCTCCTAACTGCATCAATGTCCTTTTCGCTGTAGTAGGTTAGATTGGCCTAGTTTTAAAAGATATCTCTATTACAATGTTTGCTTTTCTTTTGATGTGCTGTAGAACTAGGCAGTAGGATCTCTGAATATCAACAAAGTTCTCTGATCCCTAAACTTACTCCAAGCAAATAAAATGTTAGAAGCTCCCATGCTACAAAACAGTTTTATTTATTTTGGCTTTTTTATTTCATTAAATTTATTACAGCTGTATGTTCAAGTAATCTCTGAGTTGCTTTCAACATCTAATACAGATAGTTCACTTTTAGCAGCTGCCTTGTTTAGTAATTATTCACTAAATAGTTATGACAGTGATGAAAAAGTAATTTTGCAGTTCAATTTTATGATTTTTGTAGCATCTCTCTCTCTCTCTCTCTCTCTCACACACACACACACACATAAACACACTTATTTATCATGGTTCTATAAGCATTCTGGGTGATAAATTGCTAAAACTTGAGAGAGGAGTGATATTGGTTTCCATATTGATATTGAATAATTTAGTCAGACTTGATTGAATGATTATAAAAAGATTAAACAAAACATAACCCATATTTGTTTATTTAACTGACATACCCCAGATATAAATATTACTGAGGGTTTTTGTATTTTTTTGCTTTTATTGATTGAATAAAAAAGCAGGAGAGAAAAATAAATAATGCATATTATAAAGAAGAAAAAAGAAAGAAAAACTAGAGGAAATCTAAAAAGGAAAAAGATACAGGGCATATATTCAGGCATACATCTATATATTTCAATGAATGATAGAATTTTCATGTCTAAACAGGGCATTACCATAGTAAGTGCAAAATAAGATAAAAGTAATCCATTTCTGAATTAAGGGTTGCTCTGCAAGAGTTAAGAAAGTGAGCAATTTGAAGAATAAATATATTATCATTTACATATGCCTACAGGAATCTTGTTAATTAGGTTGACAAGTTTAAAAATGCAGGCCATACAACATTCTCTATTATTAATTTCTTTATGAATATACACAGTGAATAGCTCAGGCTATTAGAGCCTGTTATTAGAACACAGTAGCCTGCAATTACTGCAGGTTCAAGCCCGGCCCAAGGTTGACTCAGCCTTCCATCCTTTATAAGGTAGGTAAAATGAGGACCCAGATTGTTGGGGGGGCAATAAGTTGACTTTGTAAAAATATACAAATAGAATGAGACTATTGCCTTATACACTGTAAGCCGCCCTGAGTCTTCGGAGAAGGGCGGGATATAAATGTAAACAAACAAACAAACAAAAAGATGATGGAAATAGTTTTTCAGCCTATGCTCACATTTAAAATAGACTTGTCTTTTCTAAAGCAAGCCACACAATTTCTGAGCTCTTTTTAAGCCTTTTCAAAAGTTCAATTTTTCCTTCTACCACCTACATAGATAGATCTCAAAGCTTCTCTCTTCTCCACACATTTCAGAATTTTGATTACCACGCACACACACACACACACACACCAGCAGATTGTTCTACCTACTTTTAGTTTGTGATCTTAAACCATGCTAGAAGCATAATTTCTAAAGGCTAAATGAGAAATGAATGGCCAATCAACAGCCAATTCTTTGCTCTATTTCGACCAAAAAATGAGTAGCATTTTCTAAATAGAAGAATAATGCAGCTTTCCTAAAGCATTATAGTCTCAGGACTTATTTACAATACAAACAACTGTTGTTAATAGTTTTAGTTTTCTTCCAAGGCAGAACACTAAACAGCTAACCTGAACATATAATAATTCCAACCTGTTGATGCCTAGCTCCTGTGCCCCTTACCCATCATAATCTCAGTAGTGAGGGATTATGGGAACTGCAGTCCCGCAAAATTCGGATGGCTACATGATGCCCAACTCTGATTTTCTTCAAGTTGTCAGATAACATTCTTATTCAGAATTTGATTGACAAGGTCCCTATAACATACAGAATTCAACAACAGAATTTTCTATGGAATGTGAAAATCTTTCCCTGGTACTTTTCCTGTGTCTCATCCTAAATTTAGAAATTAAACCAAAATGACAGTTACTGAGTTCCATTCCTGTTACATTTGACTTTACTACTAGAGAGGTGGCTTCTCATTCATTTATTTACTGATTCTAGGTCATAGTCCAAGACTCCAGTGGGCAGAAATCACAAGTTCAAAACGTATCAATATTTTAATATTCCATTGCTATTAGAAGCATGGCTGATTTAAAAATAAATGTTCCTACTATTATTACTATTCTATTATTACTACTGCTATAAAAGCCAAGGTGTGACACAGTGGTTAGAGTGCAGCACCTCAGGCTACTTCAGCTGACTGCTAGCTGCAATTCAGCAGTTCAAATCTCACCGGCTCAAGGTTGAAGGCTGTTAGCCTTCCATCCTTCCAAGGTTGATAAAAATGAGGACCCAGATTGTTGGGGGCAATATGCTGACTCTGTAAACCGCTTAGGGAGGACTGTAAAAGCACTATCAAGTGGTATATAAGTCTAAGTGCTATTGCTATATAGAAGTATATACAACCAAGGGAAATGGTGGCTCAGTAGCTAAGACATTGAACTTGTCAATCAAAACGTCGGCAGTTCAGCAGTTCAAATCCCTAGTGCCATGTAATAGGGTGAGCTCCCATTACTTGTCCCAGCTTCTTCCAAACTTGCAATTTGAAAGCATGAAAAAATGCAAGTAGAAAAATAGGGACCACCTTTGGTGGGAAGCTAACAGCATTCCATGCACCTTTGGCATTTAGACATGCCAGCCGCATGACCACAGAGGCGTCTTCGGACAGTGCTGGCTCTTTGGCCTGAAACGGAGATGAGCACCACCCCCTAGAGCAGGGGTCTCCAACCTTGGCAACTTTAAGACGAGTTCTCTGGGAGTTGAAGTCCACAAGTCTTAAAGTTGTCAATGTTGGAGACCCCTGCCCTAGAGTCAGGAACAACTAGCACACATGTGTAAGGGGTACCTTTACCTTTTATAAAACCAATTTAAAGGAAACTATTACAACAGCTACTGTTATTTGATTTCTATTATATCATATTCGCACTTGAGCTACAATATTTTTTTAAAGCTTACATTTTTCTCTTTTTGAAATTTCAGTTATGTGGGGAAAATGGGATTCCTGTAGAGAGAAACAAATCATTGTTAAAAGCCAGTCATAATCTGGCAACTTCCTGACCAAAATGGAAGTTGAAGCTAGCACATTTCACAAAACTTTTGAAGGGCTGATTAGGAGGCTGACAAAACTCAAAACCCAAGACAGACTCAGAATCAAACTTCAGAGACCCTTAAAAACCAGCCCTCAAGAGAGTTTAGATCCTAACAGAGTCAAACGTTTCTTTTCCTACCAGTTCTCTTTGTCAAACTAAGGAATAGAATTTTGAAAAATATTTCTTTCAAAGACTTCAAAGGAATTCTTAGAAACTCTCATAGAGGGAGTCCTATGTAATTTCCTAAAGCAAATAAAGTTTCTGACAGAAATGTCACTGTATATAATTGTCATTTTTCCCTTCGTGTTTTGTCTTTAAGTATTTGTGCAACTCATTATTTTCTCTCCAGTTTCATTTTAGTTTTCTGACTCTACTTTTTTTTAGCCTTGGATACTTTTTCCAAGACATATAATCCTTCTGTTCTTTCTGTTTTTTGTCAATAATATTTTCTCAATTAAATATTATTCAGTTCATTATGATTATTATAAAGAGTACTGCATCCAGTTTTGGTCACCACACTATAAAAAAGACGTTGAGACTAGAGAAAAAGTGCAGAGGAGAGCAACCAGGATTATTAGGGGGGTGGGTGGGTTGCCCCCGGTTTGGACTGGTTCTATAGAACCGGTAGTAAAACCAGTGGGAGGCTTCGCCCACTGACCCGAACATCATCAAAAGTGATCTGCGCATGCGCAGAGTGTGCAAGCAAAGCATGTGTGTGTGCGTGGGCACGATGCAAACCAGTAGTAAAGGTAAGTAGAACCCACCTCTGGATTGGAGACTAAAACATATGAAGAACGGTTACAGGAACTGGGCATGGCTAATCTAGTGAAGTGAAGGACCAGGGGAGACATGGTAGCAGTCTTCCAATATTTGAGGGGCTGCCGCAGAGAGGAAGGGATCAAGCTATTTTCCAAAGCACCTGAAGGCCAGACAAGGAATAATGGATGGAAACTGAACAAGGAGAGATTTAACCTGGAAATAAGGAGAAATTTTCTGACAGTGAGAACAATCAAGGGAACAGTTTGCCTTCAGAAGTTGTGGGAGCTTCATGCCTTGAGACTTTCAAGAAGATATTGGACTGTCATTTGTCAGAAATGATATAGGGTCTCCTGCTTGGAGGTGTTGGACTAGATGGGTCCCTTCCAATTCTGTTAATCTGTAATCATAATTCTAACTGAAGCTATTCAGAACTTTTAAAATTTACTTCTCCTGGCCATCTTTCATTTGATTGATTTTATTTTTGTTGATTATTCTCTGAGTTAAATCTTTTTAGACTGGAGTTCTGGTATTCTCTCCAGATTTTTTTCTGTATTTTAATAATTTCCTTTGGATACTCTCAATTACAATTGTTACAGTTTCCTCTCTTTTTAGATTCTACCAACTTATTATTTTCCTTTATTTGAAATTCTCCTGCACCTATGGGTATCACATATAGTGACAAAATTCATATATTTGGTTTGTTAGAGATGATCTCTTTTACAATTTTTTACTTGCTTTAGTTTTATGTTTAAAGATTCCTTGGTTAATTGTCTATGTTAAGCACTTTAAATCAAAAACTAATTAAAGTCAAAAAGATGCTTATATCCTTAGGCTGAAATTCTTTCTGCCTGCCATGCTGACTGCCTACTCTAATTTTTAAAACTTTTAAAATTTATCCTAATTTTAAACACAGTGTTCAAGGAACTCTGCTGGTCAAAGGACCAGCTTTGAACTCCATTCTTATTTTACAGATTATTCTTGCATTTCATGTGGGCTGCATACGATACAGATACAACACAACGCAACACAACACAAAAAAAAGACACAGTGAAATTAAGATATATTTTTTTTGTAAATGTGACAAAAAGCTGAATGTTGATAGTATTTGGGTGACTGGAAGCAACTTCATTAATTCACCATTCCTGGTGAATTCGCAATAGCCATGATATGCCAGTCATTTGTTTTTTAAGCACTCAAAAATATTTCAAAATATCAGACGTACTGATTGGATTCCAACGGCTGGGGACCCTGCTCTGAGGAAATCTGGGTATCATTCAGCTTCCCTCATAAGAACAATGTGACACATTTTAAAGTAAAATATGCAGGTTGTCCTAAGGTCCCACAGGAAATATTGTGTCTGAAGGTCAAACTGCATGTTATACTTATCATGAAGGATGCAGCTGATTGTGTTGCTGTTGCCTTTTAACCTTAAACAGGACCTTATGGTTTTGTTCTGCCTTTGAACTGAAGCAATGCTATTTTCTCCTAGTTTCATTCATTCTCCATATGGCCATTTCATTATCTTATTTATTTCCAAATGTTTTGGTAGGAAAGTTGATTTAAAAGGTTATTTTTATATGTATAGGGGGACAATGGCTCAATGGTTAAAGATGGTGAGCTTGTCAGTTGGAAAGCTGATAGCCCAGGTTTGAAACCCAACCGCTGCGCCATGGGGTGACCTTCCGTTAGTTGCCTCAGTTGCTGCCCACCTAGCAGTTCGAAAGCATGCAAATGCGAGTAGATAAAAAGGTACCACTCTAGTGGGAACGTAATAGTGTTCTGTGTGCCGAGAGCTCTAGCTCATCTTCCTGAATAACTACCTGAATAAGCAAAATTGGGCCAAGCCAGTGGCATGGAACCTACACAGCTCAAGCGGGGTGGGGGGAGGATAGCAATAGCAGCAATAGCACTTAGACTTATAAACTGCTTTATAGTGCTTTTACAGCACACTCTAAGCGGTTTACAGAGTCAGCATATTGCCTCCAACAATCTCGGTTTTCATTTTACTGACCTCGGAAGGATGGAAGGCTCAGTCAACCTTGAGCTGGTGAGATTTGAACTGCCGAACTTCAGCTAGCAGTCAGCTGAAGTAGTCTGCAGTGCTGCACTCTAACCACTGCACCACCTCGGATCAATCCATTTTCCTAACAGGCGTAGGCAATTATAACTTCCCCAAGGGCAGCGTACTAGAGTGGGGTGTTAACTGTCTCAATAGAAAAACCACTATTGTCTTCTTCCCTCTGTATTTTTACTATGAAATGAGAGTAGAGAGTAGGAAGTTGATAAAATAGGCAGCCTTCAGTTTGTTCTTGAAAAGCCAATAATACTCCCGCCCTCCCATTTTTCCTTATTCCCATTCACCCCAGAAGTGGTATTCAGCAGGTTCTGACCAGTTCTGAACAACCGGTAGTGGGAATTAGTTCGGAGAACCGGTAAATACCATCTCTGACTGGCCCCTCCCCCATCTATTTCTGACGCCCCAGTCCCAGCTGATCAGGAGGAAATGGAGATTTTAGAGTAACCTTCCCCTGGAGTGGGGTGAGAATCGAGATTTTACAGGATCCTTCCACTGCCACACCCACCAATCCATGCCATGCCCACCAAGCCACGCCCACAGAACCGGTAGTAAAAAAAATTGAATCCCGCCACTGATTCACCCCATTATTGCTTCCATCTCTGTGCCACCTATGAAAGGAAACTCAGAACAGCTCTATACTTTTTGTCCCTAACACTGAATATCCTTTTGATTTTTGTGCCTTTGGGGATAGACACACAGCTGCTCTGACATTACTTTGGCTTTCAATACTTTCACACTGACCAAAACCCATACGTTTCACAGAGTTACTTGAAACAAATCTTTCAATAAGAATTGCTTAATACCAATATACTCATGGCACTTGTCTTAACATTTAAATGTTGTGAAAAGAGCTGAAGCTTACAAGGTCAGCTATTCAGATACCGGCAGCAGGATAGGATTTTATCTTCAAAAACAGAATTTCTCAAACTCGGTCCCTCCAGACCATTTTGAAGGCAGCCAAGATCCTGTTTGCATTCCTGAAAGGTTTGGAATCAAGGGAGAAAAAATATCCATGACCTAGACTCTCTCGCTAACTGATAACAGAATGCCCAAATCGTTATTTAGTTGGTGCCCCCTTGCCTGCAGCAGATTGGGTCCATATATATATATATATATATATATATATATATATATATGTATATGTATATATATATATGTATATGTATGTATACACACACACACACACACACACACACACACACACACACACACATATATATATATATATATATATATATATATATATATATATTTTTATATATATATGAAATTCTAAGATATTAGGAAGTTAAAGAAAATCCATGTTTTCAGAAGTGAAATAAAAAGAAGAGGAAATTTTCAGGATGCCTGATGGTAAGTCTCTGAAGAACTCGCATTAAAAATAATCTCTGTAATGCAAATTAAATACAAATTAAAATCATCATTACAATGTTAAAAATTGGCTCAATGGGCTAGGAGAAATCTAAATTCTCAGAACCATCTGCTTCAATGGACATCCCCTGTTTGTTTGATTAATTCTTTCGTTCGCCCATGACTTGGTATTAAACACTCAGTTGCATTATCAGGAAATAGTCCTTCAGCCAATGGAAACGTGTGTTGCCAAAAATATCCTTCCTTGGCAAACACAGAAACAAAAGTTATTGTTTATTGTCCATCTAGTCATTCATCACAGTTCATATTTATTTATTTGTTTGTTTGTTTAATCAGATCTGTGTGTCTAGTGAGATGTACGTGTCCTACAATGTCCTAAATATTGGGAAGCTCAGGAAAAAACAGATTAAAGGCCAAAAGCAGGGGTGAAATTCAGCAGATTCTGACAGGTTCTGGAGAATTTTGAGTAGTTTGGAGAACCAGAAAAAACCACCTCTGCCTGGCCCCAGAGTGGGGTGGAAATGGAGATTTTTCAATATCCTTCCCCCAGGAGTGGGGAAGGAATGGTGTTGTGTCAGCGCCCCCCAAGCCGGGCCCCCTGCCAGAAAGTGACTCGGAAAGTGAGGGGGAAGGGCCATCAGGACTTACCTCTAGAGAACCGGCTTCCCTGGCTCAGCTCCAGGAGCCAGAGGCAGGCCAGGTGGAGGAGATAAGGAGGCCTCCATCCCCTGACTCTTTCTCCCCAGGCCATGCCTCCAGACCCAGATGATGGCAATCAGGCCTGGCTGGACCCTAGTTTCGTAGGCAGGAGAGGCGGGAAGAACAGAAGCAGGGGTGGGGCGGGCCTAGGAAGTGCTGAGTCACGGAGTCATACCCCACAGAGTATAAAAGCAGCACTGGCTGCTCTTCTGCTCCGTGACGAGCAAAAATTGAGCTGAACTATTTGACTCAGGGAGAAGTGAGCTGAACTCTTTGACTCTTGGAGAATTGAGCTGAACATTCTGCCTGGACTGCTGACTTCCTGGTTGCCTGGCAACCCCAAGATAAAAGGGAGACTTTGGCAGGCAGCTGCAGATCCCCTCCCAGGACTGATAGCAGCCGTGAACTCAATTACTGGCTCATTTAGCCAGCTCGTGTGGCTGAGGCCGGGAGGGGGCAGAACAAATGGGGATTTTGCAGTATCCTTCCCCTGGAGTGCGGTGGGAATGGGGATTTTGCAGTATCCTTCCCCTGGAGTACGGTGGGAATGGGGATTTTGCAGTATCCTTTCCCTGCCACATCCACCAAGCCACGCCCATAGAACCAGTAGTAAAAAAAATTGAATTCTACCACTGGCCACAAGTCATTGTAAGAAATATCTGGAAAGAAAAGGGTTCAAATTGACGCCTTGTCACACATTCTGAGTCTTCTTCCAGCCCTCCTGTTGCTGAAAAAAAGGCATTTTTGCTAGCAAATGTTAGTACGGCTTTGTCTCGTGGATTGGCCACTTCTGCCCTCTTCCAATCTTGCCAGCAATCTTGCACAGAAAAGCACATTAAGCCTCGGGGCCACATGATTCCCTTTAAGCGGGACTGATGAAAGCAGCTGTCACTGACCTGATGTCTTCCAAATGTATCAGAATTATATTTTCAAGGATCTCTTGACAGCTGAGCCATTGGCCTTGCCAACTAGAGATTCAGTATGAATAAAGGTAAGACTTAGGGGCTGGTGCCACACAACGTTAGACCATCACTGCTTATAGATTTTTTTTTCTTCCTGGCAAAATAAGTAAGTCCATATATAGCAACTCACATAAAAAAAAACAGGAAAGGAAAACACAACTTTAGAAAACAAAGAAGAGCTGTAAATACAGCTTGGCACTGACTTTAATTAAAATTTGTTCTTTTTTGTTGTGCTTTTACACTCTCTCTCTTCCTCCTATATAGAATTGTCTACGCCACCAGGCTTAACATTTTGGGTTTAGACAATTTGGAACTGCGCCCCCTGCGGCCCGATTTAAGCATAGTACACAAAACTGTCTGCAACAACATCTTGCCTGTCAATGACTTCTTCAGTTTCAACCATAATAGTACACAGGCAAACAATGGATACAAACTCAAAGTAAACTTCTCCAAACTTGATTGCAGGAAATACAATTTCAGCAACAGAGTGGTCAATGTCTGGAATGCTCTACCTGATTCCGTTGTTACAGCCTCAAACCCTCACAGTTTCAACCTCAAACTGTTTACCGTGGACCTCACTCCATTCTTAAGAGGTCCGTAAAGGGGGCGTGCATAAGCACACCAGCATGCTACCATCCCTGTCTTATTCTCCCCATTTATTTATATTTACTTCTTTTGTTTATGTTTATGTTCACTTTATGTTACACTTGTTTATGTTCACTTTATTTTACACTAGTTATCTTGTACATGTTTGACAAATAAATAAATCTTTCAAAACAAGCATTTCCATATGTTCAGATACTAAAATGCCCCCTTTCCAGAGAAGACAAAAAAGGATTTTTCCAAAATCCTAACATGCAGAAAAAAGAAAAAAAAAACACAATACCAGTCTAGGACTGAAAGTTGATCAGCTAAAGATTGTTACACAGAGACAAAGCAGACACATTGATAAGGCAGGAAAGGAACAAAGAGTTCCTAGTATCTTCCATTAAACACCCTTATTGACTGTTTCACTGTTATTTCCTGAAAAGGAATTTGTTGGCTTATCTAATGTAGTACCATCAGTCAAAGGTCAGCCTTCAAGAAACACAAACTCTTCTTTCAGGATGTGTAGACTTTGCCATCACAACATGGGCTGGTTCACTTAAGGCCTTGAGAGGCAATTGTGGTCTAGGCACCTGAAATTTTTATAGTTGTGGGAAAAGAAACATTCCAACTGACGCACAAGCCCAGTCCTGTTTCTGTAACTCACCCACTCCTCACTAAATATATAATTTAACCATACAGAAAATCTTTCTCAAATGAATGGTTGGCACCATGTTTTGTGGTGGGCTTTATAAATAAATTCTGCCTTGTGTACTATCCAAAGGTTGTCCTGTGGAAAAAGAGAGCAGCATTCTTTCACATAATAGCTCTGTAGAAGAGAAGAATAGGAGGTGTCATTTATCCCTGCCAAACCATGTAATCAGGAGCAGGACTCCCCTTAAGCAGTACACAACCCAAGAGCCCATTGAGGCCAGACCTATCTCTTTGGCAGATAAGAGTGAAAGGTTTAGTGCCCTTCTCTTCCTGTTTTCAAGGTGAGTTCTTTCTCTAAACTTACATAAAATTTTAGCTACGTTATTGTAACAAGGATGGTATCTAGCAGTGGTGGTATTTAGCCAGTTATATCCGGTTCGGGCGAATCGGTAGTGGCAGCTGCGGAGGGCTCCATCCACATGCCCAGACATTATCATGTCCTGTTTTTGATGCTCTTCACATGTGTGAAAGAGTGCGCATGCTCTTCGGTAGCAAAGATAAGTGAATACTACCCCGGTGTCTAGCTCTTAGCTTCCACCTTCAGTTTCATCTTCTTCAACACAGTTAAATCATATCATATCATATCGCAAGATCTCAAATGGACAGCTAACATCAAAAACATCATCAAAAAAGGACAACAAAGAATGTTCTTTCTGTGCCAACTCAATAAGCTCAAACTGCCCAAGGAGCTGCTGATTCAGCTCTACAGAGGAATTATTGAGTCTGTCATTTGCACCTCTATAACTGTCTGGTTCGGTTCTGCAACCCAACAAGAAAGACACAGACTTCAGAGGATAACTAGAACTGCAGAAAAAATAATTGCTACCAACCTGCCTTCCATTGAGGACCTGTATACTGCACGAATCAAGAAGAGAGCCGTGAAAATATTTACAGATCCCTCACATCCAGGACATAAACTGTTTCAACTCCTACCCTCAAAACGACACTATAGAGCACTGCACATCAGAACAAGAAGACACAAGAACAGTTTTTTCCTGAAGGCCATCATTCTGCTAAACAAATAATTCCCTCAACACTGTCAAACTATTTACTAAATCTGCACTACTATTAATCTTCTCATCGTTCCCATCACCAATCTCTTTCCACTTATGACTGTATGACTGTAACTTTGTTGCTGGCAATCCTCATGATTTATATTGATATATTGACCATCATTTGTGTTGTAAATGTTGTACCTTGATGAACGTATCTTTTCTTTTATGTACACTGAGAGCATATGCACCAAGACAAATTCCTTGTGTGTCCAATCACACTTGGCCAATAAAAAATTCTATTCTATTCTATCCTATCCTATCCTATCCCATCCTATTCTATTCTATTCTATTCTATTCTATTCTATTCTATTCTATTCTATTCTATTCTATTCTATTCTATTTTTAAAAGTGCAGAAGTCCTGCTGTCTTTTGTACAAAGCATTTTCCAAAAAAGTCTCCCTACTTTTACTCAAAGGTAAAATGTTCCTGGATCGGACCGGATCGCGTAATCCAATAGCGATCATGGCTGGTAGTTCGGTGGAGTGGTGGAGTGAAGCTCCGCCCACCCGCCTGGGGTGTCATTACTTCCTGGTTTTAACCAGGAAGCAATGTGTTCTTTTATCTTCTGCGCATGCACTTCCGAACCGGTAAGGAAGTAGATTTCATCCCTGCTTTTACTCCAACTTTTTATGTTAACAAGCACAGGTTTGTAAACCATCCCGTTCTCAATCTGGCTGAAGCAGGAGTCCATCAAAGAACTGAATCCACTTGATGAAGATGAAAGGTGAAGTAGAGATAGGTAAACTGCATATACTGTAGATGGCACCCAGCTCCATATTTCCTGATAATTATATATAGAATAATAAAAATCATATCATATTTGAAAAAAAGTACGTGTCGATCTTGTTCCCATTGACCTGGCTCTTCAGGACTGTCTTATCCTTTTGTAATACTTGGAAGTTTCTCTTTCCCTGGGCTCCTCCTCATGGGTTCCATGTGACTGTAGACACAATAGATACAAGGGATTGTATGCAGTGGTGGGATTCAAATTTTTCTACTACTTGTTCTGTGGGCATGGCTTGGTGGGCATGGCATGGCTTAGTGGATGTGGCTTGGTGGATGTGTCGGGGGAAGGATACTGTAAAATCTCCATTCTCTCCCCACTCCAAGGGGAAGGTTACTGCAAAATCCCATTTCCTGCTGGTCAGGTGGGACTCAAGAGGTAGAGAATAGATGGGGGTGGGTCCAGTCAGAGGTGGTATTTACTGGTTCTCCGAACTACTCAAAATTTCCGCTACCGGTTTTCCGGAACTGGTCAGAACCTGCTGAATATCACCTCTGACTGTATTATGGAGCCACTGGTAGTTCTACCCCATCGTCCTTAACTATCTTTCTTCTCATTGCTACCATTGAGCTACACTTTTCCAGCCCAAATGACATCCAACTGTAGATTTGTTTTAGGTAGATCAGCAAGCTGATGTTTTGTTCATTCTTGGCATACAGCTTGATGTCATCCATGTAGAGAATTGGCTGGTGATAGTTCCACTCTTGAACTTGCATCCATCTTTTTCTGTCTCTGTATCTCTCTATCTATATTTCATTTATATCTATATCTAAATATCAATAACATCTATATCAATATCATCTATATAGCAATAGCAACAGCACTCAGACTTATAGACTACTTTACAGTGATGTACAGCCCTCTCTAAAAAGTTTACAGAGTCAGCATATTGCCCCCAACAATTTGGGTCCTGATTTTACCCACCTTGAAAGGATGGAAGGTTGAGTCAACCTTGAGCCTGGTGAGATTTGAACTGCCAAATTGCAGGCAGCTGGCAAGCAGAAGTAGCCTGAAGTACTGCACTCTATCCACTGTGCCACTGCAGCTCATAATATCTATATCTATTACCTCGATCTATGTCTATCTTCTGACAAATTTATGCAACTGTATGTTTAAGAAACTAGAAATGTTGGTGGGGATAAAGAAAACATAAATCAGACGAAAGTATGTGTCCTGAGCATTCCTGTCTCTTTTCATAAATGTTTTACAATCTTTTCTACCTAGTAACTGATGAGCAGAATCAAAAGCTTTGAAAAGCCCTACAGCATTTTTTGGTAGACCTGAAACTCTATTTTTAAATCTCTCATCTTTATAGTAGCTAAAAATAATTGCTATTTCACCTTTTTTTTAAATATGCACAGTATATTTTAGTAGTTTTTTTTCTTAATAGAAAATACAAATAGAAATAAAGGCAATGGAAAAACTGGAAAGGAAAGGGAATTGAGGGGGGGAAAGGGAGTGAAAGGGGAAAAAGTAATGTTTTAAAGAAGCAGTGATTTTTGACTTTTTTCAGTGCAGAAAGATACATAGTAGAATTATAATATCAATCACTAGCCATTTATTATAATTATTAAATATAATTAAAATAATATCAACCATTAGCCATTTCTATAACAATTAGCCACTTAATTGTCAAAAGCAAAGTTTCATTTTTTTTCTCTTCCACAAAGAAAGTCCAGAAAGTTACATTGTTGTCCCTAATTAATGAAGTCAGCTTCATTATCTCCATCAGTTCCATCACCTTTTCAATCCATTCCTTGATCATGGGGGTTAATGCTTCTTTTCATTTCTGAGCTATTTCACCATTGTTGTAACATTTGATTTTGTTTAGCATTCCACTCAAATCTGGGTTTGCTCTTCATGTTTATCCAATGTTCTTAGATCTTGTTTTCTTTGAAATATCTGAAATCACTGATCTCTCGCTCTCTCTCTCTTTTACAAAATGGTGGCATATGCAGACAGAGCAATCCAAGTTAATCACTGAAAGAAAGAAGAAAGAAACTTTGCCATTAATTAGAGAAGATTTTTTTAAAAAAAGCTTTTAATCATTATTCCTATTGGCTAAGAAATTGTCTCTCATCATCCAATTAGAAGCAAATGTGGGAGCAATGGCATTCTGAAGACCATTAGAAACAATGCTGGGTTCCTGGTAGAAATAGATAAATATTAGAAAGAGAAATATAGTAACAATACAGAACTAGCAAGGACATCTGCAAGGATGATAGATGACATGTGTCATTTCATCATGCAACTGACACAATTTACATATTGTCTATAACATGGGTGTCAACCTTGAAGCGGACCTGACCAAAACCATTTTTGACTGCTTCAGTATTGTCACACTGGAGCTGAGGGATAGGGAGGGGGGATGTGAGATAGAGGGCATTCTGTAGCCAAAACAAAATATTTTCTCGTGGGAACCAAAACACCTGTTTGGGGGAAAGCAGAGTGATGCTATCCGGCTGCCAGTCCGCATCATGATTGGACCATGTAACTTATTGTTTTGAGAAAGTAGAAAACCTTTTACTTTTGATTAGGAGAAAACCACAAAAGTTGGTTTTCACCTGATATTGCCAATATGATATTTCCAATAAAGCTATTTGAGGAATCTACCTGCCTTGGAGTTTTGCTTGCTATGGATCTATTACATGGAACCCTGATATTAAACCAATTCTGTCAAACACACAGCATCTCGTTGCCTTCACATGTCATATCGCGATATTATTTTTCCCTTCATGGAGCTGGTGTGGGCGTGGCCTGCACATTACACATCCGACCCACAGGCCTTCCGTTTGACACCACCGGTATTTAATTACATCAGTTGTGCAGTGAAGTCATAGCACATGAGTTGGCATTTGACATTTGACATTTTCTTGACTTCTTATGGATGTCACTTGTATCTAGCATTTATTACACTTTATTTGCTACACTGCTTCCAAGAAAATGCACAGATTCCAGAATCCCAAAGAAGTTTGGCAATAATTACTGCATATTATTCTGCTTCCTTCCTTCCAGCAACCCAACATACGTTTGATCGATAGAAGCTGAAAGATAACTGGGTTAAAGGTGTATATGAAGATTTGAGCCTCAATTTCTCACATCTTGGCCAAAATCTCATCACTACAATCCTCCATAGGAATAAGTCCCCTTACCTTTAGTAAGACTAACTGCTGAATTGACACATACAGGATTAAATTGTGATTCATACTTCATTTGATGGGATTTATAACTTTGGAGCAAATAATATTATTTTCACATAGGCATCATAATTAAGGCCTAAAGTATCGAGATTTATTATAGTTATTGTTACTGATGGTATTTCAGGAATTGTTGCTTTTCTATAGATGGAGATTTAAAGAAGGAGTAGCTGTACTTCTTAAAATTGCCTTTCTAAAAAATATGTGACTTATTTTTAATTGGTAGTCTAGTTCCAATTGAGAGGAAACTGCTTTACTTCTTTGGAGCAACACCCGACTTTATGGACCTAAATTAACTGATTACTTCTATGTAGAACCTCCATGTTTAGACATAGAAACCCATTGAATTCCAATTCTGCAAACGAGAGAAATAAGATATTGTAGCATTTTCTGGAAGCTCCTCTGACATTTGAACAAATTTGTAAAGAACATAGAATGCTTTTGTAAACAAGCTTTTGGATCTTGCATATTATGCTTCAGCAGACTTTGTTCAATTGTTTACTTCGGCTCAAGTCCTAACTACTCAGGGGTGGTATTCACTTACTTTCCCTACTGGTTCCCAAATGTGAGCGCATGCGCTACTTCTGTGCATGCGCATGGCCTTCCACTTGTGCGCTTTGAACACACACACGCCTTCTCCTGGCCTCAGAAATGTGCCTGAATAGGATGGCATAGAGGCGGGGCAAGTGGGCCGGTGGGCAGGACCACCCGCGATTTCCACTACCGATTCGCCTGAACCGGTCCAAACCGGCTGAATACCAGTTCTGTAAGTACTCATTTGTTTTAACTATTGCCTCCTCTATTAGGAAGTTTATTCAATTAAGCCTGAAGTCCTGCAGCATCACCAGGCTGGATCAGTAGCACTTAAAATACATCAAATATTGACGAGGCTGTGCATGAAGTTTGCAGATGTTTTGGTCTTTTTCTAGCAGGGAACAATAAGGCTTTAGAAGAGACAGACAGGATTAGCAGATCATATTTTCACAGCAGCCACAAGCAGTGACACTTGGCCAGAGATCAAGTTGAAACACGAAGACTCATAATCATTGGGATTCCCACTCCCTCTGCTTTTAAAGGAATGTGTTATTCTTCCTGTTTTTGGTCAAGAGATGGATGAATGACTCACTGGAACACTTTCGTTTCCAAGCTACATCATCCATGGGAACAAGAGCTTCCTTGCAACAGGAGCTGCAATTCTCAGAGAAATGCATGCAATATTTAGAAAAAGGATAATGCATTGACTGCGGCTGTATGAACCCTATGAGAAGGTGCACTGCAACAATGCGACGTCATAGAAAGTTACTCTCTCTGAATCAGGAAAGCAGCTGCTTCTCTCTTTATTGTTTTTGAGTTTGCACAGCTGCTCTGGAACCTATTCCTGAATGTCTCCACACATGCTTTGAAGGAAAGTGAGTGACTATGAACAGCTTCTGAAGCAGCTGTACAAACAGGGGAAAAGATGAGGCTGCTTTATTGATTCAAAGAGAGGTGCTTTGTACATGTTCCAATATCTTGCAAAGCATGTCCAAATGATTTCCCATCATTTAACAGATAATACCACAACCGATAAAGTATGCTCAATCTCCTTCTACTGTGGTTTTGTATACTTTATGTATGTCATCCCATAAAATATTACTTGACTGCAGAGGAGATATTTAATCCAGGCAAATGCGGTTGATTCATTTTGTTGATATGTTATCCTGACTTTTTTGTCTTTATCGTCATCATCATCATTATTATTATTAGTAGTAGTAGTAATAGTAGTAACTGAATAGTAACTGAGAGCATATGCACCAAAACAAATTCCTTGTGTGTCCAATCACACTTGGCCAATAAAATTCTATTCTATTCTATTTCTATTCTAGTAGTATTGGAGTCCCTTTTATTTGATCATTTTGTTCATCCTGGGCAAGATTTCAAGGCAGTTAACGCAATATAGAGCAGTGATGGCTAACCTTTCCGGCACCAAGTGCCAAAACTGTGTGCATCCACCCATAATGCAAAGCACACGAACCCCCTGCGAGCCCTGCACTCTGAGCATGTGTGTGCAATCCCTGCATGCGCCCTGCCCACCCGCACATATGCTCATGACCCCTGATGTGCGCCCCGCCCCCATGCATGCACACATGTCTCCTGCATGCACCCCTCCAGTGCATGCACCGGAGAGACCCAAATACCAGCTGGCCAGCGGGAGGCACGCATGCATGCGCAGTGGAGTGGAGCTAGGGAGACAGCTCGCATGCCCTCAGAGAGGGCTTTGCATTCCACCTGTGGTACGCATGCCATAAGTTCATCATCATGGATATAAAGGAACTTAAATGTGACTCTTGTACTACATGAACCCTACATGGGTGCAATCTCCAGAGGGCTTCTTAACAGAATAACAGAGTTGGAAGAAACCTTGGAAGTCCAGGGGTGTCATCACGTGACGAATCACAACTTTTTTCCCCTTTGCTAAATCAGCGCATGACACATCTGGCTGGTGGGCCACGAGTTTGACACCTCTGTTCTAGTCCAACCCCTTGCTCAAGTAGGAAACCCTGTACCATTTCAGACAAATGGTTGTCCAATCTCATCTTAAAAACCTCCAGTGTTGGAGTATCAACAACTTCGGGAGGCAACTTTTTATTTCTAGCCACTTTTGGAGAGTTCATTTTTGTGACACCAGAGAATGGGTTTTATACTCTCCTGCCCTAGTAGAATAACAATTCAACAAAAGGAAAATTAAATAAAAATAGAAGGAAGCAGTTAATTAAAAAAATGAAGCTTCTTGCAGGCAAATAATTGTTCCATGCATAAATAAAATAATAAACAAGCTTAATAAAAAAATAACAGGGACATGTAAATATATTCAAGTATAAGCCTATAGAATTGTAGTCTTATAAATTTATGGAGTTATATAGTGATTGGGGGTTGGCCCTGTCTTTATTTCAATTCCTTTAAATATTTATTGCAACAGGAAAATAGAATAGGTGACTCAGTTAATTCATTTAACATCAAGCCACTTATTTGCCAGCTTAACTTTTCATCTGCCTTAAAACTATCTTTGTGGCATTCATCCATCTTTTGTGAACTCATAAGCTTAACATACTCTGCAAGGGAAGCTATTATAGAAACTTCCTCAGCTCTATAATGTACTGTGATTAAATTCACTTGAATGGATTCAATTATCCAACTTTCAAATCAGAAAATACTCAGAGGTAAAAATGCACTAAGAAGAATTGTCACATATTGCAGAATATGTGCAGTTGTCTCTTTGTTAAAATAATGCCAAGTTCACAATAGCTGTGGCTATTGCACGTTAATGTAATTAAACCTTTTTCTACCTCCAATTGTCCCATCATAAGCAAAACACTCATACTGATTTGTCATAAACCGTGTTCTTCTAACCCCAGTAGCTAAAATTTCTCAAAAAGAGATAAATGCATGCTGGAACATACCATTATTATGAAATGCCCAACTCTATAATAAATTACCAAAAATGTGTATGTATGAAAAATCATCTATATCCACAATCTTTCCATGGGTAATTTAAAATATTGGCTTCCAGCAAGTCATTTTGAACACTTGATTTTCGGCTGGTTATTTTCCTGTACAATTGATAGCTTTTCGTGTGGTGGAACATATTTCATTCTGTTTTATATGTCTAATATAAATTGGAAAATAGAAATTCTGGCAAGGGAAGTGGTGAAATCTGCAAAGACAAAAAGAAAGACACAATTCACCAAGTTGTCAAAGTAGGAGTTGGTGGAATATATTTTTTTTTAACTCTGAAAATATTTTAGCCCATTATTATATATTTGGGATTAAATTGTGTAGCCTGTAACCTAGTCCAGAGAACCATGGTGATTACTAGAATCAGCTCAAATGTTAAAAATGTGTAATAAATTAAAAATTCTTTCTCTCCAGCTCAAAGATGTCCAAGAGTTGAGGGGAGGCAAAAGATTAAAATAGTGGTTGCAACTATGTGATCAAAATCTTATTCCTCTTTACATACATAAAAAAGTTGCAGTTCAGTTACCATCTTGATTTTTAAGACCCTCCCTTTTAAATGCTCCTGCTGTCTCTTGTCACAACTTTCAGCTAATTCTTAAGAGATCCAATAAAAGTGAATTAGTGAATTAGTTCAACTTACTTCTGAATGGACAGTTTCCTGAAGTGAAACTACGTGGAAGAAACACTGGGGAAGAAAATAGGATTAAAAAGGGGAAAATCATGAATGAACCCTCTAAAATTCCAAGAGAAGTGGCTCCTTTGTCTCTCTGTCTGATGAAAAGAGGATAGAGATTTTGCAGCTCATACAATTCAAGTATTGTAAATTTGATGTGTCCCTGAGTCAAGTTCAAAACTTGTTTCTGCTATTGCAACTATTATCGTTTCCCAGCTTGCCAGTGAACTAGGGAGTAAGGAAGGGTGAGATGCGATGTAGGCTCCAGACATTAAAAATACCATCCGTGAGAACCAAGGACATTTCAACAGCTGCTTTCTCATAACAATATAGGGACAGTCAATTGGACAATGTAACCTACACAGCCAGGAGGAAGGGGGAATTCTATACTTTAACTATATGGGATTGCACAGGAATTAGGCAAAGCTGGTTTTGCTTTAACCTGTGCTGAAATGATGTACTCAATAAAGTTTTGTATTAAGAGATCAGAATGTCTCATCCGTGCTTGCTTGACGGAGTTTGTCAGCTGGAATCTTGACACCCTGTGTGTGATAAGTAATTTTTAAAAAACCCAGCAAACAGCCACTAAAGGGATAGCTGAAAATAATTTGGAATAGAGAATATATTAGCACTTATCATCATTACAGGTAGTTGTCAACTTATGACCACAATTGCAATTAGAATTTTGATTGTTAAGCTATGCAGTTGTTAAGCAAATCATTGTGACCAGATTTGTTTTTGTGACCATGTTTACTGTAGTTGTTAAGCAATCACATGGTTATTAAGTGAATTGCTTAATTGATTTTAATTGTCAGAAGCTGGCTGACAAGTGAAAACCGTCATTAAACAAATGATTATAAGTTAAGAACTACATGTGCCTGAAATTAAAAAATACTCTGAGACTTCAGGGAGAAGAATGATGAACTGAAACAGCTGACAACTGAAGACTGTGGCAAAGACTAAGGAAGACTACTCTAATGAGTAGACTGATCCTTTGGAACCTTTCCAGAAAAGGAGAGGACAGGAGATAGACCACGTGTGCGCCAGACAGCTGTTACTTGCAAATAGACTGCAGTCCCACAGTTTTCTGTGAGTTTGAGCACCAGAAGACAAAAGCGTTAGCTATTTTGCCCAGAAGGATGGTGGAGATTTTTAAAAGACAAACCTCACTTTATAATCATTTGTTCATTAAGCGCTTCTAAGAATAGAATAGAATTTTTTTATTGGCCAAGTCTTTGGGACACACAAGGGATTTTTCTTGGTGCATATGCTCTCAGTGTATATAAAAGAAAAGATACGTTCATCAAGAATTCTAAGGTACAACACTTAATGATAGTGATAGGGTACAAATAAGCAATCAGGGAACAATCAATATCAATATAAATCGTAAGGATACAAGCAACAAAGTTATAGTCATACAGTCGCAAGTGGAAGGAGATGGATGATGGGAATGATGAGAAGATTAATAGTAGCCCAGATTTGGTAATAGTTTGACAGTGTTGAGGGAATTATTTGTTTAGCAGAGTAATGGCCTTCGGGGAAAAACTGTTCTTGTGTCTAGTTGTTCTCGTGTGCAGTGCTCTATAGCATCATTTTGAGGTAGGAATTGAAACAATTTATGTCCAGGATGCGAGGGGTCTGTAAATATTTTCACAGCATTCTTTTTGACTCATGCAGTATACAGGTCCTCAATGGAAGGCAGGTTGGTAGCAGATGACACAACAGTGATTGGTCTCATTCGAGACAATGACGAATCCGCATATAGACGAGAGGTTGAACGACTAGCCTTGTGGTGCAACCAAAACAATCTGGAACTGAACACACTCAAGACCATAGAAATGGTGGTAGACTTTAGGAGAAACCTTTCCATACTGCCACCTCTCACAATACTAGACAACACAGTATCAACAGTAGAAACCTTCAAATTACTGGGTTCTATCATATCGCAAGATCTCAAATGGACAGCTAACATCAAAAACATCATTAAAAAAGGACAACAAAGAATGTTCTTTCTGCGCCAACTCAGTAAGCTCAAACTGCCCAAGGAGCTGCTGATCCAATTCTACAGAGGAATTATTGAGTCTGTCACAAGAAAAACACAGACTTCAGAGAATAATTAGAACTACAGAAAAAATAATTGCTACCAACCTGCCTTCCATTGAGGACCTGTATACTGCACGAATCAAGAAGAGGGCCGTGAAAATATTTGCAGATCCCTCGCATCCTGGACATAAATTGTTTCAATTCCTACCTCAAAATGATGCTATAGAGCACTGCACACCAGAACAACTAGACACAAGAACAGTTTTTTCCCGAAGGCCATCACTCTGCTAAACAAATAATTCCCTCAACACTGTCAGACTATTTACTGAATCTGCACTAC
This sequence comes from Ahaetulla prasina, assembly GCF_028640845.1. Classification (NCBI taxonomy): domain Eukaryota; kingdom Metazoa; phylum Chordata; class Lepidosauria; order Squamata; family Colubridae; genus Ahaetulla; species Ahaetulla prasina. Next base: position 24,741,442 of record NC_080546.1, on the reverse strand, counting down.
TATTAATCGTTTCATAGTTCCCATCACCAATCTCTTTCCACTTATGACTGTATGACTATAACTTGTTGCTGGCAATCCTTATGATTTATATTGATATATTGACCATTAATTGTGTTGTAAATGTTGTACCTTGATGAATGTATCTTTTCTTTTATGTACACTGAGAGCATATGCACCAAGACAAATTCCTTGTGTGTCCAATCACACTTGGCCAATAAAATTCTATTCTATTCTATTCTATTCTGTTATTTTTTCTGCAGTTTTAATTATCCTCTGAAGTATGTCTGTCTTGTTAGGTTGCAGAACCAAATCAGACAGTTATAGAGATGCAGATGACCGACTCAATAATTCCTCTGTAGAACTGTATCAGCAGCTCCTTGGGCAGTTTGAACTTTCCAAGTTGGTGCAGAAAGAACATTCTACAACTACCATAGACAAGTTTGAAAACACTGGGTGATTCTGCCTTCAATTCTAAACAAAATAAAAATGTAATCATAAACTTAAGAATTTAGAGAATTTAAATTTAAAGAATTTAAAGAATCTGAAATAAACAACAAAAAACAAAAGGAACAAAAACAAAAAAAACCTGATACAAAAACCTGTATTTATGGAAAGTATTCAATAGTTCCAGAAATTTTAAGGGTTTGTGATGCTACCAGAAAGTAAGATTTTGCACATTGCTTCCCGTTGGTTGAGGGTTTTTTTGTTTTTTGTTTTACATTTATACCCCGCCCTTCTCCGAAGACTCAGGGCGGCTTACAATGTATAAGGTAATAGTCTCATTCTATTTGTATATTTTTTTTACAAAGTCAACTTATTGCCCCCCCCAACAATCTGGGTCCTCATTTTACCTACCTTATAAAGGGTGGAAGGCTGAGTCAACCTTGGGCCGGGCTCGAACCTGCAGTAATTCTAATAACAGGCTTCTCTACTGCCTGAGCTATCCCGAGTTGAGTTGATTGAGTTCACACAATATATTTCCAGGGTTCAAGTAAGTGTGTTACATGGAAACAAGATTGCTTCATTCACACAGAATGTTAAAACAAGGAGTGATTTCTCAAAGACACTGAATCACAAAATACCCAAGTTCATTTCAGCCAAGACGGCTGCCCAACTATAAAATATCAAGGATACAAAGGATAAGAATTAACATTATTATTATTTTCTTGGATAAAGAAATTGGCAAGTTAAACACGAAACTGATTTGGTGATGCAAAACTTTAGGGCTAGAAAGCCAATGCAAAACATTATCTAAATTTGGAATGTCATTTAAAATAAAGGAAAATGTGAACTGACATGCACAATTAGCAATAGCAACTATGAGGAAATTGTAATTCCTTTTAAGATACTAATCAGTCATTATTCTATGACAGAAACTTGACCTAGACATTTTTGGCACTCTAGCCACATTTCCTGGTAAGTTCCTGGTAAGTTCTACTCCCTAATATAGAAGTCTACACTCAATTTAATAAACATGCAGGACCGATACACCCTGGAAAACCAAAACATCAGCAGCAGAGACACTTTTGAAGAATGGATTAATAAGATACCATAGAACCACAAGCTTAGGCCTGGGGTCTCCAACCTTGGTCCCTTTAAGACTTGTGGATTTCAACTCCCAGAGTCCCTCAGCTGGCAAAGCTCACTGAGGAACTTTGGGAGTTGAAGTCCACAAGTCTTAAAGGGACCAAGGTTGGAGACCCCTGGCTTAGGCCAATCATCTGCAATAAATAGCAGGTTACATTTTGGTTCAAGCAAAGAAAAACACACCATTAGTCTCGGATATTAAATCTCATAACAAACTGAAATTACCTTCAAGAAGTTTATAAAATTTCTCTCATAGCTAAAATTTATTAGATCTCAAGGTAAGCAGAACATATCTTTGACCCATCTTCATCTATCTGCTCTCATAGTATTTGTGGATCTGCAAACATTCATTAATTTTTCTTTCACTTTTACTAGTTCCTTTTCATTTCGCTGGATTTAATCATACTTTCCAGTTGACTTCACTAGAATGTTCAACCATTGTTGAAGGGCAGCAACGTTCATCATCACTCTGTATTCACCCCTGCATCAAATATGACCTCCAGACATATTTTTGGCTGTGGTTTTTCTTTTTCCCTTATGTTGCTTGAGCTCTCCTGTCCATTTTTGCTCCTGTATTTTACTTTGCTACAAGCTAACTCCAACAGTTCTTTAGCTACTTCACAGAGGCAGGAATTCTTCTGCAAATGAGTCAGCTGTTACCATGGTTTCTAATGACTTCTACAGCTAACTTGGCTTGTAGATAAAAAGATTGCTGCTTAAACACAGGTTTCTGTTTTTTTAAAAAATGTCATTTTTCTTTCTCTGAGCTAGATTTTTTTTTCCCCTCGGATTTTTAAAAGCAAGTCCAGCAGTGCACCATTTCATCATTGTTCTAGTGCAGTGGTGGTGAACCTTTTAGAGACCAATTGCCCAAACCGCAACCCAAACCCCACTTATTTATCACAAAGTGCCAACACGGCAATTTAACCTGAATAATGAGGTTTTACTACCTAAAATAATGATAAACAATGCAGAGTTCAGCTAATTGTTCTAAGAAACATGTGATAAATGCACTTTTATGCACCTTCATTTTTTTCCTGTTTTTAAAATATTATGTTTAGTAACAATAAAAAAAAAAACTTGTGTAATATCATTTCTCTCTTTCCATCCTCCACTTCCCGCCTCTCTTTCTCTCTCTTTCCCTCCCTCTCCCTCTCCCTATCCAGTCTCTTTTTCTCTCTTTCCCTTCCTCTCTCTCTTTCCCTTCCGCTCTTTTTCCTGCCCTCTCTCTCTTCTTCTCTCTCTTCCTCCCTCTGTCTTTCGTTCTCTTTTCCCCTCTTTCTTTCCCTCCCCCTTTCTCTCTCTTTCCCTCCCTCTTTCTTTCCCGCCCTGTCTCTTTTTCTCTCTCTTTCTCCCCCTCTCTCTTTTTCTCTCTCTCTCTCTCTCTCTGTCTTTCTCTCTTTCCCTCCCTCCCTTTCTTTCTCTCTCTGCCTCTGTTTCTCTCTCTCTTCCCTCCCTCCATCTCTTTATCTTTCTCTCCGTGTCTCATCTATCTATATATCTATATCTATATCTATATATCTATATCTATATATCTCTATATCTATCTATCTCTATATCTATCTATCTATCTATCTATCTATCTATATCTCATATATCTATCTATCTGTGCTCTCCTGTCCAGCTTCACGTGTAGTGTGAATCCAACCACTTGGGCTGTGGAGGGAGAATGTGTCGTGTCCCACTCCTCTGCTGACGACCGGGTCAGGGAAATCCGAATCAGGCATGCCTCTGCAGCTCTGCCAAAGTCCTAGCAAAGTTCTCAAGGCAGGCAGGAGACCAGAAAGTGACTTCAGCAAGATATGTTAGACTTTGCCTGACTCAGAGAATGCCAGAAAGCAGATCCTTTATATCCTTTATAGGCCATGGGGTGTGGCTCCATGACTCAGCACTTATCCAGGCCTGCCCCTCCCTTCCTTCTGTCGCCGCCCCCTATCAATTCTTCTGAAGCAAGGGTCACTCCAGTCTGCAGCTGTTGGTAATTGACCTTCCTCAAGCTCACATGCTGTGGGGGAGGGGGAGGGGTCTAGTTGCTTCGTTTGCCTGGGCATGGAGCCAGAGCTGGGGACTGGAGGTACTTCTTCCTCCTCAGCCTGTCTGGGCATGGAGCCAGGGCTGGGGCCGGGAGGCATACTAGGACATTCCTCAGTGTTTGGAAGCAGATAAGAAGGCCCCGGCTGCGGTGAAAGTGGGCGAGACACAACAGAATGGAGGATGGCAGGCAAAGCCTAGCATTAGAGATCCACACAAAATAAGGCAATTCCAACCTGGATCCTGTCATGGAGATTCCCCCCTTCCTTCTCCCTCCCCCCCCCCGCAGCGGGGCCCAAGCAGCCTGAGCGCAACTCCCTCCTCAGAGGCAACCAAAAAGCAAACAAATGTGGTGCTCTGGCTGGGAGGCGGTGGTGTGGAGCCCCACCTCTGGCCAGCAAGACTAGAACAGGCAAGGTGTGCACCTTCCCCACCATCGCTGCAGCACTGACACTGGCCGGGAGGGACGCATGACCTGAACATTTGGACCCAAACTCGGTGGAGTTTGCAAGCGGGCTCAGTGGGGCCTCTTAGTGGGGAGACCCCGGCCCATTTGGTTTGCTTCAGCATGGGGTGGGAATGCAGAAGGGAGAGGATATCCGTGCCTCTCGGCATTCAGCCCTCAAAGACTCCTTTGGGGTGACTTTTTGTGCTTTTGAAACATTACGTTTAGCAAAAAAGAAAAACTTTTTGTAATATCATTTCTCTTTCCCTGTCTCTCTTTTCCTTCCTCTCTATCTCTCTATTTCTCTCTCTCTCTTTTCTCCTCCTTCTCTCTCTGCCTCCCTCTGTTTTTCTCTCCCCACGGTACATGTGACGTATCGTGACTTTTTCCCCCTTTGCTAAACCGGGGGTGCAGGTGGCCAGCAAGTGACGCATCCGGCCTGTGGGCCGCGAGTTTGACATCCCTGCATTGTGCTATCATAGCATTCCTGATAAAGACAGTTCTAGAAGAGACCAGAGACCAACAGGGCATCATGAAATACATTCGTATTTTAAAGGTGTGTGCTGGACCTGTGTGCTTTGACACACACACACACACATAGAAAGAGATGAGAGAGACTTTTAAGTATATGGATCTGTGTATCTGGTAAAATTTTATTTATTTATTTATTTATTTTGTTGAATACATATTAAATAATATATATAAGAATAAGCATGAATTGAATACACAAAATGAATACAATTAAAGGAACATTAGGACAGGGATGGTAGACATGCTGGTGCTCTTATAAAGGTAAAGGTTCCCCACGCACATATGTGCTAGTCGTTCCCAACTCTAGGGGGCGGTGCTCATTTCCGTTTCAAAGCCGAAGAGCCAGCGCTGTCCAAAGACGTCTCCATGATCATGTGGCCGGCATGATTCAATGCCAAAGGCGCACGGAACGCTGTTACCTTCCCACCAAAGGTGGTCCCTATTTTTTCTACTTGCATTTTTTACGTGCTTTCGAACTGCACAAGTAATGTCACAAGTAATGGGAGCTCACCCCGTTACGCGGCACTAGGGATTCGAACAGCTGAACTGCCGACCTTTTGATTGACAAGCTCAGCATCTTAGCCACTAAGCCACCGCATCCCTGGTGCTCTTATGCACACCCCTAAATCCACCACATGAATAAAAGCAATTGTCAGTTGCTGTCCTGCTGTCCTCTTCCTGCTGTCCAGAAGAAGAAAGATGGGAAGCTCCAAAGGGAACATGTGATTACTTTGCTCTATTGATTTACTACCTTGTGAGCTGTTGCTAGGTGTCTTAATCCAGACAGGAGTTCCTTAGATGACTCTAGAATCACATCCACATGAGTATAAGACAGAAGCAGCTTAAAGGGGCACTGTTCATTGACTCAGTATTAATAACTGCACAAAGCTTACTCAAGTTTTCCACCTCAGAAGGCTCTCCAGAAGGGCTGACATTACAGTTTGAGGAATAAAAATAATTCAGCCATAATCCATGATTTGAATAAATTCTTATGTGTGTAATTATCAGTTATCAGCTTCATTCCTTCCTTTCCTCTCCCAACTGAAGTAAGGGTAGAAGCCGATATCTCAAAGTCTTCTAGACTTAGTTAGCATGGGTAATAGTCAGAATTTATGAAATATATTTCAGATTATAAGACGCACCTGACTTTAAGACGCACCTAAATTTAGAAGAGGAAAACAACAAAAATTAGTTTTTGGCCTCCACACGCCCCATTTTTGGGCTTTTTTCTGGGCCTTTTCCAGCCTTTTTTCTGCCCATTTTCAAGATTTTTTTGGCCTGTTTTTTTTCAAAAAAAATGGGCCAACAAAAGCCTCAAAAACAGGCCGAAAAAAGCCTCAAAAATGGGCTGAAAAAAGCCCCGAAAACAGGCCCAAAAAAGCCCAAAAAACAGCCGGCAAGTGGGTGGGCTTTGGCAATATTCGGTCTATAAAATGCACAGACATTTTCACTCCCTTTTGGGAGACAAAATAGTGTTTCTTATAGTCCGAAAAAAACGGTAGTCCAAAATATCTGGAAGGCACTTGTTATGTATTGATGTTTTGTACCTTTAAATATTTGGGCGGGAAACAAGCACGTTGCTGATTGGTTGAAGCCGCCGGTTGAACTGTATATAAGGAGAGGTTTTTCCCCAGCCACGCTGCTGGGTTCACCCTATATTAAAGAGCTGTTGTCACTACCCTGGTCTCCAGCCTCATTACTTCCCGAACTTAACACTGGCGACGAAGGTGGGATCTCGAGGCTAAGGAGCACCAGAACCGAGCTGAAGCACGATAGAACCGAACCCAGCAACCCCGGGCAGAAAACGCGGAGATGGCCAGCTACACTCCGCCCGCACCGTTTGACCCAGCCAGAGAGAAATGGGGAACGTACATGACCCGTTTCGAAAGCTTCCTAGAAGCAAACGAACTGCAAGGAGTTCCAGACAACCGCAAAAGGGCTTATTTCTTGAGCCACTGCGGTCCCGAGGTCATCGACATTGCGGAAGCCCTGGCAGAGCCAACGCCGGTACAATCGGTATCGTGGCAAACTCTGCAAACCCTGCTTAAAAACCATTTCGCGCCAACGCCGTCCAAATACGTGCGGCGTTTTGAATTTGGTGAGCGCAGACAGCTAGAGGGCGAATCCCTCAGCGACTACATGGCCGCCCTGCGGAAAGCCTCCAAGGACTGTGGGTACCGAGACTTGGACGAGGCGCTGCTAGAGCAACTCATCCGTGGGGTCAGAGACATCCGTTTGCGAAGGCGGCTGCTATCAAAGAGCAACCTAACGCTGGCAAACGCTCTGGACGAAGCCAGAGCCCATGAGATGTCTACCCAAGCGGCGGAGACTCTGCAAAAGCCGCTCGCACCGAAGGCGAACACGAGACCAACCCCTGTACACGACGTACATAAAGAGGCCCAGACCGATTCAGACGGTGAGGATGAGGAAGGGGTTTGTCGTACCGAGAGACGGGACAAAGACGACAGAGAGGACTGCGGAAGTTGCGGAGGGCAACACCAGCGCCAACATTGCAAATTTAAGGACGCTACATGTCGGCGGTGCGAGAAGAAGGGGCACCTGGCTCAAGTCTGTCGAGCACCTCAACCTTCCCGCCGAAAATTCAAACCGACCAATCAGAGCACGGGATCGGCAAGGCGACCCGTGATTGGCTCAAACAAGAAAGGCGCGAACTTGAATCGCACGACTGTAATCATAGGCCGCGCCGAAACCAAGGTGGAGAAGAAAATCTTCACCAAACCCAAAATAGAAGGAGTGCCGTGCCGACTAGAAGTAGACACCGGGTCAGCGATCACAATCATGTCCTGGGACACTTTTGCGAAAGCTTTGCCATCAGTCGCAAGCGCCACCTGCAAACACAACGGCCACGAGTCCACGACTACCAAGGGAATCGCATCCCTGTTCGAGGGACCACCTCCGTCCGAGTCGAGTACGGACCACACAAGAAGACCCTGCCCATCACGATCGTCGAAGGACCCTGCCAGTTTGTTGGGACTAGACTGGTTCCGCATTGGGCATGGGAGTGACTGGCATCTACAGAAGTGACGTTAACCTTAAAGATGCACTCATGAGTGAATTCGAAGATGTGTTCAAGGACTGCCTGGGCAAGTACAAGGGGACCCCTATTTCCTTCAACTTAGACCCCAGGTAGCCCCTATTAGGTTAAAGGCAAGGAGGGTACCTTTTGCCTGAAGCCCAAGATTGATAGGAGATAGACAAGTTAATAAGGCAGGGATATTGGTACCAGTAGACCATGCTAAATGGGAGACGCCAATCGTCACCCCAGTAAAACCAGATGGGTCAATTAGAATCTGCGCTGATTACAAGGCAACGTTAAACAAAGCCTTGCAAAAAGCGCTTACCCAGTTCCTGTGGTGCAACACTTGCTGCACTCTTTGGGGCAAGGGCAAGTTTTGCAAATTAGATTTGGCTCAAGCCTATCAACAACTGCCCGTAGACGCCAACACAGCAGAAGCTCAAACGATTGTGACTCACAGAGGGCTTTCAAGTGCACCCGTTACAGTTTGGGGTGAGTGTGGCACCAGGTCTGTTCCAAAACTTAATGGAGCGACTTCTGCAAGGGCTCCCGGGTAGTTCCTATTTTGATGATGTATTGGTGTCAGCAGAAAATTTAGAGGAATTGGGGAGCGTTGAGAAAAGTTCTGGGCATTTTCCGTCAGCCGGACTAAAGGTTAAAGTGAACAAATGCCAAATAGGGGTAGAATCCAGAATTCTTGGGCTACAGAATAGACAAGAAGGAATTCACCCCACTGAGAGCAAGGTCAAGGCAATCAGAAAGGCTCCAGCGCCCAAAAACAAAACAGAGCTACAGGCATTCCTGGGTCTAGTGAATTTTACGCGGTCTTTTAAAAATAAGGCAACCGTTGCTGAGCCGCTGCATAAGTTCTGGGAAAGAATACTGTTTGGTCTTGGGGAAAGTCGGAAGCTAGGGCTTTCAAGCAGTAAAAACCTACTCTCGAGTGATAGCCTGCTAATCCAGTATCATAGCTCATTGCCATTGGTTCTGGTTTGCGATGCCTCCCTTACGGGTGGGGCTGTGCTCAGCCACAGGCTCCCAAATGGCACAGAAGCCCCAATAGCCTTCTATTCCAGAACGATGTCCCCAGCCGAGAGGAACTATAGCCAGTTGGATAGGGAAGCCCTAGCTATAGTGTCAGGGGTAAAGAAGTTTCATGAATACGTGTTTGGCAGAAACTTCGAAATTGTGACTGACCATAGACCACTGCTAGGGATACTGGCTGGCGACCGCCCAACGCCTGTGGCACTTTCGCCACGATTGACCCGATGGACTATCTTTTGGCCGCCTACTCCTACAAGCTGCAGCATCGACCAGGAAAAGACTTGGGGCATGCGGACGATTAAGCAGATGCCCACTACCAGGGGCGATCGAAGACCCCACCCGGGACGCCCATCCTATTAATTGACTCTCTGGACTCTGGCCCAGTCACATCTAAGGAGGTGGCTCGGGCATCATACCGACATTACCTTAAGAACTGTACTTGGTTGGGTACAAGAGGGTGGCCGCTGCGCCGGGCGAGCGCTTTTAAGGAATTTGTAAAAACGGGGGAACTCTCGGCTCAAGGGGTGCCTGCTATGGGGTGATCGAGTGGTGATCCCGGAGAAATTGAGGAAAGGTATTGGACCTCCACGAGGGTCACCCAGGGATCGTAAGGATGAAGGGCTAGCGAGAAGCTATGTGGTGGCCCTTAATGGACTCAGAAATTGCTGAGAGGGTAGGGAAATGCCAGGCCTGCCAAGAGTCCAGACCACTACCCCAACGGCCCCAGTCAGGGAATGGGAAAACCCCAAGGGCCCTGGTCGAGAATCCACATTGATTTTGCTGGCCCGTTCCACGGCCAAACCTTCCTAGTGGTAGTCGACGCTTTCTCTAAATGGTTGGAGATCATTCTCATGAGATCCATGACAGCCGAGGCAGTAATCGCAGCCCTGCGGCACCTATTTGCCACCCACGGTTTGCCCGACACGCTGGTATCCGATAACGGCCCGCAATTCACGGCCCCCCAGTTCGAGGAATACTTGGCAGCGGAGGGCCTCCGACATGCCCTCTCTGCGCCTTTCCACCCTGCGTCGAATGGCCTTGCAGAGCGTTCCGTCCGGAGCGCTAAAGAGGCATTGGCCAGACTCAAGCCAGGCGACTGGCAAACCAAGATAGATTTCTTTCTGGCCGTTCAGCATAGAACTCCCAGCACGGCTACAGGCAGAAGCCCAGCCGAATTACTGATGGGTCGGAAGCTCCGGTGCCCACTCGACAGGTTAAGTCCCCATTACACACCAGAGGGTTACAAGGGGGAACTGGAAAAAACTAGAGAAATGGGCATAGGCGACCGAGTGTGGGCCCGCAACTATGGGGACGGCCCAAGTTGGTTAGCAGGGCCAATCATAAAAGCAACTGGTCCAAAGTCATACTTGGTTGAGTTAAGACAACCGAGTATGGAGGCGACACATCGATCAAATACGAAACCGAATAGCCGAACAATCCGAGCTAAATGAGACAGACCCTGACCGCACATTAGTTGAACCCACAGCTGACCTTAACCCGGGAGAGGCGCAAGACTTAGCTGAGTCCCGGAGGTCCAGCGACGCCATCAGGTTCCCTGGAAACAGCAGGGACGACTCTGCAGTAATCCAAGGCCGGATGGCCAAGAAAAGAGTCTGCAGTAATCCAGGGCCGGATGGCCTAGAGAAAGAGCTGGGAGGAGCAAACAGCCCTCCGACCAGCTCAACCCACTCCCAGGACTGAACCGCGCAGGTCCGAAAGAATCAGGAGACGCCCAGGTTATTTGCGTGACTACGTTGAAAAATAACATGTAAATAATATGTAAATAGAGGTAAAGTGTTTTCTGGGAGGGAGGAGTGTTATGTATCTTTAAATATTTAAGGGAAACAAGCACGTTGTTGATTGGTTGAAGCCGTTGAACTGTATATAAGGAGAGGTTTTTCCCCAGCCACGCTGCTGGGTTCACCCTATATTAAAGAGCTGTTGTCACTACCCTGGTCTCCAGCCTCATTACTTCCCGAACTTAACAGCACTTGGTTACCTATTCTTTGTCCAATGATAATTATATGTGTTTTTGCTTCCTATTAAATAATTGCTTTCATCTATAAAAATAGCCTTGATCATATCACCTTTGATATACCCAATGGCACGTGATATTAACTGTCCTTGGTTATCATACTAATAATAATTTTAGGATGCTGCAGATGCTACAATATTGCTACATAAATTATTTCAATATTATAAAGGCTGAAACATATCTTTTGGCAGATACTGAATGATTTCTTGTTCCTATCCAACTTCAGCTTCTCTCATTTTCATTGTTGATTTTACCTAACAAAAAATTTGGATTTAGATGTAATTAGTGCTACAAGAAGTTGAGTTTGCATTCTTTTGGAAAATGAAGCCTTACATATGGCTTATATTTTGCTTCCAGTAAAAAAATATAATCAATATTTCCATTTAAAAAACAACAACAGCAACATGTTGAGGAAATTGCTTCATTGTTTCCCTTTTAATTAGTCTGGAATACAATGTGAAGCTCATTGTAGGGGCCTTTGTCTGACAGTTTCTCACAAAATGCCTCAATTTAAAATAGAATAGAATAAGTGAAGCGGGCGACTGGGCATTGGGTGGGCATGGGTGGTGGGGGAGGGATTTTTGCTACTGGTTCTCCGAACCACCCACCACCAATCGTATTGGCTGGTCCTGTCCGAACCGGGAGCATTTCAACCCTGAACTCAGCTGAAACTGAAGTTTATCAATATGGAGGACATTCAGCTGAAAAACAGGACAGAATGTCACAACTCAGACTAAGAGATCCCATAGTCTGAGGCAATGTATAAAAAGCCTTCTCTCTTCTACTCCCAAATATTCTAGATACAGAAGTTGGCAGACATGGAAATTTAATCTTCAATGTGCAAAGCAAGCAGTTTATCCCACTGTTAATTTAGGAAGCATAGGCATCCATTTTTCCCAAGGTATGCTGTCTGAGGAAACTGACTCATTCTGCCTTAATGGTAGACTCCAGCTTCAATCATTCTTGGAAACGGCATGCCTTAAGGTAGAATTGAAAAAGATGGTAGCCCAAATTGCACAATACCAGCCTTTCCCTAATTGAAACTGCTCACCAAACATTCTTTTAAAAGTTTGGAGAGTGCGTTTTCTTATAGTAATAGTAGCATTCGTTCTGCTTTGAGTATGGCCATCATTAAGTGTGGGTGTGTTTGAATGCCTTTTTAAATTACATTTTCAACGTTATCAAAGTGACCTCTTCTAGAGGGAGATCCGTTCCTTTAAGCAACCTTTCCTGACCTCTGCAGCTAAAGAACAAAATAATGGAGTAACAAAAACACTGACGCCTGCCAAAGAAGAAGGAGTTCCTGTGAACGGGCTGAAACAATAAATCTCCTCCATGCTGAATTCCCGGAGGGAGGCTGTCGTATTTCCTCCTGTTCTTTATCAAGGTCCCCCAAATAAGCAGGATGGGCAGTGGCTCTCCACAGCTGGCCTTACTCCCTCTTTCTCTCTGCTACAAACCTTTCCCACCAGCTAATTACAACCAGGTTGGGTGAGAGAGCTTTGGTCCTCCTGCTGCTGCTGCTGCCTTTGGAAAGAGAGGCCTGGAGTACCCTGAAGGATGGCTGGGAAGCTGTGGAGCACTGTCCTCCTTTCCCTGGCTCTGTCTGGCTTCTTCTGTGAAGAGGGTAAGGCCCCAGGTTTCTTTGCCCCCCTTTCAGCTTTCTCAGAGCAGCGGAGCTAGTGAAGGGGCAGCCTGTTATGCTGCCATTTTGTCACCGGATTGCAGTCATATTTGTTTGGGTCTCAGAAACCGTGCCTCTACTATGGGAAAAAAACCCACATGCTTCTTTCTAAAACTAAAAAGTAAAAAGATCTGTCTCTCTTGTACCTTATCAGTAAACTTGTCTAGAGGACTGGCGCCTTGTAACTGAGGATAACAAATTATTATAATTTATTTAGCATATGGCAGCTATAGAGGTCTTGCAATCACAGATATATAAATTTAGTTTAAATAAATGTTATTGTTTGATATCTAAGGAAGCTAACCACCCGATTGCTTCTGGTGTGGCTGCGGTAACATCATCCCAGGTGCCTTGAATTAATTAAAATTTGTATTGTCATACAGGCATCCAAAATGATTTTTAGAAGAATTTCCCACCTGTGATAAAAAATCATAAACTCCTTTTAAACTCCCTTTTACAACCTTGTAATCCAGGGTAATTCAGAGTAGAGACGGGTAGCTGGGTGGAGCTGAGCATCACAATCATGCTAAAAATTAACTACTTACCTTAGAAATATTGCATTTAAAGAAGTAGGTTGCTTTTCAAGCATAGTTATTGGAAAGAAACTTCTTTAACCATAAGAATTTACTTTGCAGCAAGCAAGCATTGGATTGCATTAGGGTGCTCCTTTGGTATAATAAGATCCATTGTATTTAATGAACTCAGTGCCAGAAAAAGAAATATGCTGTTATTGTGTGGCCATTTTCTATTTGTATTTCTAATTTTATGCTAGTCAGAAGAATAAGGTGGGGAATAAAGCAATGTCCTGGCAAGAATAGAACGCTCTGATCTGTGACAGTTTGGGGAACATAATGCAACTAGGACTAGTGATATTACAGATTCATTTCTTAATATTTATTATGGATTCTAGCGTTGGTGCATTGTGTGGTAATCTTTAGAGGGCTGCCCATTTATCAAGGAAGTAATTCAAATCAATAATCAGAAAGCAACTAGTACTATTCCTTTTTCAAAACACTCTGAAAGAACTTGAGGCCAGAAATTTCATTTAGCAAGAAAGAAATTTGTGTTATTGTTGTTAATTCTAGTGGTGCCTTCTAAGTTGGTGCATAGTATCCTTTTATCCAGTGGTGAAATCCAATTTTTTTTACTACTGGTTCTGTGGGCGTGGCTTGGTGGGCATGGTGTGGCTTGTGGGCGTGGCATGGTGGGTATGGCAAGGGAAGGATATTGCAAAATCTCCATTCCCACCCCATTCTGGGGCCAGCCAGAGGTGGTTTTTGCCAGTTCTCTGAACTACTCAAAATTTCCACTACCGGTTCTCCAGAATCTGTCAGAACCTGCGGGATTTCACCCCTGCTTTTATCCTTTCACAGATGTTGGGATAGACCAATTGAATGGCTAGCAACTATTGGGACCCTTGTGGTTAAATAATTATGCAATCCTAGGTACTGAATTAAAACAGCCTTTTGTTGCAAAAGAGAAGACTGGAATTAACAGAGTTCTCACTGAAAATTCTGTTTGCATCTCAAAATTCTCTTGTATTTGTCAGTGCTAAGATCTAAAAATCCTTGATATATCTATGTCTGATATATTTACATGTGCATAAACACACTTAACATGGAGAAACATTACTATTGATAACCAATAGTATAACCAATGTGCTTTTAAACAGCAAAATAAAAAGGGTTTGAACAAGGGACAATAAAAAATTTGTATTCACATGAGTAAAAATATGTGGGTGCATGTATATATTGCTCAGGACGAACTGAGCAGATGAATAAATACCATTTTATTCAAGATAATAAATCTATATTTTTCTGAACTCTGGATGTCTACCCATATTCCTTTTATTGGTTATTAACTAAACTTTGTAACTTGACAATACAGGATATAGAATCAAGGATTAAAGTTACAGGAAAACAGATTCCTGTTGAGTGTTATGAACAGGAAGAGCAATTCAGCAGTCCATAATTAGAAGATTAAAAATTCCATCACTAGATATGATAACGCCTGGATAATCATGCTTTAATTTGGATTCCTATCTGGAGCAATGGGTTGGTTTTAATGGTCTAAGTGACAATACATGCTCAAAAAAGGGAGAAATGCCATTGACATTGGATGAATTGATAGAGGGGATTGAGTTGGATCATCCAATTGGATGTTCTGTCTCCTATTCTGTCTCCTGGAGTTTAAAAAGTCTTATAGACATCTAGTATGTGAGTATATAGTAAGGCAATGAGTCACAGGGCAGCTACAGAAGGAAAAGATGGAAGTGCTTTGAAAGAGTTGAGATTGTGCCAGGTTTGCACCCATACACATACTCAACAACCTTCATAGAAAGAAATTGAAAACAATGTGCAATCTGGTAGATACGCACAGTATAATCGTAGAATTGGAACTGAATCATTTTAGGCCATTAAATTGATTTTGCCATAATTACTCCCTAGTAAACTAAACCTCACTCCCTAGAGAGACAGTAGCTTAAATAATGAAACAGCCATTGAAAACTATGAAGAACAAAGTGTCCTAGGTTTCTACATTTGGTAAAGGGGGTGTGTATGTATATACACACACACACCCTTTATCAAATACAGTTAGATAGATAGATAGATATTCTGTTTCCCCGAAAATAAGACATCCCCTGATAATAAGCCCAATTGGGCTTTTGAATGCATGTGATAAAATAACCCCCCCCCCCGAAAATAAGCCCTCTCAGAAAATATTTAAATGCATGCATAGCCAGTCTCCACCATTTCCTCTGCTTAGGGAGACAGGGCCGGAAATCAGTAAGACGGCAAGAGAAGCCCCGTCTTGCTCAATGCGCCTCCAAATAATAAGACCTCCCCGAAAATAAGGCCAAGCACTTATTTTGGGGTTCAAAAAAAATAAGACAGGGTCTTATTTTTGGGAAAACATGGTGTGTGTGTGTGTGTGTGTGTGTGTGTGTGTGTGTGTGTGTGTATTCTTTTGGGCCTCAAAATAATCACTACCACTTATTTTCAGGAGGTGTTTTATTTTTTTCCATGTACTGGAGGCATACTTCTGCTTGCCCACAGTGGGGCAAGAGACTGTGTGGCATGCCGCCAGGAAGCAGGGGGGTGGAGCTGCTATAGCTTACCTTAGGGTCTCCGCAACCAGGCCACCCATGTCCCAACATGCCTTGCACAGTAGCTCCAGCAGCCCCAACCAGTTGAAGAAGTGGGCTAGCGATCATGTAGTTTCCTGATGCACATGGCTATTGGTGCTGTTGTTGCAAGGCAGGTGTTGGGGCGTGGATGGCCTGGCTGTAGGGCCCTGAGGTAAGCTGGTGCGGGGCAGGTGGGGCAGCTCCACCACCACCCCGCCTCACCTTATGGCCGCAGCACGATCAACTAGATGAAATGGGCAGATGCCGGCTGCACAGGCTGTTAAGTACCGCTTACATTAGGTGCATGTAAAGAACATGCTAGGGCTTATTTTCGGAATAGATCTTGGTTTTAGGGAAACATGGTATATACTATATATTCATCTATTTTCTGACAATATATGAATGGACATAAATCATAACATAATTTGCAGCCATTATTTTTGTAAATAATGTTACATTGCCAGTGTAACTAGCCATATAGATATATAGCTAGCACCAAATTTGCAAATCAATATCCATATGCAAAATGTCATAGAGATATCACATATATCTGGCATACATTGTAGTCATTTAAGACTGCTATGCAACACTTTGGATTTAAGGTTAAATGGATGTTTTGGAGCATAAAAGAACACAAACATGCAACCCTTTAGCAATTCCTTAAGCTAATCCTTTCGTAATATTAAGTGGCAGTAATGGAAAGCAAAGTCACAGCTTTTCAAGTGCCACAGGATATCCTCCTCCTATCTTTTGAAGTCCTTTAAAAAAAAAAATCATAGAACTGCCCAGAATTTTACTCTACTCAATGCAAGCCATTCTAGGGCAGGAGTCTCCAACCTTGGCAACTTTAAGCCTGGTAGACTTCAACTCTGGCAAAGCTGGCTGGGGGATTCTGGGAGTTGAAGTCCACCAGGCTTAAAGTTGCCAAGGCTGGAGATCCCTGTTCTAGGGGGGAGATTTGTATGTGTGTTAGTTAAATATATTAGTATGCTATAAGATTATAAATGGATACCACCTCACAAAACTCCCTTATTTTGTGGCTGCCAAAACATCTCAATACTACACTCCTAAAAACAGTTTCAGCAGTATTTTTTTTTTAATGGTTAGTTTTGGAAAAGACATAAAATAAGTTTTAACATGTTTGTTCTCCATTTCAGGGGCGTTCATGGGTTGATAAATGGAGGACATGCCTATGAGATATTTGTCCCATTCCCTTTTTATGAGCATCAGTAGACCTTAAAAAGAGGCAGGGCTTTGATCACATGATCATAATCCTTTTAGCCCTTCCCCCGAACGTCTGTCTCAAACCTCCTAGCGTCTCAGTAAAATTCCTGTACCACAGAGGATTCATGTTTTTCCCTCAGAGACATTTTCTTTCTTTCCTTTTTTTAATTTTAACTGTTTTAATCCAGTAAAAAAAATTATCACTCCCATGCAAACGCATAGCATCTAAAATTCCTCAATCAGCATAGATGCTTTTCCTTTAATTCCCAGCTCCCAAATTGTAATAAAATTATAGCTTCTTAAATATTATTCATAATAAGAGAATCAGTCCCCAGAACAGTTTCCGCTGAGGTTCTCTTTTGGGCTACTTATCTGAAGTGTTAATACTTGAACAGTGTTGAAGACCAAGTATCAGGGGTGCTATTCATCAGGATCTGACAGGTTCTGAAGAACCGGTAGTGGAACTTTTGAATAGTTCAGAGAACCTACAAATACCACCTCTGGCTGGCCCCAGAGTGGAATGCAGAGGTGAAATGCTCCTGGTTTGGACTAGATCGGTCAGTAGTGATGGCGGCGGGTAGTTCGGAGAACCAGTAGCAAAAATCCTTGGCCCCCGCCCATGCCCACCCAATTGTCCATAACAGGTAAAAAACAAAAAAGGCTCTGACAGCACAATCATCAAAGCCTTTTTTTTAAAACTTTTAAAAGCATTTTTTTAATAACCTATTCGGTCGAACATTAGGTTATTAAAAAAATGCTTTTAAAAGTAAAAAAAGGATCGTGCGCAACAGCTGATCAACACCCCCCCCCGTGCTGTTCTACTTACCCCATGCCTCCTTTTGGCGTGTACTGCATGCGCGCGCATACCTCGCATTTGATGCATGATGCACACTGCACACGCACGCACGCAGCGTGCTTGCACAGCCAGCGAACTGGTAGTAAACCAGTTCAGATTTTACCACTGGTGGAGTGGGAAAGAAAATTTTGCAATATCCTTCCCCCAGGAGTGGGGAGGGAATGGGGATTTTGCAGTATCCTTCCCCTGCCACGCCCACCAAGCCACGCCCACAGAACTAATAGTAAAATAATTTGAATTCCACCACTGCCAAGTATAGTTATTTTAATATTTTCTACAGTGAACCCAGAAATGAGGGGGAGGGACAATGGGAAATAACAAATTCTCACATATTCACTTATCAGTTTCAGTTATTAGTTCCCAGCTGTAGTTTTAGAAATTATTCTTGTATTTGTCCAAGAATATTTGGTCTTGATATTAACTCTACTACTGCAATTTATATATTTATTTTGGTTAAAGAAAAAAAACCTACTTCAGTGTCAGTTGTGGAACAGATAAGAAAGCTAAATTAGTTAAGGAAATTGGAGTAGATTGGCATATTTCAGTTGAAAAAGGAAATAGGATTAACCCCCAGAACACATGCTTTTGGTTGATATATTCTGCCTCCCTAGTAAGAACCAAGGAAGGCTAATGATTATAGACAGCAGTATTTATACAGTATTGTCAAAACCTACAAGATGGTGGCCATGGTGTCATGATCAAAGTTCTAACCCCTTTGCACTAGTATGTGCCATCACTGCTGTATAAAGAAGGGAGGGTTTTGATCATGCTTTTGTGCCTGCTATTTTGCAGATTTTGATGCTTCCTGGTAAATGGTATAGACTAAGAGGTCTATAAGGGGCGTGCATAAGAGCACAAACGTGCCTACCGTTCCCTGCCCTATTGTTCCTCTTTATTATATCCAATTAATATACTTATTACATACTTATGCTCATATATATATGCTTATATATTATATAGTTATTTCATATTAATGTTTATATATATTGTTATGACAAAATAAAATAAAAAATAAAAAAATGACCATGAGGGATAGGACTTGTCAAATCATAGAGTGTACTCATGGTAAACCTTAGAATAGAATAGAATAGAATAGAATAGAATAGAATAGAATAGAATAGAATAGAATAGAATAGAATAGAATAGAATAGAATAGAATAGAATAGAATTTTTTATTGGCCAACTTTGATTGAACACACAAGGAACTTGTCTTGGTGCATATACTCTCAGTCAGTGATGGGATTCAAATAATTTAACAACTGGTTCTCTGCCCTAATGACCAGCTGGGTAGGCGTGGCTCGGTGGTCATGTGACTGTGTGGGCGTGGCCAACTCAACATCACTCACATCGATAGGTGCTTACCCTTAGCTGTTACAATGTAATAAGGGTTAACCAGAGGCAGCTTCTGTAAGCAAGGCAATAAAGATTAGGCTAGAAACAACGCCAGAACGTTTCCTTCCTGCCTTCCTTACAGGATTAGCCCTGTAAAGTGGAAAAAAAACAAAAGGAGATTTCTTTCAACAACCGGTTCTCTGAACTGATTAGAAAGTTAACAACCAGTTCTCCCGAATAGGTGCGAACTGGCTGAATCCCACCACTGCTCTCAGTGTACATAAAAGAAAAGATACCTTCATCAAGGTACAACACTTACAACACTTAATGATAGTCATAGGGTACAAATAAGCAATCAGCAATCAATATCAATATAGCAATCAATATCAATATAAATCGTAAGGATACAAGCAACAAAGTTACAGTCATACAGTCATAAGTGGGAGGAGATGGGTGATGGGAACGGTGAGAAGATTAATAGTAGTACAGATTTAGTAAATACTTTGATGGTGTTTAAATTTAAGAAGTAAATTGTCACTAACTAGTAGATAATGGGAGAAATGTACTTTCGGGCTTGTGAGATTCTGCTAATGCAGCTTTACAATAAAGTAATATTAGCTCATCTGCTCATGTTTCCTGTTTGGTCTATAGGTTAAAACAGATTGTGATTGGAAAGTGTGATGCTTCATTCCTTTTTCACTTAGTAATCTTTTTAGCCATTGTACTTTATATAAGTGGAAATCAGCGGAATAACATTTTAATTGATTTTTTAAAATCTTTCGGGAGCTGATGAAAAGCAGTATGCCAATTTCTCTGGAGCACCCACCTTCTTTTGATATTCCAGTGTCCTAATGCGCAGGCTCTAGCAAGTGATGGAAGCCTTATATAGTTTATCTTTGAAGTGCTGAGATGAAGATATTGTGAAGTTGCTTTCACTTCCTGCTCAGTTTTAATTGTTTTCTTTATTAATCACGATAAAATGTCTCTGGTGCAAAAATAAAAGTTGTGCAGTGCATTGTAAGAGTGACATTAAAGGGTGAGGGGTGCAAAATGGCAACCCTTGGGGATATAAAAGTTCTCCATTTATTTGGATGCTGTCTAACAAATAAATAATCTCTTATTTTCTGGTAAGTCTGTGAAAGAGCTTAGCTTGGCCAGATAGAATAGAATAGAATAGAATAGAATAGAATAGAATAGAATAGAATAGAATAGAATAGAATAGAATAGAATAGAATAGAATAGAATTTTTATTGGCCAAGTGTGATTGGACACACAAGGAATTTGTCTTGGTGCATATGCTCTCAGTGTACATAAAAGAAAAGATACCTTCATCAAGGTACAACACTTACAACACTTAATGATAGTCATAGGGTACAAATTTAACACTTAATGATACAACACTTAATGATAGTCATAGGGTACAAGTAAGCAATCAGCAATCAATATCAATATAGCAATCAATATCAATATAAATCATAAGGATACAAGCAACAAAGTTACAGTCATACAGTCATAAGTGGGAGGAGATGGGTGATGGGAACGGTGAGAAGATTAATAGTAGTGCAGATTTAGTAAATACTTTGACGGTGTTTAAATTTAAGAAGTAAATTGTCACTAACTAGTAGATAATGGGAGAAATGTACTTTCGGGCTTGTGAGATTCTGCTAATGCAGCCTTACAATAAAGTAATATTAGCTCATCTGCTCATGTTTCCTGTTTGGTCTATAGGTTAAAACAGATTGGGATTGGAAAGTGTGATGCTTCATTCCTTTTTTACTTAGTAATCTTTTTAGCCATTGTATTTTATATAAGTGGAAATCAGCGGAATAACATTTTAATTGATTTTTTAAAATCTCTCCGGAGCTGATGAAAAACGGTATGCCAATTTCTCTGGAGCACCCACCTTCTTCCGATATCCCAGTGTCCTAATGCGCAGGCTCTAGCAAGTGATGGAAGCCTTATATAGCTTATCTTTGAAGTGCTGAGATGAAGATATTGTGAAGTTGCTTTCACTTCCTGCTCAGTTTTAATTGTTTTCTTTATTAATCATGATAAGGGGCGTGCATAAGAGCACAAATGTGCCTACCGTTCCTGTCCTATTGTTCCTTTTCATTATATCAAATTAACATAGTTATTGCATTCTTTTGTTTATATATATATTTTTCTTATATGATGCGTGGTGGTTTTATGTCAATGTTTGTATACTGTTGTAACAAAATGAAATAAAAAAAATGTCTCTGGTGCAAAAATAAAAGTTGTGCAGTGCATTGTAAGAGTGACATTAAAGGGTGAGGGGTGCAAAATGGCAACCCTTGGGGATATAAAAGTTCTCCATTTATTTGGATGCTGTCTAACAAGTAAATAATCTCTTATCTTCTGGTAGGCTTAGCTTGGCCAGATAGAATAGAATAGAATAGAATTTTTATTGGCCAAGTGTGATTGGACACACAAGGAATTTGTCTTGGTGCATATGCTCTCAGTGTTCATAAAGGAAAAGATATGTTCATCAAGAATCATAAGGTACAACACTTAATGATAGTTATGGGATACAAATAAGCAATCAGGAAACAATATCAATATAAATCGTAAGGATACAAGCAACAAAGGTACAGTCATAATGTCATAAGTGGAAGCAGATGGGTGATGGGAATGATGAGAAGATTAATAGTAGTGCAGATTTAGTAAATAGTTTGACAGTGTTGAGGGAATTATTTGTTTAGCAGAGTGATGGAGTTTGGGAAAAAACTGTTCTTGTGTCTAGTTGTTCTGGTGTGCAGAGCTCTATCATTTTGAGGGCAGGAGTTGGAACAGTTTATGTCCAGGATGTGAGGGGTCTGTAAATATTTTCACAGCCCTCTTTTTGATTCGTGTGGTATACAGGTCCTCAATGGAAGGCAGGTTGGTAGCAGATAAAAAAGGGAAGCTGCACTGAAGAAGGTATTTCAACTGAGATCTGCAATTATTTCTTCTCACAGCTTTAAAGCCAGGAGATATATGTCATCATTTGCACCTCTTGTCTTGACTAAATATGATTAGAACAGGTTAGCACAGAGGTCTTCAAACTTGGCAGCTTTAAGACTTGTGGACTTCAACTCCCAGAATTCTGGGAGTTGAAGCCCACAAATCTTAAAGCTCCAAGGTTGAAGACCTCTGGGTTAGCATATAAATGAAGGCTCACCAAGGAATTGCAGAGAGATACACAGACACACAAACATATATATGCATGCATTCATACATATGTACATACATACACACTAACCTTAGAGAAAGAAAAGAGAATGGAAAGACTTGCTAGACTGATGTCAGCCTTCCTGCCTAAACCAGACAGGAAACATGACTAGATGAGCTAATTCTACTTTATTGTAAAGCTACATGAACAGAACCCTACCAGTTTGGGTATAAACTTCCTGCTGCCATTTTTAACCTTCTGATCAGTTAGGGTGGGTCCTTTCTAAGTTTCTTCCTCTTACCAGTAACTCACTGGGGCTCCTTCCGCCCTCATCTGTTTACTAGACAACATCGTTTCTCCTCAACCCCCTCATCTTCTACACATTCCTTAATACTGAGGTCTTCAAACTTGGCAGCTTTAAGACTTGCGGACTTCAACTCCCAGAATTCTCCAGCCAGCATAGCTGGCTGGAAATGTTCTGGTCCACCAGCAGCCTGCGGAGCTGGCAATGTACTCGGACAGCAATGAGGCTGAGGAAGAGTGTGGGCCAGTCCTGGAGGCTGGGAAAGGCCCGGATGAGGGCTGCATCAGAGGCTAAGGTGGGGCCAAGGCCATTGGGGAGTAATGTGCGGACTCCAGAGCCTCCAGAGACCGGCAGTAATGAGGCAGAGGAACAGAAGGAGCCTGTTCCTAATGCACGCATGAGAAGAGATGCCAGAAGGCAAGCAAAGAAGATGACTCACGAGTAGGGCCAAGAGATGATTGGCCCCTCCCATAAGGATTAAAAAACCAGCAACAGCATTTGGGCTCTTTGCCAGAAAACAATGTTGATAACTTCGTCTTGTTGCATTTATTTTGTATCAGTGTCTACTGAACTTTTGCCAAGAAAGGCCTTTGGCAGTTTGCCTAATTAGACCAAGTTTGGTGATAGGACTGAGGAATTGTGTTGGGAGGAATTTGCTTTAATTTAATTGAACTACGCTGAGAATGAAGTAATTCTCAGCTGTTCGAATAAAGTTTGTTTGTTTTTACACCGACTGAGTTTCCTACTACCTACTTGGGCCTGGGTCACAACAGGAGAATTCTGGGACTTGAAGTCCACAAGTCTTAATGCTGCCAAGTTTGAAGACCTCTGCCTTAATATGAGATTTGCAAATAGCATCATTTAAAAGGCTCCACCATGGTTATAAAGCAAGATGACTGATTCGGTCATCTTCTGGTATTCAAACCCATGGAAAACTGTGTTCCAGTGTTCTCCTTGTGAGAAACTGCTATCTGGAGCGCATGTAAATGATCTCCTGTCTTCTTACCCTGAGAGGTTCCAAAGAACTGGTCTACTCACTGGTTCCTTGGTCTCCACTTTCACAGAGGCATCTGCAGTTTGCAATGTCTCCCCTGGAAACCTCAAAATTATACAATTTTATACAATTATACAATTTAGAAGACTAAATAGGAGTTGAGCTCAGCTTGAGGACAACTACCATTTAACTTAGGGGTCCCCAACCTTGGCAACCTTAAGCCTGGTGGACTTCAACTCCCAGTATTCTGGGAGTTGAAGTCCTCCAGGCTTAAAGTTGCCAAGGTTGAAGATCCCTGATTTAACTTGTCCAAGCCTCTGCAGTTATCAATTATTCAGCCAAAACTGGTTGACCTTAGAAGTCTGAGTAAAGACTCCTCCTTGAATAGGAGATCTTCTGGATATTCTATGACTCTTATATAGGTTGTTAAACATCCCCACACCAGTGCAGTAACACTGCCAAGAAACTGCAGGAGTTTACCTCAATTTAAGGACATTTTTATCTATTTACTTGTTATTTTATTTATTTAGTTTGTCAAACATGTACAAGAAAACAGGTATATGTAGAAACATGGATATGAACATAGGAAATGAATATGAGTAAATGGGGACAGTAGGAAAGGGACGGTAGGCACCTGGTGCGCTTATGCACGCCCCCTTACAGACTTCTTAGGAATGGGGTGAGGTCCACGGTAGACAGTTTAAGGTTAAAGTTATGGGGGTTTGAGGATGTAACAACAGAGTCAGGTAGTGCATTCCAAGCATTGATCACTCTGTTGCTGAAGTCGTATTTCCTGCAATTGAGTTTGGAGCGGTTTACCTTGAGTTTGTATCTATTGTTTGCCTGTGTATTATTGCGGTTGAAGCTGAAGTAGTCATTGACAGGTAGGACGTTGTAGCATACAATTGTATGTACTACTCTTAGGTCAGACTGTAGGCAGCATAGGTGGTAATAATAATAAAATAATAATAATAATAAATAATAAAAAGTAGGTAACCTCATTATCTTAAGCTGAAACCAAGAGAACTGTCAAAGTAGACCAACCAACCTCAACTTACTTCTCTTGATACCATGTTTCCCTGAAAACAAGACCCTGTCTTATATTTTTTGAACCCTGAAATAAGCGCTTGGTCTTATTGCCATGCGCTCAAAAGCCCGATTGGGCTTATTATCAGGGGATGTCTTATTTTGGAGGAAACAGGGTATTTAAGGGGAAATTTTAATCATTCCTGACTTTCTTATCCATGTGTTTATATTTGTAATAACAGATCAATATCATGACTTTAATGCATTAAGGTTCTCTTATCTTGCAAAGGGGAAGGTACAGGTGAACAGATAGGATGGAAAACAAGCCTCATTTTTGGACTGGTCAAGAATGTATATGTTTGGACTGAATTCAAAGTGGGTTATAAATATTTGAGCAAAGAAGTTTGTATTTTCAAACTTTGTCTTCTTTGCAAGTGCATATTTATTCATATACATTATGTCCACAGCTATTAAAATTTATTGCAGCAAGCCTGCTTCTTATTTGGATAAGTTATACTAACACTAAAGCTACTTTAAAAATAAATCCAGTTCTTGAGACATGCTGCTAGTAATCCAACGTGCTCACACAATTACCCTAATCTCATTTGTGTTGACCCAATATTTTTTCATAAATTAGAGATGAGAGTGACCTTATCAACTTAAGCAAAT
This sequence comes from Ahaetulla prasina, assembly GCF_028640845.1. Lineage (NCBI taxonomy): Eukaryota > Metazoa > Chordata > Lepidosauria > Squamata > Colubridae > Ahaetulla > Ahaetulla prasina. Next base: position 24,716,347 of record NC_080546.1, on the reverse strand, counting down.
TATCTGGCTATTTCCCACCGCTTTCTACAGACTAGGTTTTAATTTAAGTATCTTACTTAAATAACCAGAATTTTTGCTGGTCATTTTTTTCCCTTCCAAGCTTAACTAGTAAGTGCCTATATACTTTTGGTGATATGTCATTTGAATGAGAAGTTTTACAAAATGTCACTTTCGTTCCTAAATAATAGACTTGGTCTTGATACTCCTGGTATTTTTTCTCCTTCTTGACTTATAATTTTCTGATCTATCTATCTATATATCTCTCTACCCATCTATCTATCAGGGGTGGTATTCATCTACCTTCGCTACTGGTCTGCAAAAGTGAGTGCATACACAGAGTGTCAAAAATGGAACATGATGATGTCCAAGCGGGTAGGCGGAGCCTCCCACAGCTGCCGCTACCAGTTTGCCCGAACCGGATAGAACCGGCTGAATACCACCACTTATTTATATATATATATATATATATATATATATATATATATATATATATATATATATATTATATATATATACACACACACATACATACATGTATGTATGTATTTGATAGAAAGGGTTGGAGCCTAACACATGCAAATGAATGATCTTGCCATTCTTGAAAACAAGTCCCATTAGTTAGTTCTCTTTTTTTTTTTTTTTTTTGAGAAAGTCTTTAGCAACAGATCATTTTAATCACTGTGGGGGAAAAAGGACTGCAATATCTAGCACTCTTGCTTTCTCTTTCCCTGTCTGGAAACCAAAGTATCTACCATGAATGATAGAGAAGAGGCAGGTGGTCACTCTCCTTCCATTCAGAGACAGGTAGTCTTCACAAATTGTAGTAGTTTGTTTAAACTATTTTTTAGCCCTAAAAGTGGATTAATGTTAAAGAAAAAAATAAAATAAAAAGAAAATGTCTTCTAGAAGATTGTCCACTAGCTATAGAATGCCTGCTGGATAGCTAGTTCACAGATGCCTTCCACCTATACAAAAAGAGAACAATGTCAAAGAACAGAAGGAGAAGAAGGAGAAGGAGAAGGAGAAGGAGAAGGAGAAGGAGAAGGAGAAGGAGAAGGAGAAGGAGAAGGAGAAGGAGGGGAAGATTATTCAAACATTTTTAGGGATGATATAACCTTTCAGAACATAACGCTATAACCTGATGTGCCATAGTCATCAGCCATTTCTTCATCTTTTCATGTGTTTTGGGAAAGGATGTTATTCATGGTGGACTAACATCCAGGTAGAAGCAAGATTAGCATTCTCTCTGTAAAGCTGCATGTGGGAATCTAATGCTGCTCGGTGATTCTAACATAATCATTTTCTTCCAGGAACATGTCAGGAACAAAGCTGTATCATGAGCATATAAAAGATAACAGGAAATTCTAAAAATAATTGCATTATGGGAGCCATTTGCGGTGACCCTCTTCAGGCAGTACACAGCTTAATCACATTCTTCTGTTAGAAGTTAGATGTTAAGGTCAAGCTAGTTACATACTAAAGTGAGACTGAATAATACGAAAACAACCTCCGACCTCATTTGTCATAGAGAAGAGCTTTTTTTTCCTCTGCCTGGAATGATAAACACTGTTTTGATTTTTCTCGTCTATACAATGACTGACTGATAACAGTATTTGCTGAATTTCTAAATGTTCTCAGGTGAACATGATCACAACAGCCCTGGAAAGGTATCTCCATTTGGTGGACACATAGGCTACCTTTGAGGCAGAGAGACTGCATGAAACAGATGAAGCCAAGTTTGAGTTCTGAGCTTGGTAAATGACTTTGATCAGGCATCGCCTCTCAGCCCATTCTATTGTACAAGATTCTTGTGGGGATAAAAATGATAGGAGAAGCATCTGGAGAAAGGGCAGACTGTATATGCAGCAATTCGTGAATAAGCAAATGATGCTAGCTTTTCTGCTGAAAGAATTGGTGGAGAGGAGGAAAGAAGGAGAGAGGTAGGAATAACTCAGAGGTGGCAGGGACTTTGCAGGTATTCTAGCCCAGGGGTCTGCAAACTTGGCTCTTTTAAGACTTCTGGACTTCAACTCCCAGAGTTCCTCAGCCAGCAAAGTCCACAGGTCTTAAAAGAGCCAAGTTTGCAGACCCTTGTTCTAGCCCAACCCACTCTTCAAGCAGGAAACCCTATATCGTTTGGGTGGTTTCCCAGTCTTTTTTTAAAAACCTCCAGTGATGAAGCACCCACAACGTCTGAAGGCAAGCTGTTCCACCAGTTAATTGTTCTCACTGTTAGGACATTTCTCCTTAGTTCTAAGTTGCTTCTCTCCTTGATTAGTTTCCACCCATTGCTTCATGTCCTGCCTATAGGTGCTTTAGAGAATAGTTGACCCTCTCATTTTGTGGCAGCCCCTTAGTTATTGGAACACTGCTAGAAGACCCCGAGTCCTTCTTTTCATTAAACCAGGTATACCCAATTCATGCAACTGTCCTTTATATATTTTAGCCTTCAGTCCCCTAATTATCTTTGTTGCTGTTTTCTGCACTTTTTCTAGAGTCTCAACATCTTTTTTTTATATTGGGGTGACCAAAACTGAATGCAGTATTCCAAGTGTGGCCTTACCAAGGCATTATAAAGTGGAGCTAACCCTTCAAAAAGATCTAATCCTTGACTCATGAATTCTCTCTCCAGTTACCCAATAGGAGAGTAGAAAATCAGGATTCAGAAAGGGTCACATTCTTCAGCTCTTGGAGTAAAGATTCCCTTGCTCCTGCTCTACACACACAAAAAACAAACAAACCAACATCCATGAAAATGCATTCCCAATCCATGTTTTCATTAGATGCATACATTCATCTTTGCAAAAAGACCTGAGAGATGGTGGCGAGTCCTCTTGTTTCTGCTAAATAGCCTCACCTGCCTATGTTGCAGAAAGATAGTGTGGCGGCATATTTGCAAGCAAGCATTTTTCACAGTAACTCTAATCATGGTTTTAGGTTACATTTTAGAGCTACACTATTATGTGTGCATAGGGAAGAAAGTAATGGCTCACTTGAGAACACAGGCTCACAGGCAGATAAACCTAGAACTTAATCTATGCTGATTCAATACACAGAAGAAATCTACTTGAGCTCAGCTGTTCATAAAGAGATTATGAAAATGACTAGAAATTTTAAGTGGGTAGGTCAAGATTGGATTTGTTGATTTAGGGGCCAGTAATCTTCTAGCGGCTTAGTGGCTAAGCTTAGCTTGTTGATCGAAAGGTCGGTAGTTCAGCGGTTCGAATCCCTAGTGCTGTGTAATGGGGTGAGCTCCCTTTCCTTGTCCCAGCTTCTGCCAACCTAGCAGTTCAAAAGCACGTTAAAAAATGCAAGTAGAAAAATAGGGACCACCTTTAGTGGGAAGGTAACAGCATTCCGTGAGCCTTTGGTGTTGAGTCATGCCTGCCACATGACCACGGAGACGTCTTCAGACAGCGGCTCTTCGGCTTTGAAATGGAGATGAGCACCACCCACTAGAGTTGGGAATGACTAGCACATATGTGCGAGGGGAACCTTTACCTTTATCTTTTTAGTTTTTTTCTAAAATAGTTCTTCAGTAAGAACTTACTTGAGCAACATCTTACTTGAACAATATGCCTATTGCTGTTTAGGCATATTAGAGCAAAGCAAAACCAGTAGAAAATGACTAGTTTAACTTCGTTACCCACTCTCCCCCATTGTTCTGATTTCAGATCAACTAGAGCAAGGGCCTGGATTAATGCACAGAGATACAGTCCTGGTAATTCAAGTAGGTTCTCTGCCTCCAAGCCCTAGTGCAGGAGGGTTAGACTCACATTGTCACGGCAACATCATGTGACGTATCGGAACTTTTTCCCCCTTTGCAAAACCGGGTGTGGGCGTGACCAGTGTGTGATGCATTCAGCCCATGGGCCGGGAGTTTGATATCCCTGCCCTAGTGGTTAGAGTGCAGTACTGCAGGTTACTTCTGCTGATTGCCAGCTGCCTGCAATTTAGTAGTTTAAATCTCACCAGGCTCAAGGTTGACTCAGCCTTCTATCCTTCCGAGGTGGGTAAAAGGAGGACCCAGATTGTTGGGGGCAATATGTTGACTCTGTAAACCAGGGGTCCCCAACCTTGGTCCCTTTAAGACTTGTGGACTTCAACTCCCAGAGTCCCTCAGCCAACTCTGGGAGTTGAAGTCCGCAAGTCTTAAAGGGACCAAGGTTGGAGACCCCTGCTGTAAACCACATAGAGAGGGCTGTAAAGCACTATGAAGCAGTGTGTAAGTCTAAGTGCTATTGCTAGTGCATCCCTCTCTAGCTGAATAAACAACCAGGCTTTTTAGCACAAAGCACACATCATGAGAATCTATAGGATAACATACAAGAATCTACAGAGATTAATAAATGAGATGAACTTTAGAAACTAGAGAACTCCTCTGCACTTGAGCGTGGCGTGAAAGTCTGATTTAGCTCACAGTAAATGTGCATAAGATTGCTGCACAGATTAGTTAATCAGAGTGATTAATCATCTAAGGCTTGAATTGCAAATTGGAATTGCCTCTCAATTTATTGACAATAAACAAAGACTCTGGGATGAGAAACACTTAAAGGGCCTTCCATCACAGCAGGCACTCAACTTGGCTGCTTAAATCCCATTAATTCAACTTGCTTCTACACCCACCCAACATCTATTCTGTGAGCAGCAAGGCATTTCTATAGGGGTATAATCACTTCTGCCTGTTCTGGATACTTAAGCAACTCCTTTGGTGTCATAATACACATTTTGAAGTAAAGATTGCAATTTTCATGGTACTGAAATTTTCTGATCTTTCTTAACTGCCAATAGACTTTTCTTGTGCCTGAGTTCTCTACTATAATTTGCTTTTCACACAATAATATCTGTCATATAATTAAGCCTTTCACAGCAGATTGACCCAGTCAAGATGTCAAGCACAGGGCCATTTAAATATATTTACTGGGGGAGAAATGCTAAACTCAAAAATATATCCCAGCTGGTTGCAGTTGTACAATCATGTTACTTACTGCTACTTACAGATGCAGGGTTAACAATAAGTACCTCCTTACAAAGCACCACTTTTTTTATTTCTATTTTAAAAGTATTGCATTTACAATGAGCAAACAAATTATTCCTCTTCTTGGAAACTGAAATCTTTCTACTGCTAGTATAATAGGTTCAAACCAAAAGAATTCATATGATTTTCTCTCTTATATATATATACAATGAAAGTAAAAATGGCCACAAATACAGCTTAGTTCCTGGTGATTATAATAATAATAATAACAACAGAGTTGGAAGGGACCTTGGAGGCCTTCTAGTCCAACCCACTGCCCAGGCAGGAAACCCTACATCATCTCAGACAGATGGTTATCCAACATTTTCTTAAAAATTTCCAGTGTTGGAGCATTCACAACTTCTGCAGGCAAGTCGTTCCACAACCATGCAATTTTCTTGGCAAGATTGTAGAGATGTTTTGACATGGCTTTGTTCTGAGACGTTTATTTGGACTTTCAAGTCTAGTCTATAGCCCTGAATTTTCAAGTATTAACTAGGCTCAACTTTCATTAATGTCAAACAAGAGAGGCACTTGAAGACATGTTTCCTTCACTTTTTAAAGTTGTGTAAAAAAGGGGGGGAGGAGAATATATCAGGTCCAGCTTTTCATGATGCTACTCCATGACGTTATTTAGAAGCACTAGACTTTAATGAAACAGAATGGCAGAACATTTGACAGATAAATGGAAATGCTTCACATAGCTCAGAGTACCTGTGCAATTATAAAGAGATGTAATCCACCTGGCTAATTTTAAAAGCATTTGAACAACTATATGAAGAGGTGATGGGACTGATGTCATATTAGGATCAGGATCAATCAAGATCAAAGGCAGGTTGGTTGGTAAAAGGGGAAATTAAGTTTGTAATTATTTCAGCTGTTTTATTAATGATATAAATGACTAGGCATGCTTCTTGTTTTTTTAAAATTATGTTCTATATGATTAAAAGAATTATTATTTAGATACAGCTCAACAGAACGTTTGATTTCATCCTGTGTCTTCTAATTAATTGCTAGCTAGGTATGTGACAGAATTGGTTCAAACTTATGGGTTTTGTTTTGTTTTTGTATCTTCTACAGTTACCGTACCCAATAGTACTCAAGGAACTACTGGTAAGCAAAAACATGTAACCATATCATGAAAACAATGGCATCAATTGAGATCTCTTTGTACTCTTTTCATTTTGGAGAGTTACTCATAGTTATTATAAAGCTATAATAAGTCAGTTACTCTCCCCCTATAGAATAGAATAGAATAGAATAGAACAGAATAGAATAGAATAGAATAGAATAGAATTTTTTATTGACTAAGTGTTATTGGACACACAAGGAATTTGTCTTGGTGCATATGCTCTCAGTGTACATAAAAGACACGTTCATGAAGAATTCTAAGGTACAACACTTAATGATAGTCATAGGGTACAAATAAGCAATCGAAACATATTAGGAAACAGTCAATATAAATCATAAAGATACCAGCAACAAAGTTAGTGTCATAAATGGAAGGAGATGGGTGATGGGAACATTGCAGAAACTGGGAGAGAGGAGAGGCAGTCTCCTTCTTTATGTGAATATAACTACCATAAGACGATTTAATAACTGAAGCTGTGGAACATCAAAACATCAGCAAAGAACATCTAGAAGAAGCCTGTCAAACTCCCAGCCCATGGGCCAGATGCATCACACACACATCACTCAGCCCGTGGGCCAGATGCATCACGCCTACACCCCAGGGGTGAAATGCTCCCGGTTCAGACTGGCTCCCCTGATCCGGTAGCGATGGCGGCTGCCGGTTCGGAAAACCGGTGGCAAAAATCCCTGGCCTCACCCCCCCTGCCTCTGCGGAGCCGCACCATCAGCAGAGGTTTTGTGTTTTTTTTACTTTTAAAAGCAGTTTTTTCTTCAGCCAAAAACATGCCTATAAAAGTAAAAAAAAAGACTTTGAGGCCATGAGGCAAGCCTCATGGGATCATCAGAGAAGCCTTTTAAAAACTTTTTTTTCCTCTGGCAATCCCAGAGGAGTTTCCTGATCCTCACAGGCTTTTAAAATCATTTGTAACAACCTCTTACAACAGCCCATCCCCACCCAATCGCCCCTTCCCCACTTTCCTTATTCCTGCTCCTTTCGGGCTGGCAAAGCATCAGCAAAACAGGCAGTTTCAGTTGCTAGCAGGTTCAGGCAGATGAATATGCCTGTGTAAAATCCATCTGGCTGAATCTGCTAGCAACTGAAACTGCCTGTTTTGCTGGCTGAGGAACTCTGGGAATTGAAGTCCACAAACCTTAAAGTTACTAAGGTTGGAGACCCCTGATCTAAAAATATAAATAAAATAATAAAATAAAATATTTGTGCAGCTTTCTGAGATTTGGTGTGTTTCTGTAGTGTTTCACTCTAACTACACAAACACACAAAATCTCACAAAGCTGCATGTGGCATTTTGTGTGTGTCAGTTGTGTTGTGTTGTGTGTGTGTAAAGTGTGAAAGTTGGTTTTTGAGCTTTTTGTGACTATGTGAGGTTCCTGCTTGTTGCAGGGGCCATTTTAGGTGAAGTGCAGCTGCTTTTACATTGTGTGTGAGTCAGTTGTGTTGTGTTGTGTGCATGTAAAGTGTGAAAGATGGTTTTTTGTACCTTATTGTTTTTTATACTTTGTTTATTATTTTTATTATTTATTGTTATTGGCCACGCCCACCCAGTCATCTGACCACCAAGCCACACCCACCAATTAAGCCAAACCCACATAAACGATAGGGAAAATTTTTAGATTTCACCCCTGCTACACCCGGTTTAGCGAAGGAGAAAAGTCCCAATACAGCACATGATGCCGCCGTGACAATGTGAGTTTGACACCCCTTGATCTAGAGTACAATAAGAACTTGAAATCTGTAAAGTAATCCTATTAATCTAAATAACAAAGTGGACTAGATCCTCACATCTGTAACTTTAAGCTTCTCTAATATTTAATAGAGATAGATAGTACTTTAATTTGATCTCAAAAAGCATAGGAGAGCTAATTGAAGAATAACAACTTTTATTGATATCCCTCATCAATGCAGCTATCCCATGTGCCTATATAGTTAACTGGGGCACTACCCTCCACTAGGCTATGCATTTACACGTATGTAAATGCTGGGATTCCATTGATCGTTAATATTTCTGCATGGCTGAGAGTTAGTACATAACCATGTGGAAATTTTCCAACAAAGCCCTTTCAGGACCTTGGAGAGCACATTGCAAAAGCTACACCTAAAAGGCAGATTACACACCTATCTCAGGATTTTCAAAGATCCGGCAAAGCCAAGAAATCCTTTTTAGCTCCACCCCTTAAACCTAAAGACCCTCTAAGCATTAAACTCAGGCATAGCTAGTAAATCATGGGAGAATCATCAGAATCTGAATTATCTTCAAGCTGAGAAGGCACAAACAGGGATGATGTGGGCTTTCCCAGAATTGACATTGCAATGCATTTATTATATGCAGAGTTCTTTACCTATTTTGTAATAGGTCAATGTGGGGATCTGAAGATATTTGTGTTAGAACAAAAATATTCATGTTGCTATAAATTCTTCATCCAATATGCAGCCACCTGTATAGATATGCAATATTAAATTTTTTAAATATAATTTCAAGAGACTCGGCGTGGGAAGTTTCTAATAATGGATCAATGTTAAGGTAATTTCTTTAGTTTGAGCAGAAATAGTTCTAAGTTATCTAGATGCACATATTTTATTCCAGTCATGTATTTGTTTGTTTAATTAATTAAATTCATTTGCTTCCCATTGTGAAATCGGAGGCACTTTAAGGTATATAGGTATTCCTATATATTTATACCATATTATTGTTCTTAGAAAACTCTGTGTTATCTTTACTGAAGTCTGCTTCTAGAAATAGTATTGTTTTCCTGAAATTCCATATATTATTATTTGTTCAAATGATGTCATAGTTTGGAATCTGAATGTAACTATATTGCTATTATTCAGGAAGTAAGTCAGTTAATACTAAAAAAAAGGCATGCTAAAAAAATTTTTTTATTTGCATTTATATCCCGCCCTTCTCCGAAGACTCAGGGCGGCTTGGTATTATAAAATTGTAACCCTTAACATTGAATATGCTTTCTACAGGGTCTCCCATGATAAATGTCACTTCAGGAGCAAAAAGTAAGTTCTTGAATAAACAACTGCTTGAATTCCTGTATTTAACTATACAGGAATTCACATGTTGCGCAAGTGAAAATATTTAAAGAAGTTTTTATCGGTGTCTTGATCCGCCACTGATTACATTAAAGGCTTCTTTACTGTATTTCTATAAAATTATGTTACTGGATACTGTTTCAAGTATAAATTAACAGTCTGCTCTAAACACAGACAGACAATCATTTGCTGCTAGGGAAAGTATCTTTTAAAAATGAATATTGTTCTGTGGCAATGATGTTATCCGAAAGATCAGACCTCACATTTGTTGTTGATTATTCCCTTGTATGCAAAGATTGGATCACAGCTAAAATCCTTAAACTCTGCTCTCCCACATCCTTGTCCAGTGTTCTGCTGTGTTTCCCCAAAAATAAGACCCTGTTTTTTGAACCCCAAAATAAGTGCTTGGCCTTATTTTCAGGGATGTCTTATTACTTGGGGATGCATAGAGCAAGATGGGGCTCCTCTTGCCATCTTATCAGATTTCCAGCTCTATCTCCCTAACTCTAACCAGAGGAAATGGCTGGGACCAGCTGCACATGCGTTTAAATAGTTTTGGGGAGGCCTTATTTTCAGGGGGGCTTATTTTAGCGCATTCACTCAAAAGCCCAATTGGACTTATTATCAGGGGATTTCTTATTTTAGGGGAAACAGGGTACTTTGGGGGTGGGGACCATGTTTTCATAACTATAACTGTCTGCAAGGGAGCAAAGAGCCCAAATATAATTTGAACATGATAACTTACTGTATTTTTCGGAGTATAAGATGCTCTGGACTATAAGACTTGCCTACCGTTTTTGGTGAGGAAAACAAGAAAAAGAAATCTGCCTCTGCCTCCCAGCAATTTTGCCTCAATGCAGCAAACAGTAAATAGCCTCCTTTACTTTAGTTTTCGTTTTCAGCATAGCTTGATTAGCACAAGAAAACAAAATCTGCTCCCAGCCATTTACCTCCTTGCAGCAAGCAGCAGAGGCCCACACAGCAATAGGCAATGGCAATCCCTGCAGCTGAAACAGCTTAGAGTCGGGAGGCCGATCCAAGGGACAATCAACTTGTGCTAATTAGGCTGTGCTGAAGCTGAAATGGGCTGTTCTTCTTGCTGCTTGCTTCAAGGAGGTAAATTGCTGGGAGGCAGAAGCCAAAGGGTGGGGGTCAGTGGGTGGGTGGAGCTACATTTGGTGTATAAGACGCATCCAAATTTTCACCCCCTTTTAGCGGGGGTGGGGAGATGTGTCTTATACTCCAAAAAATATGGTACATTCTTTAGTCTGATGTAGGAATGCAAGATTAAATGGGCTTTATGATACCAGACATATATTTTATATTTTTTTCTTGCCTCATTTAGTAGAAGATACCTATGTCCAGTGGTGGGATTCAGCCAGTTCGCACCACTTCGGGAGAACTGGTTGTTAACTTTCTGAGCAGTTTGGCAAACTGGTTGTTGGAAGAAATCATTAGGGCAGAGAACCAGTTGTTAAATTATTTGAATCCCACCACTGCCTATGTCTACATTTTTTATAGTAGATCCACACAGCTAGTAGGTACTCTCATGGAATAAAAGAAAAGGGAAGTACAATAATAGGCTGAAGGTGGCAGAAAGAGAAAGTCAAGATGGCCCAACACCTGATCAAAGCCCTGCCATTTCTATACGCATCACAAGGAAGTTTCAATTTTTCTAAAGCCCTCCATGCTGCAGACACTTCTGCTAGGTTTGGAATAAGATCCATCTGGTAGTCTGGGCTAATTGGGTAAATGGATTGGCAGAATGTTGCTGTCTTTCAGAAAGAAGAAATAGGATATCCCCTCACCATTTTTCTGTTCATAATCAGGCACTCAAAGCCTATGAATAAACACCTTTTTAGTGACAATTCTCAGAAAAAACCATTGGATTCAAATTTACTGGCCTGATGCTTAACTTTTATTAACTTCCATCTGGAATTTTATCATGCAGGGGAACTGGGGATAAGCAGTGGGAATAATCTTAAGTCCTCCTACCCCGTTCCTTTGCTCAGGACTGCAGCCTCCTAAGGCTGCTTTGCACTGAAGAGAACAGTAATTCACGTAGTGAATCACAAAGTATCCATGTTTGAAGAAAAGGAAATAATTTGTTCTGCAGCAGAGGAAAAAGAGGGCGTATTACAATAATGAAGCTAGAGAAGTTTCACATATTGATACAACAGCACAAAAAGGCATTGTCACTGACTGCAGGATGGAAGCCCAGAACAGTAAATTTAAAACTTGCTTTCAACTATGCTTAATTTAAAATAATGTATTGCCTTTTTCAAAAAGATACGATCGTTTTATCTAAGAAGCATTAAACTTACTGTGCATTTTCTGTCTTACCCTTCCAAAGATGCCACTTCGATGAGCACAGTTGCAACTACTACCATTAAAGGTAATGTTTTAGCTTTGTGTATTATTTAGAATACTTCTAATATTTTATTTCTGTCTTAATTCATATCTAAACATTTTCTGGACAGTATGTTACAGCAGAGACCTACTTAAAAAAGAAACTTGTGTTGTTGAGTTACAAGTAAGTTAAAATAGCATGCTGTAAATTAACACCCAAGTCCCATGTACCACATGGCAGTCCTGTCTGAAACACTGAGGCACTTCCAGGTTGAAAGGTTTACCTGGTGGCATCACCATTGTCCAGGTGATGCCCTTTTGGGTGGTCCTTTTATGTCCTTTTATGTACACGGTGGCTCAGCGGCTAGGACGCTGAACTTGTTGATTGAAAGGTCGGCAGTTCAGCAGTTCAAATCCCTAGTGCCATGTAATGGGCTGAGCTCCCGTTACTTGTCCCAGCTTCTACCAACCTAGCAGTTCGAAAGCACATAAAAAATGCAAGTAGAAAAATAGGGACCACCTTTGGTGGGAAGGTAACAGCATTCCGTGTGCCTTCGGCATGGAGTCATGCCGACCACATGACCACAGAGACGTCTTTGGACAGCGCTGGCTCTTCTGTTTTGAAATGGAGATGAGCACTGCCCCCTAGAATCGGGAACGACTAGCACGTATGTGTGAGAGGATCCTTTACCTTTACCTTTATGCCCCCAGCAGGAGCTGGAAAAAGGGACGGGAGCTCACCCAGTCTCACAGCAGCACTGGGATCTCAAACACAGGCTTGCTAACCTCCAACCCAACGTCCTAACTACAGGGACCACCATACACTAAAGAGTCCCATGCATGATTCCTCAACACTAATTTTGATTTTGTGAATTGGATTTACTCCTAGCAAAACATCCAGAGGAAGGGTGCATATCTTTTTGGAGTGAGAACTCCATTTGTCCTTCAAGTAGCAGGTTGAGCACTCCCTAAAATACCAGAAGAAAAAAAATAAATTTACATGGATTTAACCAGTAAATGCAATTAAATTCAGTTAATATGATTACTTCTGCAATTATAATAATTCCTCCCTCATATTAATTACATTATCTTGGGAAGTGCCCCGGGGATACAGAAAACTAGCTATATGTTGCTTTGTGGCTGCAGATGAGATTGCAGCCTTAAACTGCTAGTAGTAATTGCTTGGACATATATAATGCCAATGCTATCAGAAAAAAAGAAAATGATTTGGTGTTTGAAGTATCAAAGAACTGTCCCCATTATGCTGGATGGGGAAGAGGGAGAAAAAATTTCCTAGAGCATTTATCCCTTTCTTAAATTGAGTTACAGGTTAGCACCCTGTTTGCTTTTCCTCTTGGGATTCCTTGGGAGCCTCTGACAAGAATCTCATCAGTTTTATATTCATCTCAAGATAGATGCATCTGTTTTGTTTTCCACAACATTTTCATTTTCAAGTACAATTTTTCTACTTTGGTCCATAAGCTGAGATTGCAGCCAACAGTAATTGCTTTTGTTTGGTTTGTAAGTGCCTTTTAACTCTCTGACAAACTTTTGTATAATTCTCTTACATATCAAACCTTTATATGGAATCTACTAAACAATGAGAAGCTATTTTCTTAATGGGTACATCTATGTTGTTTTCTATCTCATGTGCATACTGTTTTATGCATTTTTCCCAGTGTTTGTAGCATTGTTTAAGTTGGGGCATTCGTTTGGTTGTAATTGTAAAGAATAATAAAGTTACAGTTCATCTATTACTAAGAATTAGTTTCCATTTAAAAAAAATACAGAAAAATTATTTTTCTCCCACATTTCACTGTAGCTGACAGGATAGAAATGAAATATTTATTAGATCAGATCATTTTTGTACCCCACTTTATAATATCAGATTTTAGAATTTAACATAAAACAGAGTCAAAAACAAGAAAACACCAGATATTATTTTAAAACCGCCAAGACCTGCACAATCAAAGCTCTGTTTGCATATTTGGGGAAGACATCCATTAAATGAAGAGGCTTCCACTGCAAATTAAGAAAGTCCATGAAATATAATAATAATAATAATAATAATAATAATAATAATAATAATAATAATAATAATAATAATAATAATAACAACAACAACAACAACTACAGAACCTTACTTTTTTCACTGTTGAATTTCATTTTGTTAGATAGCGCCCAATGTTCTAGTCTGTCAAGATCTTTCTGTAACTTGAGCCTATCTTCTGGAGTGTTGGCTATTCCTGCCAGCTTGGTGTCATCTGCAAATTTGATGAGTTCCCCATCTATCCCCTCGTACAAATCATTGATGAAGATGTTGAAGAGCACTGGCCTAAAACAGAGCCTTGGGGTACTCCACTGCATACTTAAATGTCTAAGTGCCTTTTAAAAAAATGCATGCTATTTTTACTTAAATGATGAAAAAGTTAGTAATGTGTTTTTCTAAAGAAAGGTATTCCATTATGGCTTTGACGATGAAAAATAGTCTGCTGAGAAACATTTCTATTTTGTGGTTAATACTGTAATTCATCCCGTTCATTCAATTCTTATTTTCTTTATATCAATAATTTTCAAACTTTCTGGTTCTCAGGATCATTTGAAGGATCTCAAAAATATTATTGCCACCCATTCATAAAATGGCAGCAAGTTCAAGTGAGCACAGAACAATTACAGCTGAAAAATCATTAGTATCATCTTTTTCTCAGTGAGAAAAATGCTTAGCCTTTTTGTCATACAAAAAAAAACCACCTTTGTATTCCCTTGTTATTCTACTGCACTTTCTTTTTTCTTCCTACAAGCCTTTTCTCAAAATCCATAAGGCATGATGAGATTTTGGAAGACACCTAATACTATGAGAGAAGTTCACCAGTCTTTTAGAGTTAGTTATATTTTCCTATTTTTTTTTAAAGAAAAGTATCTCCTGTTATAAAAAAAACACAGGGTAACAATAATAGGAAAACTATGTTTGCAATTATTTCCTTTGAGTGCTATTTAGCCTTCTTAAAATGATTCATTATGCGTTCCTGCTTACAAGTGTAGAAGGATAATCCCTAGGAAATTCCTGATTCTAATGAAGGCAAATAGTTTTGCATTTCTGAATATGATACAGCAGCACTTGCTAATTTGTTTTTTTGTTTTGTTTTGTTTTGGCAATACAGTACTTCTGAAACGGAAATAGATAATAATACCATGATCCCTGATTTATGCAGTGTTAAAGTCGTTGAAAGCTATTATGGGGCCATTGACAGAGTAATTGACATAGGTCTGAAATCTCTGGCCTGAAAAATTTTGATAAGCAACTAAATCCACATTTTTATTAAAGTAAACTGTTATTGTGATGTTCATATGATTGGTTTGGACATGTCTTCAAGTGTCCCTGGTAAGTATTTACACTGATGTGCCATAAGTAGACAACCGCTGAAAAGCAGGACAGCCTAATGGCTAGCTCTGTTCTTTTTTCTAAATTAAAAAAAATGTTAAATACAGTGTTAATGAACTATTCCTTATTCATTCAACTTAATCTAAAATAACTCCAGACTGTTTGGAGTTAAATCTCTCATTCTAATGTTAGGATCAGTGGATGCATTCAACAAGCAAATTCTTGATACTTAAACGTGTTGTGCACACACTACTTATGTGTTGGAGCATGGAATATTTATTTCAGGGAGCCAAAATGAGGGCTCTAGTGGATTTTGCTAGGAGGTATTCTGGGCTATATTGGGGACGCAGTGGCTCAGTGGCTAAGAAGCTGAGCTTGTCAATCGAAAGGTCAGCAGTTCGAATCCCTAGTGCTGTGTAATGGGGTGCGCTCCTGTTACTTATCCCAGCTTCTGCCAACCTAGCAGTTTGAAAGCACGTAAAAAATGCAAGTAGAATTTGGTGGGAAGGTAACAGTGTTCCGTGCACCTTCAGTGTTTAGTCATGCCAGCCACATGACCACGGAGACATCTTTGGATAGCGCTGGCTCTTCGGCTTTGAAACAGAGATGAGCACTGCCCCTTAGAGTCGGGAACAACTAGCACATATGTGCAAGGGGAACCTTTACCTTTACATTTACCTTATTCTGAGCTAACGATAAAGATATGGTCTTATATGGATGGCATTCTGCTTAAGCTTACCTCAGTTTTAAGATGTTGCTTGCCTTACAATGTTATTTGCCTAGAACAGGGGTGTCAAACTCACGTTGTCATGTTGTCATGTGACATATCATGACTTTTTTCCTCTTCACTAAAACAGGGGTGGGCGTGGCCAATATTTTTATTTATTTATTTATTTGATTTGATTTTTATACCGCCCTTCTCCCGAAGGACTCAGGGCGGTGTACAGGCAGAAGTAAAAAAGACAATACAATGTACAATTTAAAATGTGAATTAAAAAACTTATTATAATTAGCCCGAAACTTTAAAATATATAAAAAACTAAAATCCCATTTAAGATTAATATTAAAAATTTAAAAAATTTAAAAAACCAATAAAATTCAATAAAATTCAAGCCAGTCCCGCGCGAATGAAAAGATGTGTCTTCAGTTCGCGGCGGAAGGTCCGAAGGTCAGGTATTTGGCGAAAACCCGGGGGAAGCTCGTTCCAGAGCGTGGGAGCCCCCACAGAGAAGGACCTTCCCCTGGGGGCCGCCAGCCGGCATTGCTTGGCGGACGGCACCCTGAGAAGTCCCTCTCTGTGAGAGCGTACGGGTCGGTGGGAGGCATGAGGTAACAGCAGGCGGTCCCGTAAGTACCCAGGCCCTAAGCCATGGAGCGCTTTAAAGGTCGTAACCAACACCTTAAAGTGCACTCGAAAGGCCACAGGCAGCCAGTGCAGTCTGCGCAGGAGCGGTGTTACGTGGGAGCTACGAGTAGCTCCCTCTATCACCCGCGCAGCTGCATTCTGGACTAACTGAAGCCTCCGAGTGCACCTCAAGGGGAGCCCCATGTAGAGAGCATTACAATAATCCAAGCGAGAGGTAACGAGCGCATGTGTGGCTGTGCATAAGGCATCCCGATCAAGGAAGGGCGCAACTGCGAACCAGGCGAACCTGGTGGAAGGCCCTCCTGGAGACGGCCGCCAAATGATCTCCAAACGCCAGCCGTTCACCCAGGAGGCCACCTAAGTTGCCCCCCCTATCCTTTGGGGCCAATAACTCGCCGCCAACAGTCAGCTGCGGCTGCAGCTGACTGAATCGGGATGCCGGCATCCACAGCCACTCCGTCTTGGAGGGATTAAGCTTGAGCCTGTTTCTCCCCATCCAGACCCGTACGGCCTCCAAACACCGGGACAGCACTTCAACAACTTCATTGGGGTGGCCCGGGGTGGAAAAGTACAGCTGAGTGGTGTCAGCGTACTGCTGGGATCTCACCCGAAGCCACTGATGATCTCACCCAACGGCTTCATATAGATGTTGTACAGAAGGGGCGAGAGAATCGACCCCGCGGCACCCCACAAGTGAGGCACCTCGCGGTCGACCTCTGCCCCCTGTCAACACCGTCTGCGACCGGTCAGAGAGATAGGAGGAGAACCACCGATACACGGTGCCTCCCACTCCCAATCCCCAACCGGCGCAGCAAGATACCATGGTCGATGGTATCAAAAGCCGCTGAGAGGTCTAATAGGACCAGGGCAGAGGAATAACCCCTGTCCCTGGCCCTCCAGAGATCATCCACCAATGCGACCAAAGCTGTCTCCGTGCTGTATCCGGGTCGGAAGCCGGACTGGAACGGGTCTAGATAGACGGATTCATCCAGGTATTGGGGTAGCTGTCGCGCCACAGCACTCTCTACAACCTTCGCAACAAAGCGAAGGTTGGAGACTGGACGATAATTACCCAAAATAGCTGGGTCCAAAGAGGGCTTCTTGAGGAGGGGTCTCACCACCGCCTCTTTCAAGGCGGCAGGGAAGACCCCTTCCAACAAGGAAGCATTGATAATCCTCTGGAGCCAGCCTCGTGTCACCTCCTGAGTGGCCAGTACCAGCCAGGAAGGACACGGGTCCAGTAAACATGTAGTGGCGTGAAGCCTCCCCAACAACCTGTCCACGTCCTCGGGAGCCACAGGGTCAAACTCATCCCAAACAGACTCAACAAGACGTGCCTCCTCTCCCTCGCTTGGATCATCCCAATTTCGGTC
Organism: Ahaetulla prasina; assembly: GCF_028640845.1. Classification (NCBI taxonomy): domain Eukaryota; kingdom Metazoa; phylum Chordata; class Lepidosauria; order Squamata; family Colubridae; genus Ahaetulla; species Ahaetulla prasina. The sequence goes on along the minus strand of NC_080546.1, from coordinate 24,698,671 downwards.
CAGACCATCCCGGAGCTGAGCGATTTTATCGTATAGATAACCACTAAACTCCTCGGCACGTCCCTGCAACGGGTCATCCCGCACCTCCTGATGAAGGAGGGAGCGGGTCACCCGAAACAGGGCGGCCGGGCGGTTATCTGCCGACGCAATGAGGGTGGAGGCGTAAGAACGCCTCGCCTCCCTCATTGCCACTAGGTAGGTCCTAGAATAGGTCCTAACTAGTGTCCGATCAGCTTCGGAACGGCTGGACCTCCAGGTGCTCTCTAGGCGTCTTCTCCGGCGTTTCATCTCCCTCAGCCCCTCGGAGAACCAAGGGGCCGGACGAGATCTGCGCCGGGTCAGAGGCCGCAAAGGCACGACACGGTCCAAGGCCCCAGCCGCGGCCTGTTCCCAGGCCACAACTAGTTCCTCAGTCGTGCCGTGGGCCAGATCCTCAGGAAATGGCCCAAGCTCCGTCAGGAACCTCTCGGGGTCCATCAGGCGCCTGGGACGGAACCAACGAATAGGTTCCGTCTCCCTGCGATGGTGGGTGGCGGTTCGGAAGTCTAGACGAAGGAGGAAATGATCGGTCCATGACATTGGTTCTGTTACTATATCATCTAATACCAGATCATTTAACCACTGTCCAGAGATATAAATCAAATCCAGCGTGCCTCCCCCCATGTGCGTAGGGCCATCATTTACTCGAATCAGGTCCAAGGCCGTCATGGAGGCCTGGAACTCCCGAGCTGCAGTCGATAACAGGCCAGCTGATGGCAGGTTGAAATCCCCCATGACTATAAGTCTGGGGGTCTCAACCGCCACAGCGGCGAGTACCTCCAACAGCTCGGGCAGGGCTGTGGTCACGCAGCAAGGAGCCAGGTACGCGATCAACAAGCCCAACTGATTCCTATGGCCCCACCTCACATAGAGGGATTCACAGCCGGCAATCTGAGGAACAGTGGCCTCCCTCGGCTCTAGATCTTCCTTAATGACAACCGCCACCCCTCCACCCCTACCTTGGGCCCTCGGCTGATGAAATGCTCGGAAACCTGGAGGGCACAGCTCAACAAGGGGAACCCCCCCCTCTGGACCCAACCAGGTTTCCGTAATGCCCATAAGGTCCGCGGACTCCCCCTGAATAAGATCGCAAATCAGGGGAGCTTTGTTAGCCACGGACCGGGCATTACATAACATCAGCCGAAGATCCAAGCTCTGAGGATCATGGCCTCCCGAGGAACGGGTAGGAACTGAGGGGCCGGAGCACGTGATCGCTTTCAGGCATCGAACACGTGCTCCCAGCTCTCGGTACGGCCCCCCCCCTCCGCCATATCTGCCTCTCCCACTAACCACACAGATGGAGCCACACTCATCTTCAGGAACGTCACTCTCCCCCAAAACCTTCGGACCTTTTAAAACCCCGCCGCAAACACGCGCAGTGACTGGCCCCTCCCTCGGCGAGCTACCCCCAATACCCGCCCTTGCCCTCCCCCCCCTTAAAAATTCCCTATCTAAAAATCCCCACAGGTTCTTTCTACGCGCATGCCACCTCTGTGGATCCCAAGACCCGTCATTGAGGCCGGCCCTCGGTAATGTAGGGGGCCATTCCTGCGAGGCGGGGGCACCTCGCAGGCGCAAGAGTTCAATTGAGGAATATCGCATAATAAAATCGGCGAAAAAATTGGCTCCATCTCGAAATTGGCTGAGATGATAATATAAGGTTAGTCCTCAGTTAGGACGGACGTATAATAATCCGGTCAATGGACTATCATGATGGTATCTCCTGTTCAATATCCAGACCCAGATCTTAGTTTGGTCCAATAAATATGAGGTCTTAAGTCCAGGATAAATAGTCCAAAGCCAAGTCCTGAACATGAGAAAAAAAAGGGTGGGGTTGGTGTTTCGTGTCCACTCCAAGGTACCTCCATTGTCTTACTCTCTGCCGGCCTCAGGCAGTCCTCCAATAACCGGCTCCAGATTCGTCCAGCCCACATTCACCAGGGGTCACTCCATCTACGCCACCAACACCCCTGGAATGTCCGGGTCCGGCTCGTTCCAGAGACCAGGTCTCTCCAGGTCTCTCCAGAAACCCTCCAAGAGGCCTCATGAAAAGGCAAGGCCTCCCCCGAGGGGCCGAAGGACGGGAGGAAACAGGCCGCCCAGCTGGAAATAGAGGCCGCAACAGGCCATCGCAGGCCGCAATAGGCCGCAAAAGGCCGCCAGAATGAAGAAAGGCCGCAAGAGAATAAGTCCGGAGAGCCTTCATGGCCAGAGCCACACAGTGGAAACGCCAAAAAGCGGAAGATGAAAATGGCAAAAGCTGTTCAAACGCCAGAAAACCGCTGCTGTTCCAGTTCACCACTTCCCCCTCCGCTGCAGTTCGTATTCACAGCCGAGGGAAAAGGGCCCAACGACACACGACCGAGTTAAAAAGCAGGCCGGCTCACCACCCTACCGGCGCCACAAACATGGCCGCCGCCATCAGCCGCTCACCTTCCCGAGTCCGTTCCTGGCAACCGTGGGGCTTAAAAGGTCCGAAAACCTCTCCCACGGCTGCCGGAGACTTCAGTTCTTCCGATCAGGGGCATGGGCGGCTAAGCAGACGGCCAGGGGCGCTGCCATCTCGTCAAGGCCAGGAACACCGCCGACGCCGATCCTCAGAGCGTCGCCATCTTGCGCATGCGCAGAAATCAGCAATATGTGATGCATCTGGCCCGTGGGCCACAATTTTGTCACCCCTGGTCTACATGCAATCATTGGCCTTCTTCATTACAGACCAAAGCTCTCAGACCTCTCACATCCGGGCAAATGAAACAGACAGATTAGAAAACGTCACTGAAGCTAGACCTAAAAGTAAGTAAAGACAGATTTACTTATCAATACATCTTTTTTTTTAAAAAAAAAACCTGCAATATCACCTATATTAATTTTCATCTATTTAGTGGTTATCACAATTTTTACAACCCAGTCTTATAGCATTAAATCCAACACGTATAACATTTCTAGTTGCAAAAAGATGCTGTGGAGATGTCTTTTCTGTACAAGAAATCATCCCTGCTCCAGAAATTTAAAAAAAAAAAAGTATGGAAAAAATCACGAAACAAATGCACCTTTTGAAGAATGATTTAACAGTTTGTCTTTTCATTTCATTTTACAATAGTTATTGCCTTTTTATATTTACAAAGAAAGCTCCTTAACCTCATAAGCTCTGATATAATGCCATCGTCCTTCCCGTTAATGGGAGGAACATCTTGATGGGATAGTTTATACATAGATAATCCACAATATGTTACTTCATTGGAGGAGCAAAATAAGCAAAATCTAAAGTTTAACATACTTGGACATGGTGTCTCAGTGGCTAAAATGCTAAGCTTGTTGAACGAAAAGTCAGCAGTTCAGCAGCTCGAATCCCTAGTGCCGCATAATGGGGTGAGCTCCCGTTACTTGTCCCAGCTTCTGCCAAGCTAGCAGTTTGAAAGCACGTAAAAAATGCAAGTAGAAAAATAGGGACCACCTTTGGTGTTTAGTCATGCTAGCCACATGACCACAGAGACATCTTCAGACAGTGCTGGCTCTTCGGCTTTGAAATGCAGATGAGCACCGCCCCCTAGAGTTGGGAACAACTAGTACGTATGTGTGAGGGGAACCTTTATTTTTAAAATTTAACATGTATGTTTATTTACAAACACATCCATCTATTTTTATAATTTTAAAAAAAAATTAAACAACTAAAAAGAAATTGTAAAATTATAGTAGCAGCTAAGCAGGAAATATGAGGGTGATATTACAGGCATGCTAATTGGTCCTTGGGTCAATGAATCTAAGTTAAAGCTTTTCCAAAGAAAAGAAAAGAAATGTCCAGATGTTATTTCTATTGCTATAACTCATCTCATAAATAATATAACTAATAATATAACTCATAAATAAATAAAATAAAAATAAAATAATAATAACTCATCTCAAGACAGAAACATTGATTATGGAGTTGTAGATGATTTTAATTTCTCTTAAAACATTGTAACAGTCTTCATTCATGAAGAAATTCTGAAAAGACATCACTGCATTATCAACATTTTCAGTAAAAATGTCAAAAGCTCATTTTTTCTTAAAATAGTGGATGTCATTGTGATACCTATTAAAACAGTCTTCTTTAAGCTGGGATTCTTATATATTTTGAACTTCATTCCCTGTAGTTCTTAGCCAACATGACAGTCAATGTCCAACATTCTGAAGAGCATCAACTCAAAGAAAGCAGCTTCAAATATTTCACAGGCAGTTGGCCCTTTTGAGAGCATAGCAACTAATATTTAGATTCTGGTCAAAGTGATTGAATTTTATAGTGATTCAAGGTAGTAAGACAATTTAAAAGGCTGGGACCACCATACCTGCATACCCATTCTGTTATTTCCTTTCACAGTGGGCAAATGTTATTTGAAACACAGAAAGTGGTAAGAAAGTGCAAAGCAGAACAATTAAACATGTGAGATAAGAAAAGTCAGTATACCTAAGCCTAATTTAGCATTCACTATGCCTCTCTATACATTTTTATCCTGCAAAGCATCTTTGCTATCACCAAGTCCATATTTGTTTTATTCATTTTTATTTATTACATTTACATGCTGAGTCACCAATAAGGCAACTCTTCATACTGCTTCGTACGCCGCCCTTATCATTATTTCTCTATTGTTTTGTTTCATTTTAGGATCTCATTAACTCAGCCCAATCATAGCTTTCTGTTTTCTCCTCTCAATCTGTTTATTCTTCCTTCCTTTATTTGTTTGGCTGAGACCTGAGGATGTTGAGAAAAGAGCTTTGATTTTCATACTTGCATACTGATTATTCCTTTGACAAATATGTTTTGAGAACAGCAGATAACACACTGTCATTTATCTTATCAAAGTAACAGCAGGCACAACCGAATCATCAACAAAGATTCCTGTGACTTCAGCACTCAGCTTGGGTCCAGCAATTTTAGGTGAGAATTCCCCACCCCCACTAATCTCAATCACATCTCAAAAACAGACCTATTAAACACCTGTTATATGACTACCGCATTTGCCTCTTCTGTACTACCTTATTACCGTTTCAACTCCTTTCAACTGACGTGAGCGCAGGTATTCGCATGGTGTTTTTTTTATTGTTGCTGATCCAAAGGGAAACCAGGACGGCTGTGGGAATTCTTCACAGAAAAATCATATTATTGTTATTGCGCTCTGCCTCCTGAAGGAGCTGAAAATGGAGCACATAAAAAGAGCAACATGTAGCGAAAGCTAACATAAGGCTTTGTTATAGCAGCAATACTTGTGGGAAATAATGGGAGCTGTGGTCAAATATATCTGAAAGTACCAGGCTGGGGAAAACTTTATTAAAGTGGGTATCAATATTTTTCAGAGAATAGTTGCCATCACTCGGTTATGTGGTGGCCTGGCTGCCCCCACTCCTTTTTATTTTAAAAGTAAAGGTCATCTTTCAGTGAGGCAACTCCTAGAAGTTTTAGAGAAGTTCTCTTAAGGGATCAGCTGCATCGTCTCAGTACGTGGCTCTTAATTCAAGAATGGGCAACCTTTCTTCTGCCGAGAGCCCTTTGAAATCACCCTTTGATGGGGCAGACCTAAAAGGGGGGTCAACTACTCTTTCTCTTTCCTATTTTCTAACTTAAATATAGTATATATCTTTTTTTTTTCACTTTCTTTTTTTCTCTTTCTCTTGGTTTATCCCTCCCATCTAAAAAGATTTGGGATGAACAGATGGCTTTTGACAGAGCTCTAAATTGATTGATTGTGAAAGGTATTTGAAAATAGATGGTTCTACTGGTTGCATTAATACAGACTGGAGAGCAACATTGCTGATTTGAATGTTCTTCAGAAAAACAACAACTAGTAACTGCTGAAGGGCTAGCATTTTTGGAAGAAGGGTTATGCTCGGGGTGAAATCAACAGGTACTGGTGAACCTTTAGCAGAAATTTTGAGCAGTTGGGAAAGCCGGTAGCGGAAATTTTGAGTAGTTCGGAGAACCAGCAAATACCACCTCTAGCTGGCCCGAGAATGGGGTGGGAATGGAGTCTTTGCAACATACTTCCCTAGGACTGGGGAGGGAATGGGGATTTTGCAGTATTGTTCTCCTCGCATGGGATGGGAATGGAGATTTCGCAGTATCCTTCCCCTGGAGTAGGGTGCGAATGGAGATTTTGCAGTATGCTTCCCATGTCATGCCCACAAAGGGACGCCCACAGAACCGGTAGTAAAAAAAATTGGATTTCACCACTGGTTATGCTGAAGGCATTGTTAGCCATCTACAACCTAAGCCTATGGACCAAACTCAAGGCCAGCCCGCGCAGTGCTTAAATCTGGCCCACAAGGCCAGCCTGGAAATAGCAAAGGACCGGACTGGCATGCCTCTGGCAACCAAAACAGGGTGCGAGGGGCTTTGTGTGGGCCCCCCGCACCCCATTTTGGCTGGCAAAGTGCTGCAGGAGGCTGTCCAGGCTGAAAACGGGGCACAGGGAGGCCTCACAAGCTCTCCTATGCCCCATTTTGGCAGGCAGGGTGCTGCAAGAGGCATCATCCCATCTCCTGTCCCTGTCCTCCTCCACAGAGGAGAACTGCAATGCTGAAATCCAGTTTGACATCCAGTTTGAAATCCAGTTTGACATCCCCGCTATGGACTATCTATAATTTATTGTATCTAAAAGTTCCAAGGCTTTTTGTAATGACCCACCTCAGCCTACTGAACATCTAAAGTAATTGCCACGAGATGGGTCTAAACTGCTGAGCTTTATGGTAGTGACAGCATCTATTAATGTCATGGAGTGTGTACCTGGAAATTGTAAAATACACACTTAAGAATATGTGAACATGGATGCAGCAAAGGTAGCGATAATCAATCATGAAGTTAATCGATTAATGCAGTAATTAATCAAGCTGTAATTGTTTCATAGAAACTTCCCACTTTCTGCTTTTTGCAAGTATGATAAAAATTGGTTATGTTGGTTAGTTTTAAGATAGGATTATCCTGCCATTCTGCACCCCATTGACTTCATGTAAGGGACATGATAAGGTATGGATGGAGACTCTGCTGAATTCTTCCATTCGAAAGAAACACAAAGTTACATTTGGTTTTGCTTGTGATTAACACACATTCATTGGACTTCTTCATTACAGACCAGAGTTCTCAGAGCCCTAATAAGACAAATACAACAGTCAGACTAGAAAAAGAATCTGAAGCTGGACCTAAAAGTAAGTGAAGCAAAACTTATATATTAATATGCCCAATTTTGTGTAAACCTGTAACTATCTCTGGCGTATTTTCTAATAGGCATTCCCCAAGGCCATCATAAGATTACCAAATCTGGGTTTCAAAAGTATGAATGACCACTAGATATACAAAAAAAATTAACTATGATTTTTTTTTTTTTTTGCAGCCCAGATATAGTAAGCATAGCATTCCAGACTCAGGGTGTTGGATCTGCACATGTCCATAGCAGTTTCTTTTTTTAATAAAAATAAATGATCTATTAAAAATAAAGGTGTGTGACATATGTTTAGACACACTGATGTTCATGTGCTTCATTAGAAATACAAGTAAAATAGCTTTTTTGTGATTAGGTTGCTTTCCTTTCCTCTAGAGTAGGGGTCTACAAACTTGGCTCTTTTAAGACTTGTGGACTTCAACTCCCAGAGTTCCTCAGCCAGCTTTGCTAGCTGAGGAACTCTGGGGGTTGAAGTCCGCAAGTCTTAAAAGCCAAATTTGCAGACCCCTGCTCTAGAGCTTCACTGTGGCGCAGTGGTTAGAATGCAATACTTCAGGCTATGTCTGCTGATTGCCGGCTGCCAGCAGTTCGGCAGTTCAAATTTCAACAGGCTCAAGGTTGACTCAGCCTTCCATCCTTCGAGGTCAGTAAAATGAGGACCCAGGTTGTTGGGGGCAATGCTGACTCTGTAAACCGCTTAGAGGGGACTGTAAAGCACTCTAAAGAGGTATATAAGTCTAAGTGCTATTGCTATCATTCGTTTATTTTTTTTAATTATTTTTTATTTATTGGATTTTTATACCGCCCTTCTCCCAAAGGACTCAGGGCGGTTCACAGCCTAGATAAAACAGCAATAATGTACAAGTAAAACCATAATTAAAAAACTTATTAAATATAGGCCAGATTAAAACATTTAACCGTAAAAACCCCATAAAATTTGTATCAAATATTAAAAACTATTTAAAATTCCTATGCCAGTCCTGCGCGCGTAAACAGATAAGTCTTCAACTCGTGGCGGTAGGTCCGAAGGTCAGGCAGTTGACGAAGTCCAGGGGGAAGTTCATTCCAGAGGGTGGGAGCCCCCACAGAGAAGGCCCTTCCCCTGGGGGCCGCCAGTTTGATTGTTATCCAGAAAGAAGGAATATGGAACAACAACTGATAGCTAATCATGGTTTATCTGGTCAAAGAAAACATGATAGAGAAAGCATATTAGGAAATTAAGCATATCTTTTAAGCTATTAACTTCTTGTAAATATGAAGCAATTTGAAATAATGAAAGCAACTATAACAAAAAAAATCCATAACATATTGCCCCAAATCAACTGATCTTGGACAATATTACTGTCCTCATTTTTCAGATATGAGTATGGAATGCTTTCCAAATCCACATTAAGGTAGCTATCCTTTTAAGGTACTATCCCAAATGACAACATGGTTGATTGGGAAGAATCATAAAAAATGTGAAAAGTACGATAAATCTAACAGTCATTGTCCATTATTTGTTATTTTTTTCTAAAATCTTATTGACTTATTGTTTTTGGAAATATTCTGTACAGAATATAATCACATCATGCTAGATAAAAGACTGAACTGTGCAAATAAACACATCCAACTTCATAGTAGAAGCATAACAAAAGTCTAGATAGCAATCATAGCCCCAAGACTGAAGCCCCTTCCCTTTCCCTGTTTTACATGCAACATGAATCAGAATAAATGTCTGCAATACAATGTAATAAACAAGAAAATAATATCAGTCTCCATAGCACCTGTCCATCATACTCCCACCCTCCTTGCTGGAACTCCTGCCTCATCCCACTTACCCGACTCCTGAGGTTTCAAGGGCAAGCCTGACTGTCAAGATTGATTGATTGATTGATTGATTGATTTCATCAAGCATGTATTTTATGACAGATACAAGTTTAAACATAATTATAAATGCATGTAAAGGATACAAATAAAAGAAAACATTAGGACAGGAATGGTAGGCAAGCTGGTGCGCTTATGCACACCCCCTTACAGACCTCTTAGGAATGGGGTGAGGTCAACAGTAGACAGTCTAAGGTTAAAGTTTTGGGGATTTGGGGAAGAAACCAGAGTCAGGTAGTGCATTCCAGGCATTGACCACTCTGTTGCTGAAGTCATATTTTCTGCAATCGAGTTTTGAGCGCTTTACTTTAAGTTCGTATCTATTGTGTGCTCATGTATTGTTGTGGTTGAAGCTGAAGTAGTCATTGACGGGTAGGACCTTGTAGCGGATAATTTTATGAGCTACGCTTAGGTCATACTGAAGGCAGCATAGTTCTAAGTTGTCTAAGTCCAAAATTTCAAGTCTGGTGGCATAAGGTATTCTGTTGCAAGCAGAGGAGTGGAGGACTTTTCTCGTGAAATATCTCTGGACTCGCTCAATTGTATTAATGTCTGATATGCGGTGTAGGTTCCTGACAGATGAGCTTTATTCCAGAATTAGTCTAGCAAATGTTTTGTATGCTTTAGTTAGCAGTACAATATTACCAGAGAAGATACGTGAATATATGTGACTATATGTATTTCAATTTCTTTTCTCATAGACAATTCAGGAGTAACTAATCAGGAAAAACAAGATGACGCTTCTTACATTGGTAAGTAAATATGGTCCACGATCTCTTCTCTCCAGTTTTCACAAATTATTTTTTTTTACAAAAAATTGTAATGAAATTGTTGCATTTGCTAGACTGTGAACCTTGCAGCAAATATGTACCTGCCCATTTTCCTGCTATCTACTTTTGAGTGTGTTTAGATTCTCCAAAAGAGAAATAGAATGCAATTATCACACAATTAATGTTCACCTCTGACCTTTTGCCTTTAGAATACTGAAGTATAAGCGTCAGATAAAGAAAAAGTTGGATCATCCCAACCTGTTGTTACCCAGGCCCAAGTAGGTAGTAGTAGACGCAATCAGTTCAAAAACAAACAGACTTTATTAGAACAGCTGAGAATTAACTCATTCTCAGCATAGTCCAAACTAAATCAAAACAAGTTCTTCATAACACAATTCTTCAGTCTTATCATCAATCTTGGTCTTATTAGGCAAACTGCCAAAGGCTTTTCTTGGCAAAAGTTCAAAAGCAGAAGACGCTGACAAGAAATAAATGCAGCAAGACAAGGAACAAATCAATCAACGTTGTTTTCCGACAAAGAGCCCAAACGCCGTTGCTGGTCTTTTAAGCCTTATGGGAGGGGCCAATCATCTCTTGGCCCCACTCCCGAGTCTGCTTTAGCTGCTCTTGCCTTCTGGCAGCTCTTCTCATGCATGCATTAGGAACAGGCTCCTCCTGTTCCTCTGCCTCACTACTGTCAGGCTGTTGTGACCCAGGTTCCTGGACCCAGACTCCTGGACTCGGATGATTCAGAAAATGAGGGAGAAGACCTGGCAAGCCCTGCTTCTCTTGAGCCCTCTCCCTCCCTGGCACCCACTCAAAGGGAGGGGCCGGCAAGGCCTGATTCTCCCGGGCCTTCTTCTGATTTGGCAACGCCCCAAGAACAGTTTTGGAGGGACGCAAGATTACGAAGGCTTGATCGACGTGCGCAGCAGCGGAAGAGTTGGGACAAAGCCAAGTCATAATTGTCATGCAGTGACATCTGCAGAGACTATAAATAGGAGGCGGGACTTCCTGGTTTTTTGTCTCGGACAAAGCAATGAATTTGGCGCAAGCTAATTCATGGAGGGAAGAATATATTCGTGAGTAATTCTGGCCTTATCTATAATTTCCTCGTTATCTCCAGAAACTTGGCAGGCCCGTGGGTAGACGTGGCCAGGACATGTATCTATGTAAATAAAAGGAAAAAAGGAAGGCCTCTGACGGACTCTTTGCTGGGAGTATTGGGGGGAAGGGAAACAGAACATTTTGTCCAAGACCTGACTAAAACATCTTCCACCAAAGATGGATCAGCAGCAGGTACAGCAGCAGTTAGAGCAGCTACACGCGGCTAATCAACAGCTCCAGCAGCAAGTGGCTCACTTGGCAGGCCAACTTGCTGCCAGGAATGTGCCTGCAGCCCCCCATCCTCCCACCTCCTCCTCGCCGCAGTGCCCGATAACCGTGCGGATAAGTTTTCTGGGCAGCCTGAGATGTTCCCGACCTTCTTGGGACAGTGCCAGCTCTACATGGCTATGAGGCCAGAGGATTTCCCAGACGACCGGGCTAAGGTGGCCTTCGTGATTAACCTTCTTTCCGGCTCGGCTGCTCGATGGGCCACGCCCTCTTGCTCCAGGACAGCCCCTGCTGGCGGACCAACAGCGTTTTGGCAGCACCTCGCACCATGTATGAGGACCCGTTCGAATGCTGACGGCAACCAGGCGCCTTAAGGAACTCCGTCAAGGGAAACGCCCCTGCAGGAGTACATCGCCGAATTTCGTCTTTTGTGCCAGGACTCTGACTGGAATGATGCAGCGCTGGTGGGCAGCGTTCAGGAGGGACTCTCAGAGGAATTGCAAGACGAGCTGGCCCGCGTGGGCGCCGCGGACCCTCGACAACTTGGTGCCCTTTGTCTCCGCCTCGATGCCCGTCTGCAACGGCGACCGTCCCGTCGCACCCCGGGACCCTCCGTCGACATCTGCACCCCACTTCCTGCACCACCAGCACCCAGGGTCGCCCCACGTTTTGTAACCGCTGCGGAAGAGCCCATGGAGTTGGGAGCGGCCAGACCTCGCCTAACAGCCCAGGAGCGGAACCGAGGCGCCAAGGGGATTGTGCCTGTACTGTGGGAGCCCGCCACTTCGCCGCTTCTTGCCCCAGAAAGCGAAGTGGGGCACGACGCCGTCCCCGAATCACAGCGTGACCAATCGAAGCGGAGCAGGCCCGACCTCGGGAAACCCTAGGTCGGGCACGTACTAAGCCCCACTGGACGCTATGGAAGTAGACTCTGGGCCCCTCGGCATCTGATTCTGGACACACGGATATGGTTGGGGAACCAGTCGGACGGGCTCCAGGCGCATGCGCTGGTGGACTCAGGGCCACAACAAACTTTATGGACCAGGCCTTTGTGACCCAGTTTGCGGTCCCGTGGTTCCGTGGACCCTCCGATGCGGTAGAGACAATTGATGGGCGAGAACTGGTGTCCGGCCCCATTAAATTCGCCACCCAGCCTTTGCGCCTGGCTATTGGGGACCATGAGGAGGCGATCCAGTTTTATGTCACGGCGGACCTTCATTTTCCCTTGGTCCTTGGGTTGGCCTGGCTTGGACCCACGATCCTCAGGTGGCCTGGTCGCGAACGCCATCTCTTTCCCGAGTCTGCAGTGCGTCGATCACATCCGCCACACCTGTGCCGCCAGAACGCCCCACCGCTGCCATCACCTTGCCTCCTGAGCTGACGGACTTCGCCGACGTGTTCAGCGAGAAGGAGGCGGACCGACTACCCCGCATCGGCCCCTCGATTGCCCGTGGACCTTCTGCCCAACGCACCACTGCCTGTGGGACGCCTGTATTCCATGTCGGAGCCCGAGTTGGCCGCCTCAGGGACTTCCTGGACAAAAACCTGGCCCGAGGTTCATCCGGCCTTCAAAGTCCCTCTCGGCCCCGGTCCTCTTTGTGAAGAAGAAGACAGGGACTTGCGCCTATGCTGTGATTACCGCCGGCTAAACGCCATTACGGTGCGGAATCGCTACCCCTGCCGCTCATCCCGGAGCTACTGGAAAGGTTGCGGAGGCCACGATCTTCACCAAGCTCGATCTCCGGGGGGCCTACAACCTGGTGCGGATACGAGAAGGAGACGAATGGAAGACGGCATTCGGCACCCGATACGGACACTACGAATACACTGTCATGCCATTTGGGTTGACCAATGCTCCCGCCGTTTTTCAGCACTTCATGAACGACGTGTTCCGAGACATGTTGGATCGGTTCGTGGTTATCTACCTCGACGACATCCTGATTTACTCCCGGTCCAGGAAAGCCACCTTCGACACGTCAGTCTGGTTCTGCAACGCTATGGAGCAACAACTCAATGCGGCTGGAGAAATGCGTCTTCTTCCGGACTTCCATAGAATTCCTCGGGCATATCATCTCGCCCGAGGGCATAGCCATGGACCGATGTAAAGTAGAAGCTTTGTGTAGCTGGGAAGCCCCTCGTCGGGTGAAGGATGTTCAGCGCCTACTGGGCTTCGCCAACTACTACCGGACCTTCATCCCGGGCTTCGCCACACTGACAGCTCCACTTACCCAGCTCCTCAGGAAGAAGGTTGCATTCCGGTGGGGTCCCCCGCAGCAAGAAGCATTCACAGCCCTCAAGAAAGCCTTCGTCACGGAACCCGTCCTGAGGCATCCCGACCCGCTCCGGCCTTTTGTGGTGGAAACGGACGCGTCAATGTGGCTCTGGGGCGGTGCTGCTACAGGCTCCGGCGAATGGTGGCACACTTTTCCCTGCGCTTACTACTCCCGGAAACTCAACCTTCCGAGCGCAACTACACTATCTGGGAAAAGAGTTGCTGGCTATCAAGGCTGCATTCGAGGCTTGGCGACACCATCTGGAGGGCCCGACATCAGGTGGAGGTCGAGCGGACCATCGGAATCTCGAGCACCTCACCACAGCTCGGAAGTTAAACCAGCGGCAGATCCGGTGGTCGTTGTTTTGCCGGTTCAACTTCCGCGTGACCTACATTCCCAGCGGTCACAACCGGAGGCGGATGCCCTGTCCCGAAGCCAGAGTACCTCTGCGCCAAGGACCCCTTCCTCCACGGACAGTGCTGCCGGCAGAAGCCTTGGCCGCAGCACGGGAGCCAGTGGACTTGCGGGCCCAGGTGCGAGGCGCAGCGCCAGGACGCCTGGTCGCAGCAAAGGAGGCGGAGGTGGGCCCCACGTCTCCTTGGACCTTGGAGGAGGACTTACTCAAGTTTCGGGGGCGATTATATGTGCCCACAGGACCACTCCGAGCCCTCGTCATGACCCAGTGCCACGACAACCCTGCAGCAGGACATTTTGGGTTCTTCAAGACCCTCCACCTGGTGACACGGACCTTTGGTGGCCCGAGTGCGGCATGATATACATGCCTCGTGACATCCTGCGTACCGTGCCGGCAAGCCAAGACCGCCACGGGGCCCCTCCCGGGCCCCCCCAGCCCTTGCCGACACCCGACAGACCCTGGGGGGCGATCTCTATGGATTTCCTGACAGACCTGCCGCCGTCCTCTGGGTTCACCACGGTGCTGGTGGTGGTGGACATGCTCACCAAGATGGCACACTTCATCCCATGCCGCGGACTGCCCACAGCCGCAAAACGCCCGCCTCTTTCTGCAGCACATCTTCCGCCTCCATGGTCTACCGGACAGGGTGGTTTCGGACCGCTGGAGTTCAGTTCACAGCCCGCTTCTGGAAGAGCCTGATGGCGCGTTGGAGGTGCAGGTATGTCTGTCGTCATCGCACCATCCGGAGACCGGCGGGGTACAGAGAAGGTCATCGGTATACTGGAACAGTATCTCCGTTGCTTCATCAACCAGCAACAGGACAACTGGGCCGACTACCTGTCTCTGGCGGAGTTTGCTTTTAACAACTCTCAGCACACCTCTACTCAGATGACCCGTTCTTTGCCAATGTGGGTACCATCCGCGCTCTTCCTCTGGCACCACGGACTCTCCTGTTCCCGAACGCAGACCTTCCTGACGGAATTGCATGCGGTCCAACAGTTGGTACGCCAGCAGCTGAATCGGGCAAAGGAGGACTACAAACGGTCCGCTGACCGCTCCCGACGGGCAACGCCCCGCTGGCAGTTGGAGACCGGTGTGGCTCTCCACCAAACACCTCCCGTCCGACCGCCGGTAAAGTTGGACCACCGATTCATCGGCCCGTTCCCTGTCGAGGCAGTCATCAACCCGGTAGCCTACCGACTGACCCTGCCACGATCCATGCGGATCCACCCGTTTTCACGGTCCCTTCTGGTTCCTGAGGCCACACCGAGTCCCCTTCGGTGCCCAACAGCACCCGTCACTGTCGCCGAGGGCGGGTCGGAGGAATCTGAAGTCCACAGCGTCTGAGACTCTCGCTGGCTAAAGGTCGTTTCCAATATTTGATCGCGTGGAAGGGATACGGGACTGATTTCTCCTGGGTAGATGCCTCCGGCGTTCATGCCC
Organism: Ahaetulla prasina; assembly: GCF_028640845.1. Taxonomy (NCBI): domain Eukaryota; kingdom Metazoa; phylum Chordata; class Lepidosauria; order Squamata; family Colubridae; genus Ahaetulla; species Ahaetulla prasina. The sequence goes on along the minus strand of NC_080546.1, from coordinate 24,683,340 downwards.
CTGACCTGGTGCAGGCCTTCCATGAGCAGAACCCAGCCCGACCGCATCCCGATCGTCAGCCCGGGGAAGGGCCCTGCGGTGAGGGATAGTGTTGTGACCCAGGTTCCTGGACCCAGACTCCTGGACTCGGATGATTCAGAAAATGAGGGAGAAGACCTGGCAAGCCCTGCTTCTCTTGAGCCCTCTCCCTCCCTGGCACCCACCCAAAGGGAGGGGCCGGCAAGGCCTGATTCTCCCGGCCTTCTTCTGATTTGGCAACGCCCAAGAACAGTTTTGGAGGGACGCAAGATTACGAAGGCTTGATCGACGTGCGCAGCAGCGGAAGAGTTGGGACAAAGCCAAGTCATAATTGTCATGCAGTGACATCTGCAGAGACTATAAATAGGAGGCGGGACTTCCTGGTTTTTTGTCTCGGACAAAGCAATGAATTTGGCGCAAGCTAATTCATGGAGGGAAGAATATATTCGTGAGTAATTCTGGCCTTATCTATAATTTCCTCGTTATCTCCAGAAACTTGGCAGGCCCGTGGGTAGACGTGGCCAGGACATGTATCTATGTAAATAAAAGGGGAAAAAAAGGAAGGCCTCTGACGGACTCTTTGCTGGGAGTATTGGGGGAAGGGAAACAGAACACAGGCTTTGGAGGCTCTGGAGTCTGCACCTCACTCCCTGATGGCCCTGGCTCCACCTCTGCCTCTGACGCAGAGCCTTCATCCAGCCCTTCCCCAGCCTCCAGAACTGGCCCAAGTTCTTCCTCAGCCTCATCGCTGTCCGACTCCGTTGCCAGCTCTGCAGGCTGTTGGTAGACCACAACACAACCTTGGAAGAAAGCAAGCATTAGAATATGTTTGCCCAAGAGCTATAAACTTATCATTCAGGTAAAGCATCTGCTTGAGATTTTATTTAAAAGATATGTGATGCAATATGATTAATAATAGAGACAACTCCTTAATAAGATATATCGGGGGGGGTGTTATCTATAAAAAAAATAGAAAGCTATGTAGTTGTGTTTGATACTCACTTGGGTATCATCAGACTGAGAATCTTTATCACGATCTTGCAATGCATTTTGGGGAGGAAACCCCCTGAGCTTGATGAGCGGGGAGTTGGCACAATCCAACAACTCTCTGCCTAACTAGTTTGCTTTGATTGATGAAGCTGCTTGGATGAGCAGCGAAACGTCTCAAACTAACAAGGAAAATGAATCCAGTTGCCAGACCTTCAGACCAGGGGTGAAATGCTCCCGGTTCAGACCGGATTGCCCGATCCAATAGCAGTGGTGGCGGGTGGTTCGGAGAGCACTGGTAGCAAAAATCCCTGCCCACTTCCACTACCACCCCATGCCCAGCTGAGCCACATGATCATCAGAGTGGTTTTTTTTAATTATTTTTAAAAGCATTTTTTCTTCGGCCAAAGAGGTTGTAGAAAAAAAATGCTTTTAAAAGTAAAAAAAAAAAAGTTGGCCATGCCCACCCAGTCACATTACCCATTCCACCAAGCCACGCCCACAGAACTGGTAACAACAAATTTTACATTTCACCACTGCTTCAGACAACCTTACCTGGATGACTGAGAATTTTCATCTTCATACTTCGGTAGCATCAGACCCTCATTAAAACATCTACTCAGTTAGCCCATCTGGTCCAGCAATTTGTTCTCACAGTGGCCAACCAACTGCCTGGGGAAGCCTGTACTTTCCCAGCAGATGACCTCTGAGATAATCACACTGCCATCAAGGCTAATCGCCATTGATCCCCATGCCTTCCATGAACTGGTCCAGCCTTTGGCGACTCTGCTTCCAGTATTGTGGGAAGATTGAAATAGCTTTCCTTTGTCCCTTTTATCCTAACTGCAAATATCACAATTTTTATCCGAAGGAAGTTGCTCGAAACCTTTCCTCACTGTAGTTGCTCTCTATGAACCTTCTCCAGCTCTACAATGTCCTTTTTGAAGAGCAGCAACCAGAATGAAGAAAACTGACTCAGAAAGCACGAATTACTATAATTCTCTTCTTTAAAAGGAAGACACAGGGAAACAAAAAAAAAATCAAGTTCTTCCATAATAATTAAACAGCTTGAATTATAGATTTGCACTTTGCAGCAATTTTTCTTAAGCTGAAAGGTATCACCTGAAAAATAGGTTTTGCAAGACTAAAATAGCATAAGAAAAGGAGTTCTTACTTGATATAAAATGTACATATGCTGAATCACATGGGTAAACATATATAAAATATCTTATAATTTATAAACAGGTCATATATAACTCAGCATAATGAAGGGTATGACATCTTGGATAGACAAATTCTTTGCAAAAGAGGATATAAAGCTGCTAGAAAGCAATGGGACACTAAAATCCATACAGGTAGTCCTTGACTTACAACAGTTCATTTAGTGACCATTCAACGTCACAACAGCACTGAAAATTATGACATGACCATTTTTCACATTTATGACCTTTTGCACCTTCCCCATGATCATGGGATCAGAATTCAGAGGCTTGGCAACTAGTTCGTATTTATGACCATTGCTGTGTCCCAAAGTCGCCTTTTTGTGACCTTCTCACAAGCAAAGTCAATGGGAAGGCCACATTCACTAAACAACCGGGTTATTACCGTATTTTTCGGAATATAAGACACACTTTCCCTGCCCCCCCAAAAGACAGTGAAAATTTGGCCGTGTCTTATACACTGAATGTAGCTCTGCTTCCCAGCAATTTACCTCCTTGCAGCGAACAACAAACAGTAAAACAGCCCATTTCAGCTTCAGCACAGCCTGATTAGCACAAACAGTTGATTGCCGGTTGGATCGGCCTCCTAACCCTCAGCTGTTTCAGGCTGCAGGGATTGCCATTGCCTTTTGCCGTACGGGCCTCTGCTGCTTGCTGCAAGGAAGTAAATTGCTGGGAGCAGATTTTTTTTTCTTGTGCTAATCAGGCTGTGCTGAAAATGAAAATGAAACTAAAGCAGGCTGTTTGCTGCAAGAAAGCAAATTGCTGGGAGGCAGAGACAGAATATTTTTTTCTTGTTTTCCTCCCCAAAAAAGGGAAGTGTGTCTTATCCTCCAAAAAATACAGTAACTTATCAACTGCAGTGGTTCACTTAACAACTGTGGCAAGAAAAGTCACAAAATGGGGCAAAACTCACTGAACAAATTTCTCGCTTAACAACAGAAATGTTGGGCTCAATTGTGGTCATAAGTCAAGGACTACCTGTATTCACAATGAATGGGAAGAGAGAGGGGGAAGAAGGGAGGGAGGGAGAGAGAGAGAGAGAGAGAGAGAGAGAGAGTGAGGGAAACCATTTACAGTATCCACTCTCTTAAACGTATCTGAAGAAACTAGTATTATGCTGAGGAAGAGATATACACTCCCATTTGTAATTTGTTCTTCTGATTCATACTGGGAGGGGGGGCATCTTGAACTTAAATTCTGGAAGTCAAGATACCACTATTTACTGCAGAGACTTTTTGAGCAGGACAGGAAAATAGATTCCACACAACAACACCACCACCCGCCTTTCATTAAGGTTCTTTGCCTGCCACCTAGTGGTTATGCTGAAATATAGAAAGGAAAACCTAACAAATTGATTTTTAAGGGTGCCTTCAAGTCAGTGCTGGACATGCCCTCCAGTTTCCTTAGCAAGATTTCAGAAGTGGTTTGCATTACTTCCTTCCTAAGGCTAAGAGAAAATGACTAAATCAAAGAAATCCAGCTTTGGGCTTATGGTAGTACTAGAACTACCATAAGTAGTAGTATGTAGTAGTATCTAGTACTACTATAACTACTACCCTTATGGTAGTACTAGAACTAAGTTTTTCAAGAATCTGAAAGAAGATATCAAGGGTGGTTGAGAAAGATGGTCATATTTTATACCTACTGTTAAGATGTGCAGGTGTCGTAAAGTGTATGAAATAAAACAAATACTTTCATTACATACAGGTATAATTTTGCCAGTTGTCATTGCCCTAATAGTAATAAGCATCATCGTATTCCTTTTAATGGCTTTGTACCGAATGTGCTTGAAGACAATGCCAGGTGTGTATGTATTCTTTAAGGAAATAAAATGTCTATGACATAATGAAATAGACAGACATAGGATGAGGGTATCTGGCTTTGCATTGCAGTGTTTGAGAAAGTATCTTAGTTGTCAACTGAACATGAGTCCACAATCTTTGGTTTTAAAAAATAGTTTCCAGATTTTGTGAAATATAATTCTTTCTACTTTGTTCTACTTTGGTGGGATCCCATTAGGGGTGAAATGTTCCCAGTTTGGACCGGATCAGCTGATCCAATAGCAATGGCAGAGGGTGGTTCAGAGAACCGGTAGCAAAAATCTCTGCCACCCCCACCCACCCATGCCCACCCAATCGCCCGGTCACCCGCTTGCCGCTTCTTTTAAAAAAATACTTTTAAAAGGTAAAAAAAAGGCTCTGACAATCACAGCTGAATCGTGCGATCGTCAGAGCCTCTTTTTTTACTTTTAAAAGCATTTTTTTACAACCTATTCGTTCGAATTTGGCAAAAAGTAAAAAAAAAGATCGTGTGCCACAGCAGATCCCGCCCCCCATGCACTGTTCTACTTACCCCATGACTCCTTTTGGTGTGCACTGGTGCATGGTGCACACAGCTTGCATGCGCGGCCAAAGAACCGGTAGTAAACTGGTTCAGCTTTCACCCCTAGATCCCAACACAAGTATGACAGGCAGTTCTGCATGTACCACATTCATGGAACAGATTCAGAGATGGTAAGAAAAATAATCAAGGAAACATAAACTTAAAACTAAAGGTGCTAACAATATTTAGCCATGAGAAAGAAGATCAAGGGACTACATTATAGCACTCTTTAAATATCTGAGAGATTATAATATGGAAGATAAAAACTGTTCTTAATTGTTGCAGAATATAAGGCATAGTGTTCCATGAAATACTGGATAATCATCTGTTGGGGATCCTTTACTCTGAATTCCTGCATAGAGGAGGAAGTTGGATTCAATGATGTGAAAGGCCTTAGTCTCAGCTTTTATTTGCTAGAAACTTAACCTGATCTCTCTTAAAGTGCTTCTGAGATTAGGTGAAAGAAGATCTAGAACCCTAAAGCTAAAGTTCATGAGCCTTGGTGGCACAGTGGTTAGAGTACAGTACTACAGGCTACTTCTGCTGACTGCTGGCTGCCTGCAATTTGGCAGTTCAAATGTCACCAGGCTCAAGGTTGACTCATCCTTCCATCCTTCTGATGGGTAAACTGAGGACTCATATTGTTGGGGGCAATATGCTGACTCTGTAAACCGTGTAGAGAGTGCTATAAAGCACTGTAAAGAGGGATATAAGTCTAAGTGCTATTGCTATTGCTATCCTACAAACTCTTAAGGGGACATCCTCATTGCCCATCCAACCTAGTCTTAAGAAATCTGCTAGAAAAACGTTCTTAGAAAGATATAGAAATTTAATAGTAGCATCTGTTACTAAAGACTGCTATGTGTCTCAAGAACTTCATAGATTAGATTTCGGTTGCTGATTTACAAGAACACAGAGGTGGGCTTCAAAAATTTTTAGCAAGGGGATCTCTGCCCGGTTGCTGGGTGGGCATGGCCATGGTGGATGTGGCCTAGGCCTCGTGCATCACAGCGGGGGGGAGGCTTTTTGCCCTCCCTGGGCTCCAGAGGCTTTCCTCAAGCCTCCGGAAGAACGAAAACAGCTCCCCAGGCTCTGGAGGCCCTCTGGAGGACAGAAATGGGCCTATTTCCAGCATTCCCTAACTTCCGATAGGCCCGTTATTCGCTCTCCCCGAGCCTCCGCACACGCTCTGCACTTACTGCATGGGGACTCCTGGGAGAGGTGGGGTGGGGTGGGAGGGGCCAGCCAGGAGTGGGATTTGAGGGTTCTCCGAACTGCACAGAATCTTAGCTAGAGGTTCTCCCAAACCCCTCCAAACTCCCAGCAGCCCATCCCTGCAAGAACAACTGTTAAAAAATGGACCAGAATTAAACAATTGGAATCGGTTCTAAACCTTCTTGGAATAAATTATAATTAGATTCACATTGCTTCAGAATATTCATCTATAAAACCTTTGAAAAGTATTACTGTTTTTAGACCACATTCAATTTTTGTATTTCAAGAGTCTCTATATAAGAAGGGCAAAAATCCTGATACATAAAAGAAAAAGGTCTCTGACATATCATGTTGAACTAGAAATGTAGAAAGATGATGTGACTTATCATGGTGGACTAGAAAGATAATGTGAATTTAAATTCCTTCTAGAGAGGCAAGAGAATGGAACTGAACAGTAAGTTTTTTTTTCCTTTTCTTCCATCCATTTTGCTCATTTATGTTAAACCATGTTAAAATATGTTAGGTTATAGTTTCTTTAACAACCCAGTTTTGAAAAGACTGGTGTTGTTCACCTGACCTTCTAGCTTTCTATGTTTATCTTTCAACAGTCAAGTCCCATTTGTTCCAGATGAATGTAATTTTGAGAGTGAAAAAGTAGAGTGTGGGAATTAAAGTTGCATAACTTGCATGCAGATACTCTGTGGAGTTTCAAGTCTGCTAGAATCTCTCTCGTGATTCTCTCTCTTGATTCTCAGTGTGTGACCAAGCTGCACTCATAGTCATTATTCTACTTGGTGCAGCAATAATATTTCCATAAAAGCTTTTTTTAAACCACCACCACCCCACCCACACTTCAGAAAATGTAATCTTGTGAAATTCCATCCAAATGTTTTATTCTGCGTGTGTATATAATACCACACAGGGTTGTTGTGGGGAAAATGGGAAGAGGAAGCAGTTTTGGATATGTTCACCACTTTATTTGTAAAAATATTAAAGGCGGGATATTAATAAATAAATAAGCAAATAAGTAAAATAAGACAACTACAATTTTCAGGATACAAAGGACAGATTATTACTACTATTTGCAGCTAAAGAAGTCATCCAGAGTCACTTTGATAGTGAGATGGGTGACACATAAAATTAATAAATAAGGAGAGACTATTTTATCATTCTCTTTCTTGGTATTCAACCCCGTCTGTGAGAAAATACTGGAGAATTTGTCTCCACACTGTCATTTTCAAGGAATTGTTCTCTACAACTTTAGTTATAGCAGTAAACTGTCTGAATTATATTACTGGCTCAGTACTTAGCACAGGTATTATCTATAGTTACTACCATACCATTATTTGAACTCTAAAATTTCAGGATGAAAGAAGTTGAGACAATTGATTTTCCCATTGTCTTAAAAACAGCCTGTCAGTCAGGGCATAGCTCTTTGGTAATTCCCCAAAAACGTTTAGTGTTTGTAAAGTTGTTTGCTGACCATCTGAATTCATTTATTATATCATTTCACCCTGAAATTTAAGAACACTAGAAAGCATTTCCATTTCTGTAACAATACTTATCTTGTCCAGACTTGGGTTTATTTTTTCTTTGTTTGGATACTGATCCAAAAATTCAAATTTGCACAGACCTAAGTACAATTGTTTTAATTTAAACTGTTGATTTACTAATCCAGGTAGATGTTTTGGAAAGTTTTAGCACCGCCTTTACTGTTGACTCACATACCAAACTGACATCTGTAAAAACAATTACACCATTTTTTAAATCCTCTTTGAGCTCATTCATTTACCTCTGGAAAATCTTCAAGGCAATCTTTTAAAACCATATTCTCCAAATGAGGTAATGAATATATTTTGCTTGGCCTGGCTTTCAATTAGGCTTGGGTTACATCCCTACACCCCAGCCCTGTCCATTTTAGAGAATATAGAGCTGCAGTTTTATGTAATATTGACAGTGCGCAATTGTGACCATGTTCTGTTACTGTCATTATTTATATTTGGGGAAAGTCAGGTGCAAGTTGCTAAGGCTTTCCAAAACTCCTCAGGTTGCTTTCCAAATGAATTCAGTCACAGTCCTCTGAATTATTTATTTATTTTTATTTTATTTTATTAGATTTTTATACCGCCCTTTTCCCGAAGGACTAAGGGCGGTGTACAGCCAAATATTAAAAAACCCGCAATATACACATTAAAAACAAAACTAAAACAAGCATATTACAAATGGCCGAAATTTAAAAACAATTTAAGATCATAAAATTATAAATAGCCCCAATTAAAATTTAGTAAAGCTTTTAAGACTTTTAAGCCAGTCCCGCTTGAATAAATAGGTGCGTTTTCAGCTCACGGCGAAAAGTCCGAAGATCAGGCACTTGACGTAAACCAGGGGAAAGTTCGTTCCAAAGCGTGGGAGCTCCAACAGAGAAGGCACTACCCCTGGGGGCCGCCAACCGACATTGTTTGGCGGACGGCACCCTGAGAAGGCCCTCTCTGTGTGAGCGTACGGGTCGGTGGGAGACATCAGGTAATAGCAGGCGGTCCCGTAAGTACCAGGGCCCTAAGCCATGGAGAGCTTTAAAGGTGGTAACCAAAATCTTAAAGCGCACCCGAAAGACTACAGGAAGCCAGTGCAGACTGCGCAGGATTGGTGTTACATTTACTATTACCTGCGCAGCTGCATTCTTAAATGATTCTTCTCAATAAATCTGTGTTGGAACAGATCAGTGTTCCTCTCCTACTTCCCATTGGGAGCAAGTTATAATCCTCTGTCTTTTTATGCTGGCCGCGGAAATAGGAATTTGGTTTTTCTAAAAAAAAATAAAAATTCCTGGGATAGAAGCCAGGTTTAGGATTCTTTGCTAAGTGTTATTTGTTTTTCCAGTCCAGCGCAGAAATCCAATCAGTTGCCCACAAAGGAAAAAACAAATTTTCTGACCCATTCACTCCAGGGAGGACAAGCAAGGGGACAGAGAGAACAAGACGTACCTATATTTTCTAGCAGAAAAAGGGAGAAATTAACTTAATCCATATTTGAATGAAAACATACCTAATTTTATTTTCTTTTAACCAATATGCAGCATGAAATTTTCTAATACAATTTCTCATTATTTTAAAAAAAATACATTGGAAAAAAGACTCCGATCAAAGGTACATATTCATGAAAACAGTGTACAATCTGACTTACACTGTGAAAATTATTTGTATTAAAGAAAAGTACACCTCTGCATCAAAATACACAAGGATTCCCAGTGTTCAGTGAGTTGGACTTGCACAGAAGCTGAGAAGGACCAAATCGAACGTATCTGTGAAAAAGTGACTCTGAAAGAAGCATTGATTGGAATTGCCCTTTCCTATGGTGGCTTACTTGCATTTCTTATTCTAGACAAAATGGGGCAGTGGGCATAGTGTGCAATTGCGGCCGCTCAGCAGTAGTGGCTTTGTTGTCCCTCCCGAATTGCCAAGCCATTTGCACAGCTCAGTGTCCATCTGGCTCGCTTGGATCCTTTGAATTGGCCAGCTGCTATTAGACATGATCAAGGATGCTACGGTCCTCAACTTACTTGCCAAGTACCCAACCATGATTTGGTACTTGGGATGGGAGCTTCCGCTGCTAAGTGATGCAGTCATTAAGCAAGTCACACCTGAATTTGTGACCTTTGTTCCATGGTCATTAAGCAATTTGTGTGAATTTGGCTTTCCCCATTGACTTAGGCCAGGGGTCTGCAAACTTGGCTCTTTTAAGACTAGTGGACTTCAACTCCCAGAGTTCTGGGAGTTGAAGTCCACAAGTCTTAAAAGAGCCAAGTTAGGAAGCTCCCTGGTAAGTTTGTAAATGGCAATTACGTGACCTTGCAATTGTCATGAATACATGCCAGTTGCCAAGTGCACGAATCTTGATGGCAGGGACACTATGACAATCACAAGTGCAAGGACTTGTAACTTTTTCAGCATTGCTATAATTTTGAATTGTCATTAAATGGATAGTCATAAGTTGAAAACTATCTGTATTCCATCACTGAGGTTGAAGTAAATCAACGTTATGTAGTTCAGTCTCCTATAAAAGGAATGAGAGTAAACAAAATGTGAGGATAAGATGTCAGAGAAGAAGCAAAGCTAGGCAGGAAAAGCTATGTGTTAGATCCAGCCAACAGTCTATCAATTCTCCTCTCCTATATCATCCTATATCTGTTTCCATATCATGTATCCTTTGCCATCATGAGACATTTGTCAATCATACAACACCTCCCAACAGAGCCCCATCGGATAAAGAGAATGTGAAACTCATTTCTGTTAAGACAACTTCTTCAGACTCAGGTAAGTCATGCTTATTCATTATTGATCAGGTTGAGAATTTAGGACCAAGCTTTTAAGCATTCAGCCAGAGTTAGACAAACTATTAGACCTGTATTTACAAGAAAGGTTATGCTTGCTTGAAAAAGATTTTATGAGACTAGCACATGTCTGTTATTAATTAAATCAATCCAATTAGTTTGGGGCTTCTTCACAAGTGTGGAATAAAAGATGCCACTGCTTTGAGGAGCCAGATCCTTAATGTAAATGAGAAGGACCCATTGACTTTTTAAAGGCTCTGAATCAAGTTGGGCTACTTTCATAGATAGTACTGTATTTTTTTGAACCCTAAAATAAGTGCTTGGCCTTATTGCCATGCACTCAAAAGCCCGACTGGGCTTATTATCAGGGGATGTCTTATTTTGGGGAAAACAGGGTATTAAAGGTCATAAAAAACCTAACACACTTCTTCCAATTCTTCAAAAAACGCACAGCCCTAACAATCTGTTAAGATAAGATAAATCTCAACAACACTGAAGGAGGCTTCTCTAAATAAAAAATGCATGGACCAAATGATACCAAAAAAAGTTGCTTTGGCTGCTTGTTCAGAATATTTGATTTTTTCCTCCCCTTTGGATATGATTATGCCTCTCATGTAAGTTTTAGCCATTTTCTGGAAAACAGTACAGCAAAAGAAATGGTTGGGACCTTCTTCTAAACTAGGGATGTCAAAATCAAGGGCGAAGATTCAGCCTGTGGGGTGCTTAGATCTGGCCCATGAGCCCACCCTAGAAAAAGCAAAGGACCACCCCTGTTTTTGGCCATGGCCCTCCAGGGTCCCATTTATAATGAGATTATAATGAGAGTGAGGGAAGGTCTGAGAGAAGTCCTGCCTTAGCATTTGGCCACCACAGGTGCCTCGACACGAATTATGTTGACCGGCCATGCCCACTCTGGCTACACCCATCCCATCCCCATAAGGTCAAACACAACCATGATGTGGCCCATATTTGAAATCGAGTTTGACACCCTTGTTATAAACCATTTATATCATATATACTTTGTCATTAGAGATTTTTCACTTATAAATAAGCTCTTTTTTAAAAAAAACTAGATTTGTTAAAACAGTTTGAAAACCACAAGTATGAAATTAGCAAACTGTTTTTAGACATAATGTTTTCAGACTTGGAATAAAAGAAAGATAACATTGACAGGGTTTTTTTTAAAGTAATAAATGGAAAAGAGAGCTTCAGGGCCTCAGAAGACTTCTAAATTTTCCAATCTAACTATAAAGTTTTCTTCTGCTGAGCAAATGCTCAATAAACCCACTCCTGAACCGTGTTGTACGCATTGTATATTTGGAATACATCTGAGCCATTGGCACTTTAGGCACATTATTTTTTTCCTCTTCCCTCTCACACTAGTTAATTTGATTCATATTTAATACACTTTTTGCAGTTGGCTTTTCAAAACTTTAATGCACTTTCAGTTCACACATTTCCATAAGCATGAAATCCACTTTGCCCTTTCTGATCTTGTGAAATATTCAGGTTTTAAAAAGCCCAAAAAGTAAAAAAACAACAACTCTAGTTTCCAAATCTCCCCTGAGATTTTTCTCTCGTACATGTAATCACATTTACCTTTATCCAACTTTTCTGAAGGAAATGAGCCTCCCTCCTTCAGATGTCAAAACTGAGCACCCAGGGAACAGCTGTTTTATGAAACAGAAATGCAAGAAAGATGGGCTACAAAATTATAGTCCGGTGGGATTAGATGTGACATGTAACAGGAAAATAAGATTGTTTCACCACAGTTGAGGATTATTTCTGCATTGATTAAAATAGTTGCTCTTTGGTCCAAAAGAACTTGGATTTAATTGGCAAAGTCATCTTCAGGATGAAGAGCAACTCTTCAGGTGTTAACTTTGGTTCCCAGCATTTTAAAAGTAGAATGACCATTGTTCTGAATACCAAAAGTTAAAATCAGGATATGGGGCAGAGGGACTTCAGTCTAGGGAGGCTACTGTATATATAAAACTATACAGTGGCCCCTTAACTACAATCTAAATGGGACATAAATGTAAATAAAAAAAAATCTATTCTCCAGTCTATTTTCCCTTGGTTGATCTTAGAAGCCATATTAAGAGAGAAAAGAACTGCAACCCACCTCCACATTCCCTGTTAATAATCCAGTTTATTATGGACTGTAGATTCTGTATTCTCTAATTGTGATTCAACAGATCAATAATTCTTAGTAGTTTTTTTAAGTTTTTGAAATTTTGCATAATTACCGTATTTTTCGGTGTATAAGATGCACTTCCCTGCCCCCAAAAGTGGGTGGAAATGTCTATGCATCTTATGCAGTGAATGTTGGCAAAGCCCCGCCCACCCATTGGCCCCCACCCTTCATCCTCTGCCACCCAGCAATTTGCCTCCTTGCAGCAAACAGCCTGGTCAGCTTCAGTACAGCCTGATTTAGCATGAGCAGCTGATTGGCAGTTGGATCTGCCTCCCGGAATACTGCCCATCAGCTGTTCAGGCTGTGGGGATCGCCACTGCCCATCACCACCATTGCTGCCCATTGCTGCTGTCACCTATCACTGCCTCGATGTGCCCCATTTTTGGCCTCCGCGCATCCCGTTTTTGGCCCCCACCTGGAACGGGCCAAAAATGGGATGCGCGGAGGCCAAAAATGGGGCATGCAGAGGTCAAAAATGGGGTGCACAGAGGCAGCGATGAGCAGTGGCAATCCACGAAGCCTGGAACAGCTGATAGGCAGTATTCCGGAAGGCTAATCCAACCAACAATCAGCTGCTTGTGCTAAATTAGGCTGTACTGAAGCTGACCAGGCTGTTTGCTGTTTGCTGCAAGGAGGCAAATTGTTGGGAGGCAGAGGCAGGTTTTTTTTCTTGTTTTCCTCCCCAAAAGCTAGGTGCATCTTATAGTCCGAAAAATACAGTATATTTTAGCATGATGTTTGTATTCTGTTTTTCATCTCCTGCATATTTTAAACCACTGCTGTTCCCCATTAATCTTTATTTTCCTTCTGGGCTAGGCATGTTCAGTTTCTTGACCCTTTCCTCCTATGACTTGCCTTTAGGCATGTCATTACCTTTGGAATCCTTCAAACCAATGTGAGTACTCCCATTGGTGATCAGATGGCAGCCTAAAGACTGCAGCACTTCCCAATGGGCTTAGAAGAGTGGTTTCAATGGGTTCCCTTAGAGCTGGGATTAAGTTGCTTCTGGGTTGGGAGTCATCAAACTGGTGGTATCTATCCCAGCCTCTTCCTGAGTAATGATATGGAATATTTGTATATTTAAGCAAAAGAATTTAGGATTTTTTTTCTTTACAATCTTAAATGAGTACCTGTTCTTATTACTCAGTTGGGTATTAAAGTGCCTTGTGGCTCTGCTAGATTAATATGTTGGCCATCCTTTTTTTTAAAAAAAAAATTAATTTATTGAGTTCTTTTTCACCGACTGCAGTGGCCTATGGCTAAGGCAGAAAACTTCCATATCTCTGGACCTTTACTGAAATTGTGCATATTTTCATTTTTCTGAGCAGATCAGACTTCTCAGGGAAGGAATAAAACTCGGCAACATAATGATTCCTCCTCGTGTCAAGGCAACAAATGTGTATGCTCAAGATTTTATTTCTATCTGCTAAACGCTGAATGAATATTTCTCCTTTTCAGTGGCAGTCAATAGCTTTTCGTTGAAAAAAAGGCGGACAACCTTTTCTGTAGGTAGCTTAAAGGTTTGGAGCAAATATTGTTATGTGTTGTGTCCTCCCTCGCCTCCGTCTGAGTGATGGCTTAATTAGCCAGCACTATCAGCTCTGGCAGCAGAATAGCTAGCGTCTGCCAAGAACCTCCATTATCTTCCACAACGCTGGTGAGTCACCTAGAAACAAACTTCAGCTCTTAATCAGTGGATTTGCCTGTTACAAAGAGACATAGCAGCTCTCGCTGTCTTTTATATCCTGTGGGGTGTGGCTCCATGACTCAGCACTTCCTGGGCCTGCCCCACCCTTGCTTCTGTTGATCCCTCCTCCACTTGGCCTGCTTCTGGCTCCTGGAGCTGAGTCAGGGAAACCGGTGCTGCCAAGGTAAGTCCTGATGGCCCTTCCCCCTCACTGTCCAAGTCACTTTCTGGCAGCAGGCCCGGTTTGGGGGGCGCAGACACAACAACATGCTTTCCCAAAGCAAAGAAGGCAAGTGGATAAATACCTTAGAGGACTCTGCTTGCCGTTGAGAAAATCCAAAACAGAGCAGATTCTCAGTGTCAGTCATGGATAGCATCTGGGTACCCTTGGAGATGGGCTACTGTAATTATGCAAAGGTCATTTAGAAAAAGAAATATAACATGAAAATAGGAGGTTCTCTGCAGGGAGGATGCCCCTGACAAAACAATGAACTACAAAGAGTTTCGTATTAACTCCATAAGATAGATGTCCATGAATGCTATAATTCAGAGATGGATGGGGAGAGGGGTCATTTCAAAAGAACTCAATAAAGAGATGGGTGGATGGATGGGAGATAGATAGATAGATAGATAGATAGATAGATAGATAGATAGATAGATAGATAGATAGATAGATAGATAGATAGATAGATAGATAGATAGAGGATGGATGGATGGATGGATGGATGGATGGATGGATGGATGGGTGGGTGGGTAGGTGGGTGGATGAATGAAAGGATGGACGGATGGACGGATACATAGATGGATAGACAGATAGACAGATGAATAGACAGACAGAGGGCAATGACAATTAGGAAAAGGGGATATTTCTACACCCTTCTTTTAGAAACTTCCATTTGGTTTCCTTTGGCGGATGTATGACCTCTGCAAGATTAGCCTGAGGGAATCTGTCATTTGAGAGATGTAAGGTTCCTTAAATGATCCTTAATCCCAAATGAAACAGCATCACCTTTCCAAGCAATTAATTGTCTGCTAACTAAGATTCTGAAACAGATTTGAAATTATAGACTAATAATGCAAATTATTTTAGTTTTTGCATCCTAAAAGTCAGCCTAGTTGATATAGTGAAGCCAAAATCATCTTTTACTACAAACTACCTCGAAATTTTCCTTCATTTCAGATGTGAAGCATTCCTGTTTCATTGTAGAAACCACCAAACAAAGTTGGATTTACTTGATGTGAATCAAGAGCTTCTATGTATTCCTGAAAAAACCTGTTCGTTTCATTTCTCTGTAATTTTGCCATGTTGTCATGTTGTTTTTCTATATGCCTGCTGTTTATCTCTAAAAAGAATTTTGTAGTTTTCTCTCTCTTTCTGTCTTTCAGTCCATTGCTCTACAAGACCTATTTATTGCTTTCCATGTATGTAAGGTAGAGGAAAAATGCATATTGTAAAACTATATAAAAATGCACGTGACCTTTGCCAATTCTGATTCTGTAGTTTTGTACATAAAGATATATTCTGCCTGTAAATATAATTCTTTATCTGCTTTCAGTAATTACCACAATATTAAATATTATTTGTTGTGGTCATATCTGTTTACAATAAGAACAAGATACTAACTTGAGTCTTTCCTTCTGTAAATACATAGATTCCCTCACTCCCATTTCAATGCAAAGCAAAGATTCAAGTTATAGTATCCATGATGAAGAGTGCAGAGAAGAGCAACAAAGATGATTAGGGGACTGGAAGCTAAAACATATCAAGAACAGTCGCTGGAACTGGGTATGACTAGTTTGATGAAAAGAAGGACTAGGGGTAACATAATAGTAGTGTTCCAATATCTCAGGGGCTGCCACAAAGAGGGAGTCAGGCTATTCTCCAAAACATCTGAGGGTAGGACAAGAAGCAATGGGTGGAAACTAATCAAGGAGAGAAGCAACTTAGAACTAAGGAGAAATTTCCTGACAGTTAGCACAATTAATCAGTGGAACACCTTGCCTCCAAGGGTTGTGAATGGTCCAACACTGGAAGTTTTTAAGAAGAGATTAGATAACCGTTTGTCTGAAGTGATGTAGGGTTTCCTGCCTAAGCAGAAGGTTGGACCAGAAGACCTCCAAGATCCCTTCTAACTCTGTTATTCTATTTCTATTTCATAAGTGACTAATCTCCTTATTAAGACTAACCTTATTAAGACTGGTACAAAAACGTTAACCACATTTAGGTTTTCCAAAAGTCTTTCTAAAGCAAAATGTGACAAAAACCAAGGAATGGGGGAAGAAGCAAGACACTCGAAAGCTCAGAATTTGTCTCCATTAGGTCTGCAATTCAGATTTGGACTGAAGATTGGAGGTGTCAACAGAACCTATTTGCAGGCGGCAGATGCAATATATTCCGAGTTTCAACAACTATCATAGGACATATTTTGGTGGTTTTCTTACTTTTTGCAGTAACATTTTACCTTGATGCAGATTTCTGCAATTTCTTCTGCCTCATTTGATAATATCACAAGTATTATTACCATATTGTGGATTCCTGGGGTGTTTTTTTTTCCCCGGATAGGCCAACATGACTGTATCTTTTAAACTATTATACTGTATGTAGCTCTGCAAACTTTTTTGTGCAGTGGTAGGGAGAAATCATTGCAATGCAGCCTGAATCTAGGGAAAGGAGGAGGAATGTATAGTATGTATCGGGGTGAAATCCAGCAGGTTCTGACAGGTTCTGGAGAACCAGTAGTGGAAATTTTGAATAGTTCGGAGAACGGACCAATACCACCTCTGGCTGGGCCCAGAGTGGGGTGGGAATAGAGATTTTGTAATATCCTTCCCCCAGGAGTGGGGAGGGAATGGAGATTTTGCAGTATCCTTCCCCTGCCACTCCCACCAAGCCATGCCCACCAAGCCATGCCCACAGAACTGGTAGTAAAAGAAATTGGATTTCACCACTGGTATGTATATATTAACACTCTTTAATAAAATACATGGGAATCGCTTTCCTTAATCTACTGGATTTCTACTTCAAAAGGGAACTCCAGGGACTTTTTTTTTTTTACGAATGTCTAATGTTCCTTAGTTCCTAAAATTCAAAAAGGGGGAATAATAATTTCAGAATAACAAAATCCATGATACCACCTTCTACTACCATGTCTACATTGCATAAGCACAATGTTCAGAAAAGATTCTAGAAACCATCACCCTGTCAGTCTGTATCAAGCATTTTTCCCTGGAAAATTGTCTTCTCTTTTTAAGAAAAACAAATCCTGCATATGGTCAGAAGCTGTGTTTGCTGTACCAATCTAGAAATGTAATAAACAAATGATTGTGTCAAAATTCCTTTCCTGGGTGCTTTTATTAAGGATGCAAAAGTATAATTTGGCAGGAAGAAAAAAATGTGTTTTTCTGCAATATTTTATCACAGAGACATTTGCGCTTAATTAACACAGGGGAAGGACACAAATAAGTTGCTGAAAGCTGTGGCAGGTTTTAAATAATTGGGAGGTCATCACATTCAATCTAGGGATGCTAGAAATTCGACATTAAATTGCAGTTCAGTCTTTCTTTGAAACCTCTAATGAAGAATGGACACATCCTCCCTATTTCAGTTGGTATAGTTAAACAGCTTATACTGCCAGAGAGTTATAATATTCAGCCATGATCCCTTTTTGTATAATTTGAACCTGTTGTATCAGGCCTCAAAATGAGGCAAAAGAAAATATATTTCATCAGACATCTGACAGACTTTCAAATATGTTAAGATAGCTATCATATTTCCTCTTAATTGCCTCTTTTCTGAGGAAACCATGCCAAAGTCCTTCCATTTTTCCTCATGTTCTATAGGCTTCTCACAATTTCCATCTTCCTCCTATGGACGTCTCCCAGTGTCTGTTAATTTTTGAAAACCTGAGATCACAATCCACTCCGAGAATCAGTGAATAAATCAAAAGGAGAGAATTCTTTCATCCTTAAACTGAATGATGATTTAAAGAGTGGGGAGGAGATTATATCATATTGTTAAAAACTGTTCCAAAAATGTAAATGTAAATAAAATTGGAGTAGGAATCTGTGTGCTTTTGCCAGCAAAATTTGAGTGAATGGTGTCAGTACTTAAATATCGACTATAAAAACAAAACAGAATAAAACATTTGCCTAAGTATTTAGAGAGCTTGGGTTTCTTTGGTGCCAAATCCAGATGTTATAGAAACACAGGTAATCCTCAATTTACAACACAATTGAGCCAGGGGAGGGTTTTACTTACCTCTGCTACTGGTTCGCAGCGGGGGCGGGGGCGCTCACTTCACTCACGCTTCTGCGCATGTGCAGAAGCTTCTGTGCATGCAAGATCATTCATGATGACGTCTGGGAAGGTGGGCGGAGCCTCCCAGCACCGTTACTTCGCAAGAACCAGACCGAACTGGGGAGCAACCCACCACTGAATTGAGCCCCAAAATTCTGTTGCTATAGTAAGATCATTAAATGTTATATGAGTTTTGCCCCAATTTTATGACCTTTCATGCTACAGTCATTAAGCGAAGCACTTGTGTTGTTAAGTTAGTAATACAGTTATAAGCAAACCTGACTTCCCCATGGACTTTGCTTGTCAGAAGGTTGCAAAAGGAAATCACATGACCCTGTAATACTACAATCATCATAAATACAGGCCAGTTTCCAAGTGTCTGAATTTTGATCATGTGACCATGATCCTGCAATGATTGTGAGTATGAACAATGGTCATAAATCACTTTTTTTCAGTGCCGTGGTAAATTTGAATGGTCACTAAACAGAT
Organism: Ahaetulla prasina; assembly: GCF_028640845.1. Taxonomy (NCBI): domain Eukaryota; kingdom Metazoa; phylum Chordata; class Lepidosauria; order Squamata; family Colubridae; genus Ahaetulla; species Ahaetulla prasina. The sequence goes on along the minus strand of NC_080546.1, from coordinate 24,664,515 downwards.
GGATGGATGTCGAGGGCTACCAGTAGACTAGGCTGAATTCCTCAAATTATTTCAGGAAAATATTTTCCCTGTTACATGCAGTTCCAGATTCTTCAGTGAAACAACAGCCTGAAAACTGTGTTAAATGTGATGACTTGAAATAATATAGGAAAGAAAAGGAAAACAACATGTAAACCTTTTTAAATGAAAGATTGTAAACTTCTGTAAGTACTTCCACTTCCCAGTCTTCCACTTCTACTCCATGCATACCATTTTCTTGAGGTGAAGGATTTATTTTATCACCATTAGTATCACCCGTGTGGCCAGTCTAGTCAGCTTCTACACAGAATTCAAAAGGTGAACTTTTTTCTTTCTTTTTTTTTTTTTACAATAAGCTTTCTTCGACAAAGACCACAGAACATTCTGCTTGGGAAACCTATGCAAATACAAACAATCACAATCAGAATAGAGCTGGAAGGGACCTTGGTCTTCTAGCCCAGGGGACTCCAACCTTAGCAACTTTAAGACTTTTGAAGTTCAACTCCCAGAATTCCCAAAGCTGGCTGAGGAATTCTGGGAGTTGAAGTCCACAAGTCTTAAAGTTGTCAAGGTTGGAAACCCCTGTTCTAGTTCATCCACCTGCTCAATCAGGAGACCCTATACAATTGGAGACAAGTGGCTGTCCAGTCTCTTCTTAAAAACCTCCAGTGATGAAGCACCTACAGCTTCTGCAGGCAAGCTGTTCCACCAGTTAATTGTTTTAACTGTTAGGAAGTTGCTCCTAATTGCCTTGTTACTTCTCTCCTTGATCAGTTTCCATCCATTGTTTCTTGTTTTGCCTTCTGGTGCTTTTGGAAAATAAGTTGACCCCCACTTCTTTGTGGCAGCCCCTCAAATACTGGAATACTGCTATCTATATGAAGCCGCTGGGTGAGATCATCAGTGGCTTTGGGGTGAGATACCAACTGTACGCTGATGATACTCAGCTGTACTTTTCCACCCCGGGCCACCCCAGTGAAGCTGTCGAAGTGCTGTCCCGGTGTCTGGAAGCCGTACGGGTCTGGATGGGGAGGAACAGGCTCAAACTTAATCCCTCCAAGACGGAGTGGCTGTGGATGCCGGCACCTCGGTACAGTCAGCTGCAGATGCGGCTGTCTGTCGGGGGTGAATCATTGGCCCCGATGGAGAAGGTACGCAACTTGGGCGTGCTCCTGGATGGTCGGTTGTCCTTTGAAGACCATTTGGCGACCGTCTCCAGGAGAGCATTTTATCAGGTTCGCCTGATCCGCCAGTTGCGTCCCTTCCTGGACCGGGATGCCTTATGCACAGTCACTCATGCTCTCGTTACCTCTCGCCTGGACTACTGCAATGCTCTCTACATGGGGCTCCCTTGAAGAGCACCGGAGACTTCAGCTAGTTCAGAACGCTGCTGCGGGTTATTGAGGAGCGTCTCGAGCTCCCACATAACACCTATCCTGCGCAGACTGCACTGGCTACCTGTTGTTTTCCGGTGCGCTTCAAGGTATTGGTTACCACCTTTAAAGCGCCCATGGCTTAGGACCGGCTATCTACGGGACCGCCTACTGCCGGCTTCTATCTCCCATCGTCCGCACGCTCCCACAGAGAGGACTCCTCAGGGTGCCGTCAGCCAAACAGTGTCGACTGGCGGCCCCAGGGGAGGGCCTTCTCTGTGGGAGCTCCGACCCTGTGGAACGAACTTCCCTCGGACTTGACAATTACCTGACCTTAGGACCTTTCGCATGAACTTAAAACTTATTTATTTCGTATGGCTGGACTAGCCTGATTTTTATTTTTATTGGATGGGTTTTAAAATTTTGTGATTTTACGGGGAATCGTTTTTAACATTTTGGGCATTTAAATTAGTTTTTTAAGGGATGTTTTTAATTATTGTGTGTATTTATATTTTATCTGCCTGTTCACCGCCCTGAGTCCTTCGGGAGAAGGGCGGTATACAAATTAAAATATTATTATTATTATTATTATTATTATTATTATGTCACTCCTAGTCCTTCTTTTTGTTAGACTAGCCATGCCCAGTTCCTACAACTGTTCTTCATATGTTTTATATTTCTTTTATATTCTGATTCATTTATGCTACATTGACATACTATGTCAGCGATGGCGAACCTTTTCGGCACCAAGTGCCGAAACAGGAATGTGTGCGCATGCATGTGCATACCGGAAACCGGAAGAGCAGCTTCCCGTCCGGCGCATGCACACATGGGCATTAGAAACCGGAAGCTCAGCTTCCTGGCACATGCATGCATGCCAGCCACCTGGTCTTCTGGTTTCTAACATGCATGTGCGCATGAAGACCAGCTGGCTGACATGGGCATTTGCACTGGGGAGCTGCTCTTCTGGTTTCCGGTGCTCCTATGCACGCAAAGACCAGCTGGCCTGCGCGCATGCATGCGCCAGAACCCAAAAGAGCAACGGGTGATGGCTGGCATACTTGGAGAGATGGCTCTGCGTGCCACTTCCAGCACGCGTGCAATAGGTTCGCCATCATGGTACTATGTGATACATTCAACATAAACTAAGATTTCTGCCTTCATTAATAATCATTGCTGTAAGTGGTAACCAGTGGTAGGATTCAAGTAATTTAACAACCGGTTCTCTGCCCTAATAATTTCTTCCAACAACCACTTTGCCAAACTGCTCAGTAAGTTAACAATCAGTTCTCCCGAAGTGGTGCTAACTGGTTGAATACCACCACTGGTGGTAACCATAGCTTTGAAGAGCCTGCAGTCTTAAAAATATTATCTATCAGCAAAGACTGAGTTGATACTGACATTCTTTATTATCCTAACTGCTGTATTACAAGGCCAGCAATTAAACATGCAGTTTCTGAATTTTTTTGGGTCTCTGTTTCATATTGCCAAGAAAAGAGGGATTTTAAAAAAATACCACAGCTGTATTTTCCAGCCTAGACTCCTCTGATGTTTAGATTTCTACTTAAAACCTAATCTCCAGCAAGTATACAGTGGTCATCAGAGGATTATATCAAATAAAGCCAACGTATTTGGAAGACACAAAGAAAAGAAAAGTTGAACTAAGTTCATATGTCAAGTTCTATATATGGAAATAAATCATGCCAATAAAATGTACATCCAAACTATGAGATAGGCCAGAAATGCAGTAAAAAGCCTCTCTCTGTCATATAATTTATTGTAGCTCTTTCTTTTTCTCCACTTTTCTTTTCAGTCTGCATTTTGTGACTGGGAAAAATGATGACTCTTCAACTAGCACCTTTTGGCCATGATGCCTGTAATAGTTGCAATCCAACACATTTGGATTTATTATGCTTGGAAATCCTGACATAAATATTCATGGCTCCACCATTATAGAAGACTGTTTTTTTAGAGTTTGCTATGGGTCCATGAAAATTGAGGGAAACAATTAGAAGCAAAAACCAAGCAATATGAATAATTTATTATAACATGACTACTTTATAGCGTAACAACAATTATATGTCTATTTATGTATATATTATTTATTGATATTTATAACTGGCCCAATTTACATCAGGGGTGAAATGCTCCCAGTTCAGAACAGATCGGCTGATCTGGTAGCAATGGCGGTGGGTGAACAGGTAGCAAAATTCCTGCCTCCCCCCCCCCCCGCCGCCCAAGCCCACCCAATTGCCCGGTCGCCTGCTTGCCTGTTTGCCCGCTTGCCACTTCTTTCCGGCTTGCTCGCTTTTCCCACCCGAATGGTAGGAATAGGTTGTAAAAAATGTTTTTAAAAATAAAAAAGGAGGGGGGGCTCTGAAGATCACAGCTGAGCCGCGCAATGTCAGAGCCTTTTTTTTAACTTTTAAAAGCATTTTTTTACAACCTATTCGGCCAAATAGATTGCAAAAAATGCTTTTAAAAGGTAGAGCAAAGGCTTTGACGATCACAGCTGACAATGTCAGAGCCTTTCTTTTACTCTTAAAAGCATTTTTTTACAACCGATTCAGTTTTTAAAAGTAAAAAAAAAAGATTGTACGCCACAGCTGATACCCCCCCCCATGCACACTGTTCTACTTACCCCATGCCTCCTTTTGGTGTGTGGTGCACACCGCACATGTGCACTGCCCACGCAGGCGCAACCAGCGAACCGGTAGTAAACCGGTTCGGATTTCACCACTGATTTACATGTACTCTGGGCTGTACTCTGTACTCATTTAGCAATTGGAAATGTAATACAATAAAAACTAATAAATTAAAATAATAACATCTAACTGACTTTGTTCATCACCCAAGGAAAGCTGTGGGCCAGAGGCTAATGGAAGCACTACCACTTTAACTTGATTATTAAAAGCAAGGAGGGTTGGATTCACTTGTATTTCACAAGGTAAGGCATTACAATGTTTAGTCAAATATGATACTTTGAATCCCGGTGTTATTAAATAACTTTCTTGCAAAATTTTCTTTATATTAAAAAACTATTATGCTTAAAATATCCTTACCTTCTTTTGCTATAATTAATTCATCTGCAAAAAAAAAAAATCAGTTAACCGAAGTGCTTTGAAAAAATATTCTTTTCATTGCATAATTGTACTTAGCTTTTTTCCAGACACATCAAATGTATACTTGGGTAAAATTGTGCCAAACTAATTCTCCATTCAGCACCAAGCATCAACAAATAACCAGATACTTTTAGATATCGCAATTTCTATCTATCTTCTTCAAGTTGTTTCAGACTTTCTAGTGTGGAATTATAGATCTGGATTCAGAATCTTTACTGATTAAGATTTCAACACTCTTGTCACTATTAGAAGGTTAAGCCTATTGATTTTAGAATGCCTTCTAAATTAAAAAAGATGTATTGTATTCAAAATTCCTTACTTTCTATCACTTTTTAGCTCAGAGTCCCTTACAGATAATTCTTAAAGGCCATTTGCAAATGTGGCCATTTTGCACTTATTTGGAAGTTATCCCTAGAGTTTTATCTACAAACTTCCAGCCAAGTTCCTTGTATGCTAAAAACATTATGCAGAAAAGCATACAAATGTTGCTTTTACTGTTAATCTAAACATTACTATTCTTCAGGATATAAAACATGAGGCCTAATATATATTTATAAATAATGTTGTTGCACAAAGTCGTTGCATCCTATAGATAGTACTACTAGAAAAAGTAACATAATGACTGCATCTCTAACAATCCATCTGTTAAACTACTGAAGTTTGCAGATGACACAACAGTGATCAGTCTCATTCGAGACAATGATGAATCCACATACAGATGGGAAGTTGAACAACTAGCCTCGTGGTGTGACTGGAACAATCTGGAACTGAACCCACTCAAACCATAGAAATGGTGGTAGACTTTAGGAGAAACCCTTCCATACTTCCACCTCTCACAATACTGGACAACACAGTATCAACAGTAGAAACCTTCAAATTTCTAGGTTCTATCATATCGCAAGATCGCATATCGCATATCCTGGACATAAACTGTTTCAACTCCTACCCTCAAAACAACGCTATAGAGCACTGCACACCAGAACAACTAGACACAAAAACAGTTTTTTCCCAATGCCATCACTCTGCTAAACAAATAATTCCCTCAACACTGTCAAACTAGTTACTATCTCTGCACTACTATTAATCTTCTCATTGTTCCCATCACCCATCATTCGGGTGGTCCCGCCTCACTTCCACTTATGACATTATGACTGTACCTTTGTTGCTTGTATCCTTATGATTTATATTGATATTGATTGTTTCCTGATTGCTTATTTGTATCCTATAACTATCATTAAGTGTTGTACCTTATGATTCTTGATGAACGTATCTTTTCTTTTATGTACACTGAGAGCATATGCACCAAGACAAATTCCTTGTCTTGTCCAATCACACTTGGCCAATGAAAAATTCTATTCTATTCTATAACTTCTATTTCCAAATAATGCTACAACAACTTTGTTTTGAGACGAGAAAAACATGGATGTTGTGATGTTGCTGAACTATTTACTCCCAGCAATTCCAATTGCTGTAATCAAAGTTGAAGTATGCTTTGCAATTATAGAAATTCTCAATGTTGTTGTTGTTGCTGCTGCTAAGATGTGTGACCTGTTGCTGTTGCTGTATGACTCTTTGTGACCCGATGGATCATAGTACACAGGTTCCCCTGTGCTCCATTGTCTCTTGGAGTTGGCCCAAATTCATGTTCACTGCATCGGTGACACTTTCTAACCATCTCATCCTCCGCCGTCACTTCAGGGGTGCACATGCCTCCCCCTCATGCTCCATTTTCACTGGCAGAGGACTAGCAAAACAAACTAAAACAAAACAAAAGGAGAAATGTTTCCCCTTGTGCATGTGAGCATGCAAGAAGAGACAGGAAAGGAGGAAGGAAAAGAGGAAAGACAAAAATGGGAAGAGAGCAAGGAAGGAAAGGAAAGACGGGAAGGAAGAAGAAAGAAGAAGGAAGGAAGGAAGGAAGGAAGGAGAAGAAGGAAGGAGAAGATTATAATGGAGTGAGTGAGGGTCTGAGGGAAGTCCTGCCTTAGCACTTGGCCACCACAGTGCCACCGACATGAGTGAGGTCGAGCTGGCCACGCCCACCCTGGCCACACACACCCCTCCCCTCCCAGGATCAAACATAATCCTGATGAGGCCCTCAATGAAATCGAATTTGACACTCCTGCACTAGTTTGTCTTTTGCTTCATTGAATTGAATTGTTTTACACTTTCCCCTTAACTTAATGGATGAAGTTTTAGATATGTACCTTCCTTTGAGGCAGAAGTCAGGTTGTTCTTTGTAGGGTACAAATAATAGCAAGTCTATTTATCAATGGAGAATTCTAAAGTTTTGAGTTAGTAAGAACATCAGTGTTCACACACAAAACACAAATCTGGTTGTAACTAGTACATGCGCATAAATAAAGTGACTTTCCCAGCAAAAGGCATTATTATTAGTAGCCTATATCTGACACCTATGAGGCAAAGAATTTGATTTGCTCATTTCTACAAAGAAATCTGTTCTTGTGGGTGGCCCAAGAACATAGAACACAATAATCCTTGATTGTAGTTTTCCAGGTTCTTGACATCTTTTTAGAAACAACTGCTGAAGATTCAGGTTGATTGCATCCCACACATTGAGTGATTATGGCGGGAATACACCTTGAAAGAAAATTATTGGGTAATTAAAGAAGGTTTGCCTCTCATAAATCATTGGGTGATCCGGATCAATACTGTCCAGAGTGTGGCTAGTTTCATGCAGCTATCCCAACTGCTTCCTTGAGAAGTAGGAACTGAACCTTGTTCCCTTTTCAGACATCTACTATTTGAGGTAGACAAAGTTGTTTTCTCGGTAAAAATAAGCACCTACCACAGATGCTGATGCAGTTGTTTTTCTGCATTGATAAAGTTTTTCATTGGACGTTTGAGATTGCTCCCAACTGGCCTTTATTTTGAGGAAATATTGAAACTATGTAAGCATCATTACAATATAAAATGTTATTTTTACAAATGTTTTTATTATGCATTTATCATATTATAGTGCATTCTGTATTATTGTTGCAATAAATAAAATGTTTCTTTTATTTACGATATTTTTTTCCTTCAATTTATTTGTGTTCTCCTTCTCATTGTAAAAAAAATTGGTCACCTTATGAATAATTCCCTTTTACAGAGAAGAAAAGATGTTGGTATTGAACCTTTAATTTCCTATATGGCTAAGTGGCATGAGACCCAAGCAAGAAACCTACTTTTAATTCAACACATATAGTCTCTATGCCGATTTGAGAGAGCCAGGCTAGAAAGTGGGAAAATGTGAGTTGTAGTCCTCCTACCTAAGGAAAGCCACTATGGATAACTTTGGGTCAGTCACTCTCTCTTAGTCCAACCCAGTTCATAAGGTTGTTATGTAGAAAATAGGAGGAAGGGAATTGCATATGCTCACTGCCTTCAGTTATTTATAACTATTTTTATTTATAAAAATAATAAGGCATGATACAAATAAATAAATGCTCACAGTAGTCTGGGGAATCTAGAATGTCTATGACATTTAATGTCATGTTTATCTGAGAAATTCTATTCTAGAATCCACAAATATCTCAAACCAATTATCCTAGGAGTCTTTGATCCTGCTATACATGCTCAGAAATGTTTTAATCATTATTATTACAGATTTTCCAGGGCGATGTGTACGAAGTACCAGAATAAAATCTTCATTTCAAATTAATTCCTGGCATCTCTACTTTTAAAAAATACAAACACACACACACACACACACACACACACACAGAGCTACGTCCTTTCATTCCCTCCAAAAAATATTGAGTATTTTTCCTAACTGTCCTAATATCAGTTCCCTCCATCTGTCCACCCACCTTGTTCCCTGAACTCCAGAAATATTAATTCACCTTTCTCAAAATAATTGTTCCATACTGGAGAGTACACTTTTCAAATCCTTCACACTGAGCAAGATATGGAGATAAAAGTCGCCTTGTTTAAAATCTACGCTATTGCTGTTAGAATAAAAAAGCATAAAAATTATGAGAACATGTTACTGTAAACGTTTGCTTAGATAAATTTACTTTGCAGCCCTCCTCAAAGTATATTTGTCACAGAGTACCAGATGCTTCACAAATAATACAAAACCTTAGGGAAAAGAAAGAGAAGGAAGCAAGGGAGAGACAAAGCCTAACGTTAACAATAAAATAAAAATAAAATCAACTAAGACTAGCAAAAGGCACAAGTAGTATTACAAATCTCAATTCCTGGCAAACAGATGGGGAAAAATTGCGGCAGTGACAGATTTTATTTTCCTGGGCTCCAAGATCACCGCTAATGAGGACTACAGCCAAGAAATTAAAAGATGCTTGCTCCTTGGGAGGAAAGCTATGGCAAAGTTAGACAGCATTCTAAAAAGCAGAGACATCACCCCGCCAACAAAAGTGTGTATAGTCAAGGCTATGGTTTTCCCAGTTGCAATGTATGGCTGTGAAAGTTGGACCATAAGAAAGGCTGAGCGTCAAAGAATTGAGGCCTTTGAACTACGGTGCTGGAGAAGACTCCTGCGAGTCCCTTGGACTGCAAGGCGATCAAACCGATCAGTCCTAGAGGAGATCAACCCTGGCTACTCTTTAGAAGTCCAGATCCTGAAGATGAAACTCAAATACTTTGGACACTTAATGAGAAAGAAGGATTCACGGGAGAAGAGCCTAATGCTGGGAAAGATTGATAGCAAAAGAAGAACCGGAAGGCAGAGAATGAGGTGGCTCACTGAAGCAGTCGGCGTGAGAATAAATGGACTCTGGAGGATGGTAGAGAACAGGAAGGCCTGGAGGAACGTTGTCCATAGGGTCGCGATGGGTCAGACACAACTTCGCAACTAAAAACAAGTATTACAAGTAATATACAATAAAGGTAGTCCTTGATTTCCAACCACAACTGGGACCAAAAATTTCTGTTGCTATGCAAAGCACTTTTTAAGTGAGTCACACTCACTTTTAAAACCTCTTTACCATGTTTGTTAATTGACTCATTGCAATTGTTAAATGAATCACGCTATTGTTATAGTGAATCCAGTTTTCTCCCTTGACTTGTTTGTCGAAAGCCAGCTGGGAAGTTCTCAAGGGCCAATCACATGATCCTAGGATGCTACAACCATCGTAAACACCTATGGGTTGTTTTGATCATCTGAGTGTGAGGGTGCTGCGATGATTGTAAATGCAAGGACTGGTCATAAGTCACCTTTTCAGTGGTGTTGTAACTTCAAATGGTTCTTAAATGAATAGTTGCAAGTTGAATACTGCCTGAATAACTACCAATATATTTTTACACATTTTTTCTAAATACTGAGAGTGAGGACCAATATTCATCTGGAATATTGGAGCCACGGTGGCATAATAGTTAGAATGCAGTACTGCAGGCTACTTCTGCTGACTGTTGGCTGCCTGCAATTTGGCAGTTCGAATCTCACCAGGCTCAAGGTTGACTCAGCCTTCCCTCCTTTTGAGGTAGAAGTGGAATGTGGACCCAGACTGTTGGGGGCAACATGCTGACCCTGAAAACAGCTTAGAGAGGCCTATAAAGCACGGTGGTATATAAGTCTAAGTGCTATTGCTATCTTCTGAGGCACTGTACTCAGTGGTGGGATTCAAGTAATTTAACAACCGGTTCTCTGCCCTAATGATTTCTTCCAACAACCAGTTTGCCAAACTGCTCAGAAAGTTAACAACCGGTTCTCCCGAAGTGGTGCGAACTGGCTGAATCCCACCACTGACTGTACTACATAATCCAGAGCAATGAAAGCTTTCAACAATGTGCCAGAGAAATAAGCTTCTGACAGCTTAGATATCTTTCAAAAGGACCTTTTCAGTAGAACTTAACAATCAGAAAAGCTTGCAGAGACAGAAAAGCAGACCCTTAGAAAGTAGGACCAAGCCATATAGAGCTTTAAAGGTGAATAAATGTGAAAAAACATCCCTAGTATAAGCATGACTCCTTATGATTGCAACCATCCCGTTTTCTTGGCAGTGATATGGAAGCGATTTGTCTGGGAGTTAACTCCCCATCTAACCAACAGCTGTGACATTCCAAGCAATGTCCCATCCAAGTGCTCAGAAGGGCCAATCCTTCTTAGCTTCTGAGCTCAGTCAAGATCAACTAGATTGTCTCATCTACTTTAATATTTCCAACATTTCAGTTGTGCCTTGTAAGCCATTGGCAACCAGTGTAGCTCTTCAAGCATAGGCATGATATGATCCTTGTACAAGTTGACAGTTAGCCATCTTTTGAAAGCAATAGTAAACAATGTATTCTACCCACATCCTCTACTGTACTCTATAATAATAGATCTTTACACGAGGCTTCAGAAGAATGTTATTCTGCATGGATTTAATTTATTCCAAGAGTTTATCCTTTTATGCTGCAGTTAACATCCTATCGGATTTCTAGCGTATCCCTAGTATAGTTAGATAATGATTCAGTTCCATAAGAAGGATTCTTAGGAGGAGGAGTGTCAATTATTCCAGCATTTCTATATTCCACAGATCAGCCAAGGCACTGGCAAACATTGTTGATAAATGATGTAGGAAATTGCTCAGGCACATTCAGGAAACCATCTGGACCCATCAGACAACTGATCTATTTTAATGTTCTTAATAGATGAATTGTACATTGTATCCTTGCCTTGTAAAATAATGTGCAATTACATCAAACATTTTTCCCTCTCTTGTTTCTAAATTTAGCTCAACCCAGTATTTTCAAATAAATACAACATAAGACTAATCAGTTAACTCAGAGGTTTGCAAACTTGGCTCTTTTAAGACTTGTGGACTTCAACTCCCACAGGACCTCTGGGAGTTGAAGTCCACAAGTCTTAAAAGAGCCAAGTTTGCAGACCCCTGAGTTAAATCTTCTGATGAATTAAGATTGCAAACGTCATCAATACATCTTGAAGATGCAGTTGTTAAACACTAGATGGCGCAGTAGGCAGGTTTTGACTTCTTTTGCAAAAAGATGTAATTCTTCCTCTTCCGTTGGATATTATCCTTGAGTCTTGTCGTTATTAAAGAACTCTATCTTTGTTATGAAATAGATAGAATCTTGTTTTGTGAGACATTTTTATAAGCTTGCATAAATTAAACTGTTTGTAACAGAGGTGGGCTCATTATTTTCAGATAAAAGTCACTGCATCGGTGACCTGATCTCATCCATGAAGTAACTGAAGTGCATAATCGTGATGGGAAGTGGGGAGAGGAACAGTCGGCAATGTGCACAGCAGATATATCAAGGGAATTGTGTTGTTTTCCAAAAGTGAAGATCCGAGATGTGACAGAAAGGCTGATTGGACTAATCAAACTTACTGATCACTATTCATGTTGAAACAAAAGAAAGACCCCCAAAAGAATATAGAGATTACAAAGAGCTGGACAGGAAAGAAAAATAATTCAGAGCACCAGTGGTATTTTTATTCATATTTCCAACCAAAAATTATGCCCCAAGAACAGAATGGAAGATTCTAGTCATTAACCATTAACTAGTGAAGTTTTTTTTAAAAAAAATGGACTTCAGACCATGGTCTGCACCACCTTTAGAAAAGTTTCAGGTGAAATACGGACTGGATCTCACAGAGACTGTATACAGGTCATCTGCTGGTCTTTAAAATATGGAGAAGGAAGAGTCTAATACCTAGAACCATATTCAAATTATAAGCCCAAAGCCCAAAGCAGAACAATCCAGCAGGTTCTGACAGATTCTGGAGAACTGGTAGTGGTAATTTTGAGTAGTTCGGAGAACCGGCAAATATCACCTCTGGCTGACCCCAGAGTGGGGTGGGAATGGAGATTTTACTATATCCTTCCCCCAGGAATGGGGAGGGGATGGGGATTTTGCAGTATCCTTCCCCTGGAGTGGGGTGGAAATGGAGATTTTGCAGTATCCTTCCCCTGCCACGCCCACCAAGCTATGCCCACCAAGCCACACCACACCCACCAAGCCAGGCCCACAGAACCAGTAGTAAAAAAATTGAATATCACCACTGGCCCAAAGGCAGTAAATCTTAAGAAGAAAGGAAGTGGTAAGCAGAAAGGAGTTTTCAGGAATACAGAAGCAAACTTTATTTCATACATATATCGACTTCGACATGACCTGTGTTTAACACACAAAATCATCTATTGCAATATCCTTCCTATAAAAGACTACTTCAGCTTCAATCGCAATATTACAAGAGCAAAAAATAGATTCAAGCTAAATGTCAACCGCTTCAAACTTGATTGCACAAAATATGACTTCTGTAACAGAGTTGTTAATGCTTGGAACTCATTACCTGACTCCATAGTCTCTACTCAAAATACCAAAATCTTCAACCGAAAGCTGTCTACTATTGACCTCACCCCATTCCTGAGAGGACTATAAGGGGCGTGCATAAGAGCACAAATGTGCCTACCGTTCCTGTCCTATTGTTCCCTTCATTATATCCAATTAATATAGTTGATGCATAATTTTAATTATATATATATATATTTTCTTCAAGATATGCTGTTTTATCTATGACATCTGTTTGTGTATACTGTTGTGACAAAAAAAAAACAACCTTTAAAAAGGTAATACTGAAAGACAGAGTATAGGGACGAAATAGGGAGAACTTGAAGCCCTCGTACCAGATAAAAAATATAACATTGATGGTATTATTGAAACCTGGTGAGATAACCTGGGATTTGAATACAATATTGGATATTGGGGCCGGAATAGCTCAGGCTGGTAAGAAGCCTGTTATTAGAACACAGTAGCCTGCAATTACTGCAGGTTCAAGCCCGGCCCAAGGTTGACTCAGCCTTCCATCCTTTATAAGGTAAGTAAAATGAGGACCCAGATTGTTGGGGGGGGCAATAAGTTGACTTTGTAAAAAATATACAAATAGAATGAGACTATTGCCTTATACACTGTAAGCCGCCCTGAGTCTTCGGAGAAGGGCGGGATATAAATGTAAAACAAACACACACACACACAAAAACAATATAATTTGTCCCAAGAAAGAGACCCAACAAGCAGGGAGGCTGAAAGCATCTGGAGCAAGACAAAGGGAAAGGAAACAAAAACAGCAGTGTTCCAAGTGTGCACGGCAGGCCACAAAACTAAACAGAGGATATAGATCAAATCTTCACAAATGAGATGGCCAAGAATTTCAGGAAAAACACAGGAGTGGGATTTCAACGGCCTGATATCAACTGGGAATCAAATTTTGTAGCAAGTGGGAGAACCAATAGCTTCTTGATATATATATAATGAGGATAACTTCCACATCCAAAAGATAGAAGGCCAAAACTAAAGGATCATCTATAATGGACTTAATGCGTATTAACAAGAAGTAACGCTTGAGAAAGTAGAAACTGAAGGAGCCTTCTAAAAGGACCATGTTATTTTTGAATTCATCATATTGCAGGCAGAGACAATTGAAGATAGATCAAAAGAGAATTGACTTTTAAGAAGCTAAGCGGAAAAGCAGGAATAATTTCATAGATAAATATCCTGAAGAGAAAACTTCTGGAAAATTCTGGAAAATAACATAGCTGAGGTCCAAACAGTAACAATATCAAACAGAAAGGAAATGGGACACACATAACGAAACCAGACTGGATGGCATAAAAAGCTCTTTGATAAACTAATAAATGAAAAAGGACAAGTTTAGCAAGAGTAGAATATTGGGGAATAACCTGAATCTCTAAGGAGGGTTCAGATCAGTGGTGGGTTTCTACTGGTTCACCCCAGTTTGGGCAAACCAGTAGTGGCAGGTAGTGGGAGGCTCCACCCACCCGCCTGGACATCATCATAGACTGCGCATGCACAGAAGGTTCTGTGCATGTGCAGAAGCGCCGCCTGTGAGCTAAGCAAGCGAGTGCGTGCGCTCACAGGTCCAAGCTGGTAGCGAAGGTAAGTGGAACCCACTACTGATTCAGATAGACTGCGTCTTCATTACCAATATTTTATATAGATGCTCATTACACAGAAGTGATTCTGAGTAGCATACAGATATTAAAACAAAACCTACAGGTGAAAACTGGAATGCAAAAGAAAAGAACAACAAAGGTGGTGAAGGGTTTGGAGGCCAAATCTTATGAAAAATAGTTAAGGGAGCTGAGCATGTTTAGCCTAAAGGTGAAAAGGCTAAGTGGGAAGATAATAGGAGTCTTTCAATACGTATCATAGTCAAGCGAATGTAGATTATTCTCCAAAGTATTTGAGTGTAGGACAAGAAACAATAGATAAGTAAAGGTAAAGGTTCCCCTCGCACATATGTGCTAGTCGTTCCCGACTCTAGGGGGTGATGCTCATCTCTGTTTCAAAGCCAAAGAGCCAGCGCTGTCCAAAGACGTCTCCGTGGTCATGTGGCCAGTGACTAAATGCCAAAGGCGCACGGAACACTGTTACCTTCCCACCAAAGGTGGTCCCTATTTTTCTATTTTCATTTTTTTACATGCTTTCGAACTGCTAGGTTGGCAAAAGCTGGGACAAGTAACGGGAGCTCACCCCGTTACGCAACACTAGGGATTTGAACCACTGAATCAATCGGTAGAAACTTTACAAAGGGAGATCTATGTGGAACATCCTGACCATGAGAGCTATTAAACAATCAAACTAATAGCATTTAGAGTTATTAAGCTTGCCTCCTTTGCTCATGGGTGTTCCATCCCTGGAACACTAATTTGTCAGGGATAGTATGAGGTTTCCTATCCAGGATAGGGGACCTCCAAGTTCCAATTCAGCTCTATGATTCTTTGACTGTGTGTGAAATCCATAGGTAACCTGTACCCTTAGTGAGAGTTAGGGTTAGGGTTACATCTGAATATTTTTATCCTTCTGGGATACTCAATTTCTCCCAGCAGCATTTTCAACAATGAGCAAGATTGCAGCAGATCTGTTTATTTCCATTTCTGCAGCTGTTACACTTCTGAATCAGTTATTCATTCCATCTACTTTCTGCACCATCTTTGCAGCAAAATATCTGCATCAGAATTCATACTGTATGCACTTCTCGTAATACATTTTGTCTTGCTTTTTCCCCTGAGATATGCTTGATTCTCACAGTAAATATATTTATCTCTAAAATATAACTTTCAATGTATGCATTAGAACATAGAACATAACAGGTTGGAAGGGACCTTGGAGATCTTCTAGTCCAACCCCTTGCTCAAGCAGGAGACCCTATAATGTCAGACAAATGATTGTCCATCTCTTCTTGAATACTTCCAGTTTGGGGGAGCACCCACAACTTCTGGAGGCAGTTCTGATTAATTGTTTTGTCTATAAATTTCTCCGTAATTCTTGATTATTAATCCTTAATAATTTGCACCCATTACTCCTTGATCTGTCCACAGGTGCTTTAGAAAAATAGATCTACCCCTTTTTTCTCTGACAGTCCCTCAAATATTGGAAGACTGCTATCATGTTATTCCTAGTTCTCCTCTTCATTATAGTAGACATACCTAATTCCCATAACCATTCATCATACAATTTAGACACCAGACCCCTTATCATCTTTGTTGCTTTTCTCTGCACACTTTCTAGAGTCTTAATATCTTTTTTGTATAATATGGTGATCAGAACTGGACACAGTATTCCAAATGTGGTCTTACTAGTTCAGTATAAAGTGGCACTATTACTTCACATGATCTTAATACTATCCCTCTGTTCCTGCAGTCTAGAACTGCATTGGCTTTTTTAGCAGCTGCAGCATATTGCCAGCTCAAATGTAAGTGGTGGTCCATAGAACATCTCTCACAGTTATTGCTATTGAGCAAGGTACCATCTGAAGTACTATGCATGTTCATTTGGGTTTTTCTTGCCTAAGTATAAGACCTTATTTTTCTCACAATTGAATTGCATTTTGTATAAGGCCCAGTATTCAAGTCTGTCAAGATCCTTTGGTATCTTGAGTCTAGAAGACGTGGCTCTCCTTCCCAGCTTGCATCTGCAAATTTGATGAATTATCCCTTCTATCTCCTCATCTAGATCATTTATGAAGAAGTTGAATAGTACTGGGCCTAAGACAGAACATTGAGATACCACCCCCCCACATGTTTCCTTCAATTTAGGTATAGCTCCATTGAGGACTATATATTGAGGACTATATATATTGAGCGCAGTTGGTCAGGCAGTTGTGAATTCATCTGGTAGGTGATGGTGTCTATCCCACATTTGTCTTTCTTATCAAGAAGCAGCTGTCTGAAGTCTAAGTAAACTATGCCCACAGTATTTTCCCGATCCACCAATTTAGTCAATTTTTAAAGGAGGTAGAAAAATTATTTTATAGATGCTTGCAAATCTACTGTTTATTGTTTTTCCAGAATTTTCTTAGATATTGATGTCAGGTTAATTGGTCTGTAGTTTCCTGGTTCCATGTTTTTCCTTTTTTGAAGACTGGAAATACATCAGCAATTTTCCAGTCCATTGCCCAGCTGCTGTGGCCTAGAGGTGGAGCTCTTGCCTCACAATCAAGAGGTTGTGAGTTGGATCCTAGATAGAGGCATGTGTAGGGTCTCCTGCTTGGGCAGAAGGTTGGACTAGATGACCTGCAAGGTCCCTTCCAACTCTGTTAATCTGTTAAATCTGATAGTTCCCCAAGCTCCAGGAGTGTTGAAAGTTTTGTCAGGTTTCGAGATCACATCTGCCAGTTCAGGAGTGGGTTCTATTTACCTTTACTACCAGTTTGCATTGTGCCCACGCACATGCGCAGATCACTTTTGATGATGTTCGGGTCAGTGGGTGGAGCCTCCGCCGGTTTTACTACCGGTTCTATAGAACCGGTCCAAACCAGGGGCAATCCACCACTGTGCCAGTTCCTTCAGAACCCTGGAATGTAATATAGCTTATCCTGGCTATCTGAACATGTCTAGAGTGAATAGATGTTCTCTTACCATTTTCTCACCTATTTTGACTTGTATTCCTATTTATTTATTTTATTTTTTATTTATTTATTTAAATTTTTATACCGCCCTTCTCCCAAAGGACTCAGGGCGGTTCACAGCCTGGTAAAAATACAAGATAATACAATATACATATGATTAAAATATAATTAAAAAACTTATTGAATTGGCCATTAAAATTTAGAATAAAACCCATTAAAACCCATAAGTTTAAAAACTAACCCAGTCCAGCGCAGATGAATAGGTGAGTTTTAAGCTCATGACGAAAGGTTCGGAGGTCCGGAAGTTGACGGAGTCCTGGGGAGTTCGTTCCAGAGGCGGGAGCCCCACAGAGAAGGCCCTTCCTGGGCGCCGCCAGACGACACTGTCGCTACCGACGGCACCCTGAGGAGTCCCTCTGTGAGAGCGCACGGGTCGGTGAGAGGTATTCGGTAGCAGCAGGCGGTCCCGTAGATAGCCCGGCCCTATGCCATGGAGCGCTTTGAAGGCGTTCACCAACACCTTGAAGCGCACCGGAAGGCCACAGGTAGCCAGTGCAGCCTGCGCAGGATAGGTGTCACGTGGGAGCCACGAGGGCTCCTCTATCACCAGCGCAGCTGCATTCTGGACTAACTGAAGCCTCCGGATGCCCCTCAAGGGAGCCCCATGTAGAGAGCATTGCAGTAATCCAGACGAGACGCCACAAGGGCGTGAGTGACTGTGCATAAGGCATCCCGGTCTAGAAAGGGGCGCAACTGGCGCACCAGGCGAACCTGGTGGAAAGCTCTCCTGGAGACGGCCGTCAGGTGGTCTTCAAAAGACAGCCGCTCATCCAGGAGGACGCCCAAGTTGCGCACCCTCCCCATCGGGCCAATGACTCGCTCCCAACAGTCAGCCGTGGACTCAGCTGACTGTACCGGGATGCCGGCATCCACAGCCACTCCGTCTTGGAGGATTGAGCTTGAGCCTGTTTCTCCCCATCCAGACCCGACGGCTTCCAGACACCGGGACAGCACTTGATAGCTTCATTGGGGTGGCCCGTGGAAAAGTACAGCTGGGTGTCATCAGCGTACAGCTGGTACCTCACACCGAAGCCACTGATGATCTCACCCAGCGGCTTCATGTAGATGTTGAACAGAAGGGGCGAGAGAATCGACCCCCGCGGGACCCCACAAGTGGGGGGCCGGGGTCGACCTCTGCCCCCGCCACACCGTCTGCGACCGGTCGGAGAGATAGGAGGAGAACCACCGATAAACGGTGCCTCTCACTCCCAATCCCTCCAACCGGCGCAGCAGGATACCATGGTCGATGGTATCGAAAGCCGCTGAGAGGTCTAATAGGACCAGGGCAGAGGAACAACCCCTATCCCTGGCCCTCCAGAGATCATCCACCAACGCGACCAAAGCCGTCTCAGTGCTGTAACCGGGCCGGAAGCCGGACTGGAACGGGTCTAGATAGACAGTTTCCTCCAGGTGCAGGGGAAACTGATATGCCACCATACTCTCTACAACCTTCGCCGCGAAGCGAAGGTTGGAGACCGGACGATAATTACCCAAAACAGCCGGGTCCAGGGAAGGCTTCTTGAGGAGGGGCCTCACCACCGCCTCTTTCAAGGCGGCCGGAAAGACTCCCTCCAACAAGGAAGCGCCAGAATCCCTGAGCCAGCCTCGTGTCACCTCCTGAGTGGCCAGCACCAGCCAGGAGTGGCACGGGTCCAGTAAACACGTGGTGGCATTCAATCTACCCAGCAACCTGTCCATGTCCTCGGGAGCCACAGGGTCAAACTCATCCCAAACAATATCACCAAGACCACCCTCAGACGCCTCATCTGAATCGTCACAATTTTGGTCCAGGCCGTCCCGAAGCTGAACGATTTTATCGTATAGATAACCGTTAAACTCCTCAGCACGTCCCTGCAACGGGTCATCCCGCTCCCCCTGGTGAAGGAGGGAGCGGGCCACCCGAAACAGGGCAGCTGGGCGGTTATCTGCCGACGCAATGAGGGAGGGGGCGGAGCAACGCCTCGCTTCCCTCAGTGCCACTAGGTAGGTCCTAGTATAGGATCTAACTAGTGTCCGATCAGCCTCTGAACGGCTGGACCTCCAAGAACTCTCTAGGCGTCTTCTCCGGCGTTTCATCCCCCTCAGCTCCTCGGAGAACCAAGGAGCCGGTTGGGATCTGCGCCGGGTCAGAGGCCGCAGAGGCACGACACGGTCTAAAGCCCCAGCCGCAGCCCGTTCCCAGGCTGCAGCTAGTTCCTCTGCCGTGCCGTGAGCCAGACCCTCAGGGAATGGCCCAAGCTCCGTCCGGAACCTCTCTGGGTCCATCAGGCGCCTGGGACGGTACCAACGTAATGGTTCCGTCTCCCTGCGGTGTTGGGTAGCGGTCAGAAAGTCCAGGCGAAGGAGAGAGTGATCTGACCATGACAAAGGCTCTGTGACTATATCTCCCAAGTCCAGATCCTTCAACCACTGACCAGAGATAAAAATCAGGTCCAGTGTGCCTCCCCCAATGTGAGTAGGGCCATCCACTACTTGAGTCAGGTCCAGGGCCGTCATGGAGGCCATGAACTCCCGAGCTACTGTCGATGACGAGCCAGCAGATGGCAAGTTAAAGTCCCCCATGACTAAAAGTCTGGGGGTCTCCACTGCCACCCCGGCAAGCACCTCCAGGAGCTCGGGCAGGGCGGCTGTCACGCAGCAAGGAGCCAGGTACGCGACCAGCAAGCCCATCTGACATCTATGACCCCACCTCACAAAGAGGGATTCACACCCGGCAATCTGAGGTACAGTGGTCTCCCTCGGCTCTAGACTCTCTTTAATAACAACCGCCACCCCCCCACCCCTACCCTGGGCCCTCGGCTGATGGAATGCACGGGAACCCCGTGGGCACATCTCAACCAGGGGCACGCCCCCTTCAGTGCCCAACCAGGTCTCCGTAACGCCTATAATATCCGCGGCACCCCCCTGAATCAGATCATGTATTAGGGGGGCCTTATTGGCCACGGACCGTGCGTTGCATAACATCAGACGAAGGCCCAGGCTCTGAGGGTCTTGACCATCCGGGGAACGGGAGAAGTCAGGGGGATCGGGGCACGCGATCGCCTGTATACATCGAACGCGTGACCCCCTAAACCGATGCGATCCCCCCCTTCCGCCATATCTGCCCCTCCCACTTACCGTGCAGATGGACTCACCCTCACACAAAGGAACACACTCCCCCCCCATAACCTCCGAACCCATTTGATAGTCGCCACGAGCATGCGCTGGAACTGGTTTCCCTCCCGACGGGCTACCCCCATCACCCACCCTAACCCTCCCACCCACCCCCAACCCAAACCCGCCGGTTTCCTCCCCTTAAAATTTCCATTAAAACTCCCACCCGGGTTTCCCCAACACCCGCCTACCCTCCCACCCTTAAAATCCCCATTAAAACTCCCTTAAAATCCCCATTAAAGCTCCCCTTAAAAAATCTATTAAAACAATTAGTTAAAAATCCCCTAAGTCTCCTGGATTTAGCATGCCAACTCTCGGGGTTCCAAAACCCGTCCTCAAGGTGGGCCCTCGGTAGTGTGGAGGGCCAAACCTGCGAGAGAGGGGAATCTCGCAGGGCAAGAAGGTCCGCAGTTGAAAATCTTCGCATATCAAAAAGTACGGTAAGCAGCCCATCGAAGCCGGTCAAGATGTCAACCACAGCAGAACGGGCTCTCAGGCTGGCAGGACGGACCGCGGACATCTAGGGCTCCATGGGGCCGCTACTCCATCTCCAAACCCAGCGGCCACCACTCGTCCTAGGTCCAGATGACACCCAATCGAATCAGTCACTCTCCTCTGAGCCAGTCTAGCCAACCAATGATGTTTAAAAGACGATATATGGTCTTAATCACAGTCTTAATCTTGATCTTAGTCTTAGTCTTAGTGAGGGACACGATCCAGGACAAGACCATCAAATGATAAGGCCATCGTGTCGCCGACAGCCAGGATCCCCAGCTGACGCCGACGCCGCCACCATGGGCCATCCTAGTCCAGACTGCTGAGGGTCCGAATGAGGGCCAACCTCACCTCCAGCTCCAACTCCCTTTCAAGGGATTGGGCCCTCCAGATGACTCTTCGGGCCCTCTGCCTCTCATAAGTCCGACCCTCTGCCTCTCCAGCGTTGATGGAAAAACTCTGTCCCATGAGGAGGTTGCTGCCGCAGCCGCCGCCGCCGCCGCCGCCGCCGCCGCCGCCGCCGCCGCCGCCGCCGCCGCCGCCGCCGCCGCCGCCGCCGCCGCCGCCGCCGCCGCCGCCGCCGCCGCCGCCGCCGCCGCCGCCGCCGCCGCCGCCGCCGCCGCCGCCGCCGCCGCCGCCGCCGCCGCCGCCGCCGCCGCCGCCGCCGCCGCCGCCGCCGCCGCCGCCGCCGCCGCCGCCGCCGCCGCCGCCGCCGCCGCCGCCGCCGCCGCCGCCGCCGCCGCCGCCGCCGCCGCCGCCGCCGCCGCCGCCGCCGCCGCCGCCGCCGCCGCCGCCGCCGCCGCCGCCGCCGCCGCCGCCGCCGCCGCCGCCGCCGCCGCCGCCGCCGCCGCCGCCGCCGCCGCCGCCGCCGCCGCCGCCGCCGCCGCCGCCGCCGCCGCCGCCGCCGCCGCCGCCGCCGCCGCCGCCGCCGCCGCCGCCGCCGCCGCCGCCGCCGCCGCCGCCGCCGCCGCCGCCGCCGCCGCCGCCGCCGCCGCCGCCGCCGCCGCCGCCGCCGCCGCCGCCGCCGCCGCCGCCGCCGCCGCCGCCGCCGCCGCCGCCGCCGCCGCCGCCGCCGCCGCCGCCGCCGCCGCCGCCGCCGCCGCCGCCGCCGCCGCCGCCGCCGCCGCCGCCGCCGCCGCCGCCGCCGCCGCCGCCGCCGCCGCCGCCGCCGCCGCCGCCGCCGCCGCCGCCGCCGCCGCCGCCGCCGCCGCCGCCGCCGCCGCCGCCGCCGCCGCCGCCGCCGCCGCCGCCGCCGCCGCCGCCGCCGCCGCCGCCGCCGCCGCCGCCGCCGCCGCCGCCGCCGCCGCCGCCGCCGCCGCCGCCGCCGCCGCCGCCGCCGCCGCCGCCGCCGCCGCCGCCGCCGCCGCCGCCGCCGCCGCCGCCGCCGCCGCCGCCGCCGCCGCCGCCGCCGCCGCCGCCGCCGCCGCCGCCGCCGCCGCCGCCGCCGCCGCCGCCGCCGCCGCCGCCGCCGCCGCCGCCGCCGCCGCCGCCGCCGCCGCCGCCGCCGCCGCCGCCGCCGCCGCCGCCGCCGCCGCCGCCGCCGCCGCCGCCGCCGCCGCCGCCGCCGCCGCCGCCGCCGCCGCCGCCGCCGCCGCCGCCGCCGCCGCCGCCGCCGCCGCCGCCGCCGCCGCCGCCGCCGCCGCCGCCGCCGCCGCCGCCGCCGCCGCCGCCGCCGCCGCCGCCGCCGCCGCCGCCGCCGCCGCCGCCGCCGCCGCCGCCGCCGCCGCCGCCGCCGCCGCCGCCGCCGCCGCCGCCGCCGCCGCCGCCGCCGCCGCCGCCGCCGCCGCCGCCGCCGCCGCCGCCGCCGCCGCCGCCGCCGCCGCCGCCGCCGCCGCCGCCGCCGCCGCCGCCGCCGCCGCCGCCGCCGCCGCCGCCGCCGCCGCCGCCGCCGCCGCCGCCGCCGCCGCCGCCGCCGCCGCCGCCGCCGCCGCCGCCGCCGCCGCCGCCGCCGCCGCCGCCGCCGCCGCCGCCGCCGCCGCCGCCGCCGCCGCCGCCGCCGCCGCCGCCGCCGCCGCCGCCGCCGCCGCCGCCGCCGCCGCCGCCGCCGCCGCCGCCGCCGCCGCCGCCGCCGCCGCCGCCGCCGCCGCCGCCGCCGCCGCCGCCGCCGCCGCCGCCGCCGCCGCCGCCGCCGCCGCCGCCGCCGCCGCCGCCGCCGCCGCCGCCGCCGCCGCCGCCGCCGCCGCCGCCGCCGCCGCCGCCGCCGCCGCCGCCGCCGCCGCCGCCGCCGCCGCCGCCGCCGCCGCCGCCGCCGCCGCCGCCGCCGCCGCCGCCGCCGCCGCCGCCGCCGCCGCCGCCGCCGCCGCCGCCGCCGCCGCCGCCGCCGCCGCCGCCGCCGCCGCCGCCGCCGCCGCCGCCGCCGCCGCCGCCGCCGCCGCCGCCGCCGCCGCCGCCGCCGCCGCCGCCGCCGCCGCCGCCGCCGCCGCCGCCGCCGCCGCCGCCGCCGCCGCCGCCGCCGCCGCCGCCGCCGCCGCCGCCGCCAGAATCTACTACAAGTAATCCTCAATTTACGAACATAATTGAGTCCCAAATTTCTGTTGCTAAGCGAGACAGTTGTTAAGTGAGTTTTGCTCCATTTTACAACCGTTCTTGCCACAGTTGTTAAGTGAATCACTGCAGTTAAGCTAGTAACACAGTTGTTAAATGAATCTGGCTTCCTCATTGGCTTTGCTTATCCAAAGGGCGTAAAAGAAGATCACGTGACCCGAGAACATTGAAACCATCAAAAATAAGAACCAGTTGCCAAGTGTCCAAATTTTGATCATGTGACCATGGGGATGCGGCAATGGTCATAAACGTGAAAAATAGTCATAAGTCACTTTTTTCATTGTAACTTCAAACAGGTCACTAAATGAATGGTTGTAAGTCAAAGACTACCTGTACTATAACACCTTTCACCCTTGACTATCCAATGTCTGTTTCAATGATTCCAGAAAAGAAAAGTCCACCACCTTCAAAATCATTACTTAAAAGATTTTATGATTTTTACTGTTGTATAACCAAAACATGACCTGTGTTTAACACACAAAATCATCTACTGCAATATCCTTCCTGTAAAAGTCTACTTCAGCTTCAATCGCAATAATACAAGAGCAAACAATAGATTTAAACTTAATGTCAACCATGCTTCAAACTTGATTGCAGAAAATATGACTTCTGTAACAGAGTTGTTAACGCTTGGAACTCATTACCTGACTCCATAGTCTCTATTCAAAATCCCAATATCTTCAACCAAAAACTGTCTACTATTGACCTCACCCCATTCCTAAGAGAACTATAAGGGGCATGCATAAGAGCACAAAAATGCCTACCGTTCCTGTCCTATTGTTCCCTTCATTATATCAAATTAACATAGCTGTTGCATACTTTTACTTGTATATACATATTTTTCTTTCATGATGTGTTGTTTTTATTTATGACGATGTGTATACCGTTGTGACAAAAATAAATAAAAAAAATAAAAAATCTTTTTCATTGTAATGTAATTTCGTTGTTGTTTTGTTCTATCATCTGGAACAACTTTGAACACTTTTCTCCATTTTCTGTAGGATGACCCTTCAGAGAGTTGAAGGATGCTATCATGTCGTCCTCCAGTATTCTCTTCTTCAGGCTGAACATACCCTTCACCTTCTACCATTCTTCATAAGCGTTTCCTTCCACAAACCATTTATTAACTTGGTTAGTCCCCTTGAGTCTCCCTCCAGTTTGCAAACATACTTCATAAATTACTCCTAAATAATACAGGGATGACTGGCACTCTTATCCATATTTTGTTGGAATCTGATGGCAGCAAAACCCCTGGGAACTATATAACTTTGGAATGCAGAAAACAAAAAAGCAGTACCATATAGTAGAAACACAGGAGCGAAACGTTTGAAGCGTATGGGTCTACTTGCATTCCATCTGATATTCTTTTGCCATGCCAAAGTAACATCAACAACTGCCACGAAATCCTAACGATTTTATTTTTTATTATTGTAATTACTTCAGGGCAAAACTACTTTATGATTTGGTGTTTGTTTGATGCCTGTTTAAAGGTTGAGGCCATGCCAAACAATCTGTTGGAGCAATCACTTGGAAGAGTGTTCCAAGTTCCTTTAATCAGAAGGTCAGTGTCCTGAATGACCTGATGAGGGGGAACACAGTGTAAGTATTATGCTGCAGGGTTTTTTATTTATTTATTTATATGTATCAGATTAAATGCAAAGAAGTGGAATTCCTTCCCCTGTGCACTGGTAAGGATGTATTATTACACCTCCCAATATTGAGATGTCCGGTCTACACTAGACCTGGAATTTGTCAACTTTCTGAAGGCTGGAAGAAAAATATGCTCACATTCTCCACTGTTATGGGAAATTGGAAAATGTCTTTAAATGCAAAGGCAACATCTTTATGAAAAGTAAGGATGCAAATAGAAAATGGTCGAACACAGCCAGCTCCTTAATTTGTTTTTTTGTTTTTAAATCCTTTTGTCCTATATGGGATTGGCTCTTCTTTCTCTTATTCACTGGCAAGAAGCATCTATTATAATGCCACCATTCCTGAGATGTCTGAACTATTGTAGACATGCAGTTGGTCAACTTTCTGAAGGAATGGGAAAAATAATTGTTGAACTTCCCCACTGTTATTGGAATTGGAAAGTTTTTCAATTTCTTTGGAGTAAAACAAAAAGAAATATATAATACATTCATCACAGCCTTGAGTACAAAGGAAGTGGAAGGAAAGAGGAGACCTAGAATGACCCATGAAGCTCAAGGCAGCTAGCTGTCAGTTTTGGACAACTGCAAGGAAGCACTCCATGGAGCTTGGTGATAAATTTATAGATGAATTCTCAGAAGAACACTTCAGGCTGAAGCAAGGAGGTGGTGGGAAAAACGATAGCATGAACAACTGACTCAAACCTTAAACAAGATGAAGACATCTCACACCTCAGTTTTTCTAGAAGTGGATTCTGAATAACAGAATAACAGAATTAGAAGGAACCTTGGTGGTCTTCTAGTCCAACTTCCTGCTCAAGCAGGAGACTCTATACCATTCTGGGCAAATGGCTGCCCAATCTCTTCTTGAAAACCTCCACTGATGGAGCACCCACAACTTCTGAATACAAACCATTCCACTGGTTAATTGTTCTCATTGTCAGGAAATTTCTCATTAGTTCTAGGTCAGTCTAGGATGCTAAAGCTAACAATGCAATGTGGCCTAATGGGCTACAAAATGTTTTGATAACTAGTCTATATGTATGTGTAAATAAGTAGATAAGTATGTAAATAAATAAATAAATAAATAAATCTAGCTCTGGCCAATCCTATTGATAAAATTACTTCCATTCTTAACAGTATTTAAGCAGGAACTGGGTATGTCTAGTTTAATGAAAAGAAGGACTAGGGGAGACATGATAGCAGTGTTCCAATATCTCAAGAAGCAATGGGTGGAAACTAATCAAGGAGAGAAGCAACTTAGAACTAAGGAGAAATTTCCTAACAGTTAGAACAATTAATAAGTGGAACAACTTGCCTGTAGAAGTTGTGAATGCTCCAACACTGGAAATTTTTAAGAAAATGTTGGATAACCATTTGTCTGATGTAGTGTAGGGTTTCCTGCCTGGGCAGGGGGTTGGACTAGAAGACCTCCAAGGTCCCTTCCAACTCTCTTATTACTATTATTATTGATAGTATTATTATATGGAAATAGAATAGAATAGAATAGAATAGAATAGAATAGAATAGAATAGAATAGAATAGAATAGAATAGAATAGAATAGAATAGAATAGAATAGAATTTTATTGGCCAAGTGTGATTGGACACACAAGGAATTTGTCTTGGTGCATATGCTCTCAGTGTACATAAAAGAAAAGATACGTTCATCAAGGTACAACATTTACAACACAATTGATGGTCAATATATATATCAATAAGCCAACATGTGTTAGATAATCCATCATAATTTCTATGTCCATTATCCAGGCCCATAATTTTAACTGTAGTGGTTTCAGAATGACTAGAAATCCAGTGCTATATTTTGATACATTCTGTTAGTCTAAGAGTTCATTTTCTAGTTTTCAGAATGGACTGTTTGTGTTTATATAAGTTTTTAAATATTTTATACCAGTTAGTGTCCAATGGAAATGGGGCCAGTTTAGCTCAGGCTGGTAAAGCCTGTTATTAAGAACACAGAGCCTGCAATTACTGCAGGTTCGAGCCCGGCCCAAGGTTGACTCAGCCTTCCATCCTTTATAAGGTAGGTAAAATGAGGACCCAGATTGTTGGGGGGGCAATAAGTTGACTTTGTAAAAATATACAAATAGAATGAGACTATTGCCTTATACACTGTAAGCCGCCCTGAGTCTTCGGAGAAGGGCGGGGTATAAATGTAAACAAACAAAAAAAATGGAAACGCTAGACTCCTATAAAAAGAGAAAACGTCACTGCTCAAACATTTTGACAGGGAATGCAGATAAAAAAAATCTTTAGATGCCATCCATATTAAATTTAAGGAATTCTAAAACTCAAGTTTGCAGTTTGAAAATAGAATTACTCTGATAGTCATATTAAAGATAAGTCCTTTTACTGAACAAGATCGACCAGTTACAATACCAGATTTTTTTGGACTAAACCAGAGGTGGTATTCATCAGGTTCTGACCAGTTCTGGAGAACCAGTAAATACCACCTCTGAATAGCCCCGTCACCATCTATTCTCTGCCTTTGGAGTCCCAGCTGATTGGGAGGAAATGGGGATTTTGCAGTATCCTTCCCCTGGAGTGGGGAGGGAATGGAGATTTTACAGTATCCTTCCCCTGCCATGCTCACCAAGCCACGCCCACAGAACCAGTAGTAAAAAAGAAATTTGAATCCCACCACTGGATTAAACAATCTGAGTATCTATAACATTCTTCTGCAAACAGCATCTAATTGCTGACAAGTCCAGCTTCCCATAAAAAATTAACTGCACCTGTTCTCATTGCACCAATATATATACCATATTTGGTTTAATGTTTAATGTGAAGCTAATTGAAACATACAGTAGGCAAGGATTCATTTGCATAACATCTTGTCCCCAGACTAGTTGGTATCAGAGAGGCTTTGAAACTGGAAAGAGTGTTCGATTAAATCTTTATTATTGTTATTTTTTAAACAGGGGAGAAAGCTGTGGCATAGCAGCTTCCACACTTCTGCTGTAATTTATAAATGCCTGAGAAAATATGGAGCAGTCATTTCAGTGTTTGGTCTAAGATGAAGAAGATCCTGGAATACAGGCAGATAATTGTACCAATCGTACCGTAGTTTGACCATTCTTAGAGGCCTGTTCTGACAATAAAGTATGAAGAATTGTGGAAGAAAAATGGCATACCAAAGCAATAAAATAAGTCCCCTGGAGTATAATGGTACTTGAATTTATCATGATAAGCTTATGAGAGAGTTCGGATTAGATTAATGATGGAGGTCAGACATATTTCATAACTTGAGTTCTGAAACTTAGTGTTTACTTCCAGGTTTGGAAAATATAATGATTTATTCCAAACCTTTGTAAAAAGCATCAGAAATGTGAGGGATATTAAATTTTCCTGCCGTCTTCTCTTCTTCATTGTCACTAAAGTAGCAATGCAACCAATGTGAAAAGGATCCTAGAGGGGTTTTCAATAAGTTATAAAAACCTGGCTTTTTCACCAGGCCCTGAGGTAGAATATATGTGATCTTTTCCCCAGTGGTCTTTTAGATTGCCAGGAACATATCTATCCCCAGTACAGAATAATTTTGTGGTTGAATTCATACTTCTTGTCATTTTTACTGCTGTTTTATCCCCTTTATATAAGCCACATAGAGGTGGCACACAAACTGATAAATAAACAATAAATCGAAAGCTTGAGAGAGGCCTGGGAGTGGATTTGTGTAGTAGGATTTCTGTTTCTCTTCCCGATGATGTTAAAACACAAACATAGAAGGCTATGAAGAATGTGAACATTGCATTCTACCCTGTTTCTCCCAAAATAAGATAACCCCTGATAATAAGCCCAAACGGGCTTTTGAGTGCATGGCAAGAAGGCCAAGTGCTTATTTCAGGGTTCAAAAAAATATAAGACAGGGTCTTATTTTTTGGGAAACACGGTATTCAAGACTCATTATTATTCCAAGGGACATCAAATAACAGATCCATAGCAGGCAGCATCTACCCAACCTGAGCTAATCTTCCATAAGCAAAATTAGACTGTGGTAGTTCTTAGATGCCAGGGACACAGTGGCTCAGTGGCTAAGATGCTGAGCTTGCCGATCAAAAGGTCGACAGTTCAGCGGTTCGAATCCCTAGTGCCACATAACTGGGTGAGCGCCAGTAACTTGTCCCAGCTTCTGCCAACTTAGCAGTTCGAAAGCAAAAATGCAAGTAGAAAAATAGGGACCACCTTTGGTGGGAAGGTAACAGCGTTCTATGCGCCTTTAGCATTTAGTCATGCCAGCCACATGACCACGGAGGCATCTTTGGAAAGCGCTGGCTCTTTGGCTTTGAAACGGAGATGAGTCGGGAACGACTAGCACATATTTGCAAGGGGAACCTTTACCTTTACTTTAGTTCTTAGACAGAGGGCAATCAGGTTGTGCCAAAGAACTTTACATTTTAGAAAAATCTTTCCAGAAGATACCAATGTCATAAAGGGCAGTGCATCTGAATTTAATGGGTTGACGCGTTACAACTATTTTTTTTTCCAGGTCATATGGAACACTGGAAAAAAAAATGATTCCTTTAAATATGTGCTCCACTTCTGCTTTTGTGCATTTGGAAGTGTATCTTCCCAATCGTTGTCAAACTGTGCCCAACCCTAAAGACAGACCTCTTCCATGTAACTGCCAAGAAAGCAACATGGGTGCTGGAGTCTATTTTTGCACTGAAGCATTCATATTTTAAATGCAGGAGGCTATGTCACTAATTAGAATTCAGTTAGATATGTTTGGGGCACCAGATGTTTTCCCACAACTTTATTGTAAGTATGGTTTGGGTTAATTTTTATAAGGAAGAAGTTTCTGATTGCTGCAAAAATGCCTCCTGCTGTAATATCGCATTGACTAATTGCCCACCCCTGTTGCTGCTGACTCAGATGGCAAAAACTGTGCATAAAAATATTGAAGTTGCAAGGCTTCCCAATAATGTTCGCAACTTGGGCATTCTCCTGGATGCTCGGCTGTCGTTAGAAGAACACATGACGACCGTCACCAGGGGAGCTTTTTATCAGGTACGCCTGATACGCCAATTGCGCCCCTTCATAGACCGGGATTCCCTATGCACGGTCACTCATGCCCTCGTCACTTCCCGCCTGGACTACTGTAACGCTCTCTACATGGGGCTCCCCTTGAAGAGCACCCGGAGGCTCCAACTGGTCCAGAATGTGGCTGCGCGAGTGATAGAGGGAGCTACTCGTGGCTCCCATATAACACCTCTCCTGCGCAAGCTGCACTGGTTGCTGGTGGTCTTCCAGGTGCAATTCAAGGTGTTGGTTACCACCTTTAAAGTGCCCCATGGCATAGGACCGGTCTATTTATGGGACCGCCTGCTGCCACCGATAGCCTCCCACCGACCTGTGCGCTCACACAGGGAGGGTCTCCTCAGGGTGCCGTCAGCCAAACAATGTTGGCTGGCTACCCCCAGGGGGAGAGCCTTCTCTGTGGGAGCACCCACCCTCTGGAATGAGCTTCCTCTGGGGTTACGATTACTCCCCGACCTCCGGACCTTTCGCCGTGAACTCAAGACCTTTCTGTTCCACCGCGCAGGGCTGGCCTAATACACTTTGGTTTTTAATTGGGGTTTTTATCATTTTTCTATTATAGTTTTTAAATGGGGTTAGCCAAATTGAATAAGATTTTTATAATGTTTTTAATTTATTTATAAAATTGTTCTTATGTTGGCTGTAAACCGCCCTGAGTCCTTCGGGAGAAGGGCGGTATAAAAATCAAATAAATAAATAAATAGATAAATAAATAAAAATAAATAATGTAAATTAAAAAAAAGATTTAAGGACACAACATAACATAATGCTGTGATGGCGAACCTATGGCACGCGTGTCAGAGGTGGCACGCAGCACCCTCTCTGATGGCACGCAAGCTGTCACCCCAGTTCACCTCTACTGCACATGTGCATGGGCCTCCTGCCACCCAGCAGGCCTTTGGGTTTCTGCCGCGCATGTACAGGGGACGGGGCTCATGTGGAGGGAAGGGCGCATGCAGGGGGCTGCGCACGGAGGAGTGGGGGCACAGGGTGGCCCTCATACACATGCGTTGGGGGAGATGCAGGGGGCCATGTGCGCATTGCATTTGGGAGATCTGGGCACACTTTGGGCACTCGGTCCAGAAAAGGTTAGCCATCACTGACATAATGTTTTGAAAACCTGGACTTTCATGACAAAGCACGTGATTCTCTTCTAGTCTGTGTGACAGATCACTTTGGTTATGGAAAATGTCTTCTTGGATGAGAAGCAAACTGTGCCCAACCCTAAAGACAGACCTCTGCCATGTAACTGCCAAGAAAGCAACATGGGTACTGGAGTCTTCTTTTTGCACTGAAGCATTCATATTTTAAATGCAGGAGGCTATGTCACTAATTAGAATTCAGTTAGATATGTTTGGGGCACCAGATGTTTTCCTACACCTTTATTTTAAGTATGGTTTGGGTTAATTTTTATAAGGAAGAAGTTTCTGATTGCTGCAAAAATACCTCCTGCTGTAATATCGCATTGACTAACTGCCCAGCCCTGTTGTTGCTGACTCAGATGGCAAAAACTACGCATAAAAATATTGAAGTTGCAAGGCTTCCCAATAATGTTCGCAACTTGGGCATTCTCCTGGATGCTCGGCTGTCGTTAGAAGAACACATGACGACCGTCACCAGGGGAGCTTTTTATCAGGTACGCCTGATACGCCAATTGCGCCCCTTCATAGACCGGGATTCCCTATGCACGGTCACTCATGCCCTCGTCACTTCCCGCCTGGACTACTGTAACGCTCTCTACATGGGGCTCCCCTTGAAGAGCACCCGGAGGCTCCAACTGGTCCAGAATGTGGCTGCGCGAGTGATAGAGGGAGCTACTCGTGGCTCCCATATAACACCTCTCCTGCGCAAGCTGCACTGGTTGCTGGTGGTCTTCCAGGTGCAATTCAAGGTGTTGGTTACCACCTTTAAAGTGCCCCATGGCATAGGACCGGTCTATTTATGGGACCGCCTGCTGCCACCGATAGCCTCCCACCGACCTGTGCGCTCACACAGGGAGGGTCTCCTCAGGGTGCCGTCAGCCAAACAATGTTGGCTGGCTACCCCCAGGGGGAGAGCCTTCTCTGTGGGAGCACCCACCCTCTGGAATGAGCTTCCTCTGGGGTTACGATTACTCCCCGACCTCCGGACCTTTCGCCGTGAACTCAAGACCTTTCTGTTCCACCGCGCAGGGCTGGCCTAATACACTTTGGTTTTTAATTGGGGTTTTTATCATTTTTCTATTATAGTTTTTAAATGGGGTTAGCCAAATTGAATAAGATTTTTATAATGTTTTTAATTTATTTATAAAATTGTTCTTATGTTGGCTGTAAACCGCCCTGAGTCCTTCGGGAGAAGGGCGGTATAAAAATCAAATAAATAAATAAATAAATAAATAAATAAAAATAAATAAATGTAAATTAAAAAAAGATTTAAGAACACAACATAACATAATGCTGTGATGGCGAACCTATGGCACGCGTGTCAGAGGTGGCACGCAGCACCCTCTCTGATGGCACGCAAGCTGTCACCCCAGTTCACCTCTACTGCACATGTGCATGTGCCTCCTGCCAGCCAGCAGGTCTTTGGGTTTCTGCCGCGCATGTACAGGGGACGGGGCTCATGTGGAGGGAAGGGCGCATGCAGGGGGCTGCGCACGGAGGAGTGGGGGCACAGGGTGGCCCTCATACACATGCGTTGGGGGAGCATGCAGGGGGCCATGTGCGCATTGCATTTGGGGGATCTGGGCACACTTTGGGCACTCGGTCCAGAAATGGTTAGCCATCACTGACATAATGTTTTGAAAACCTGGACTTTCATGACAAAGCACGTGATTCTCTTCTAGTCTGTTTGACAGATCACTTTGGTTATGGAAAATGTCTTCTTGGATGAGAAGCAAAATGTCTTCAAAGAAAAAAACAAGAGAGTCCAGTTGCCTCCTGAAAAAGCACCTTTGGCACAACCATGACTGAGAATCTCTACAGACTTTTACCTGTACTATAATAGTAGTTTTGGTTTGACTTAAATGTAAGATTTGCTGCAGTGCTCAGAATGATGGTGAAGGCTCCACACAATCTAAAAATGCCAGTATTGACTCTTCAGAGGATAAGGGATTTCTCTTATCCTCTAGCAATGTAACCTGGGCTGCCTGCCACTCTGAACTGATTCACTGTGGCAGATATACAGCTGGCAGTAACTTTAGAATCCTGCTTTCCTTTGCTTGAGAACTGAGGGCCCTCCCTTTTTTTGCAGCTAAATTTACAGAGGGGAATTGGTTCAAACAGAAAAGCACTTTGCTTAGCCTGTAAAATATACCATGATTCTTCAGGCAGTCTTCCCATAACTATCTTCAAGAACTGTTGGAATATATTTACCATTATCCTGTGACTCTTGGCTTGAACAATTCTGAGCCTCACTTTGAGGAGCATTACAAGATCATCCATGTGATGATAATATAATTCAGATCAATCAAACGCTGCCTCTTGTATGCGAGAACAAATTCACATCTTAAATAGCACTGGTTGTGGCAACAGGCATTTTGATTCAGGCCCTATATTTTTTTATTTCTGTTTTAATTCCTTTTTAATATCTATTTATACTCGACAATACTTATTTTTATTAAATTTAATTCTTGCTTTCTGCCAAAACATAGCTAAAAAAATCAACTTCTAATTAAAGCACAACAATATGAAGTGTGTCATCCAGCAACATTAAAACTGAATTCAATTGCAAATTAAGTTTCAGTATCAAAGCATCTCTACCACCTGGCACAAAAGGGCAACTGAGAAACTTGAATAGCTCTCATCCAAAATTGTTGTGCCTAAAATAGTCCCACAGATTATAAAATGGCTTTCAAATACCTTGATCCTTAGTTCTATAGAGCTTTTTATGGCTTGCTCAGCATGATGGATTGCACCCAGAAACAAGTCAGAAGATCTCCATGTAGCTTGGATCTGAACACTTTGAAAGGCAACCCAATGTTGTATGAACATCATAGCACCCCCAAAACCCTAATAAACTAAAATGGATCCTCCCATGGCAAAATCTGGTACCTATAGAATTAATGACCTTGGCACACTTAGCTCAGCTCCACAGATGCAGTTCTGGCTGCCACCATCATTACCACCTTGGTATGCACACTCATAACTAAATTTAGGAGAACATCCAAGCTGTGATCCCAAACCTTCAAAGGAGCATTTTCCATGCAACACAGGCTTGTCTTTCAACTGATAAGTATGTCTTTGTTACTGGAGTTCAGTTGCAACATGTTTGCCTTCATCTGATTCATCAACACCGGGGGATGATTACTAGATTAAACGCCTTCCTTGGATGCACATGAAAATTAGAGAGACTTGAATGTCATCAGTGTATTAGTGACACAGCACTCAAATTCCAGAAAGCTCTCCCAGCAATTTCATATATCTCTACAGCATGGGGGAAAGTATCCAAAAAGATACTATGGACCAGCTTTCCATTGTGAAAAAAAAACCTCTGAAATAGAAAGCATTCTTCCCAGAATTTCTAGATAGGATTGTATTAAGATTGTGCACATCTGCAAAAGTCATATCTTCTATGCAGAGGTGGGATTCACTTACCTTCCCTACAAGTACCACCTCTGCGCATGCTCATGGCCTTCTGCGCATGTGCAGTAGTTGCACATTATACTTGGGCGGGTGGGTGGAGCCTCCCACAGTCGCCACAACCAGTTCGCGCGATCCAGACAGAACCGGTTGAATTTCACCACTGCTTCTTTGGTATCTTCAAGTTCTTCCCTTACTAGTAGTTCAAAAAGGTATTATGGCTAATAATATTGAAAGCCTCTGAGATATCTAGCAGAACTATTAGAACTATCTGGGATACCAACCCTTATCTTGTTCCAAGCCCAGATTCCCCACAAAAGCAAACCAAAGCAATCTGGTTCACTTTACCAGGCCTGAAGCCAGACCAAATGGATTTCATCCAAAAATAAATAAATAATCTATTTCTAAGAATAGACTATCCTTCAACGCCATAAGCTCTTGCGTAGAAAAGCTTATGAGTTTTCTTGGAAATTCATTGGGTTAAAGCCCCACTCCCTTCAAATCCAGATTGTTTCAAGGTTCTGTTTCGTTTTATTAGTCCATTGGGCTTGGAACATGATGTACTGTTCTTCAGCCTGGTGCCAAGAAGAGACTTGTTGAAGGCCATTGTGATCTGCACTCTCAAAAGATGAAGATCTGATTTACAGATTCATTAAACCAGAGCTCTGATTCCAAATGACATTGGCTTACTTCCAATATTGGCAATTAAACATATTATTGTCTCAACTTAAAATCATCTATACAAATCTGATGGGATTGTGTGATTTTCAACTTCCGCCTACCAAAGCTGGGTCTGCAGGGTGGCTGCCAGTTGCTTAACACCTGCCCCACTTTGCAGACATGAAACAAGAGGCAATGTGTCGGCTGAACAGAAAGCCAGTCTGAAAAAATGCATGCACAATTCTTTGAGTGAAATAGAGGGAGTGCACAGCAGGCAGCATCTGTTACCTGTATCATACTGTAGACTTCAAATAAGAGTCTACACAGTTGTCTAAACCAAAGCTAAAACACTAAAACTAAAGCAAAGCTGGCTGGGGAGTTCTGGAAGTTGAAGTCTGCCAGGCTTAAAGTTGCCAAGATTGGAGACCGTTGGTCTAAACCAGTGTCTTCAAACTCTGGGAGTTGAAGTCCTCATATCTTAAAGCTGGTCTAGGCAGTGCACAATCCTTTACAGTTGGCAATCCAACAGAAAAATTGTTTTTTTTTTAACAAACTGAGATTTATTTACTTTTTTTTTGTTTGTTTACATTTATACCCCGCCCTTCTCCGAAGACTCAGGGCGGCTTACAATGTATAAGGCAATAATCTCATTCTATTTGTATATTTTTTACAAAGTCAACTTATTGCCCCCCCAACAATCTGGGTCCTCATTTTACCTACCTTATAAAGGGTGGAAGGCTGAGTCAACCTTGGGCCGGGCTCGAACCTGCAGTAATTGCAGGCTTTGTGTTCTAATAACAGGCTTCTCTATTGCCTGAGCTATCCCGGCCCTTGTCTGAAACCTGACCGTATTCTAAGCAGTTCATACAGCATTTCTAAAATGTTGGAAGGAAAATCCATCTGGTTCCATTCCAAGCTGGGAGAAGGAAGCTGGAAGCAATATGGAGGTTGGTTGGAAAGTTGGTTTATTGAACAGAACCACAAAGACAGTGTGCAGTTCTGGATCAGCTGAACAAATGGTTGAATGAGTGGATGGATCTTTATAGGTTTCTGTGACTCTGAAGTTTGAACTGTTCTGGGGGTGGTGCAATGAAGGGGCTTGTTTCTGAAAGGATGTTGGGCAATTCCTATTGTGGCTAATGGCTTTCGTCCTGTGTTGGGTCTTGGGTGAGGGGTTGCTTTCTAATCCTATCATTCTGCCTTTGCTACTTATGCTACAGGGAGTTCCGAAATATCCTGTCTTGAATGGATTTCTACCTGCAATATTTGCTTTGCTTATGAATAGAGCCATCTAGATCAATTTTACTGCCGGTTTTGTGGGTGTGGCTTGGTGGGCGTGGCATGGCTTCGTGGGCATGGCTTGGTGGGCGTGGCATGAGAAGGATACTGTAAAATCTCCATTCCCTCCCCACTCCGGGGGAAGGTTACTGCAAAATCCCCATTTCCTCCCGATCAGCTGGGACTTGGGAGGCAGAGAATAGATGGGGGCGGGGCCAGTCAGAATTTTTACTACTGGTTCTCTGAACTACTCAAAATTTCTGCTATTGGTTCTCCAGAACTGGTCAGAACCTGCTGAAACCCACCTCTGATCTAGATACTTGTCTTCCTCTTTCAATAAGCTCTTTATCTCTTAAGTGTTGACATCTGCTGTGGCCTATTAAGAAAGACTTGGGGGCTGCTTCCTCCCTCTAAAACATGTTTCTCCATTTCTCCTTTAGGAAAATATAATATTCTGTCTTTTTTAATATTTCCCAAAATATTTTATTTTCTGGGTTGGGGGGGACCGCGTGTGGCCCTCCCAAGCTCCATTTTCACTGGCAGAGGCACTGCGGGCCAGTCCTTCTCTTATTTCCAGGGCTGCCCACGGGCCAGATCTAAGCACCCCATGGGCCAGATGCGGGCTGCGAGCCTTGAGTTTGACACCCCTGGACTGAGAAGATAACATTCCTACAGAGATGTTAAAAGTAATCTCATCTACTGTTGTACTGTTGAGAAAAGTTGCCAATGAGCGTATTTGCACCTCCATCACCCACTTGGGCTGATGGCAGAACTGAGGCCGAGTTGCCAAATCCAACTCATCCTTTTGATTGCTCTAAATCGGAAGATTATTCCCCTCTCCTGTTCTTGTGTTCAGAAATGGAAATATTTCTGAGAACATATGATCCAGCTGCGGAACATTCTTGTTCTGCAGCTATGTAACCATCTTAAGTATACTATCTACAGGTATGTTTTTGCAATGTCTTATATTGCAGAATTTCCAGAAAAAAAGTTGCACAGAAAGAAATTGTTAAATGCATTCTGTACAGTGTGGAGAACTTCCTCCTTACTTTCTCTCTTCCTCAGCTTCTCCCTAGCATTGGATTTTGGAATGAAGGGAGGAAAGTTAAATGCCATTCACTGGACACCTCTGAATAGAATCCCCATATTTATTTATAGGCACTTGTATCCAAGAAGGGCAATGGGAACAAAGGTAAAAACTCATGCAGGTTCAGTATATCATGGTTGTGAAAGGGTGGCAGCCGCAGAAAAAGTCATCTGTGTGAATCTGATAAGTGATAGGTATGTATTCCTGAGCATTTGGAAGATTGAGTATGAAACAGATCTGGTTACATCTTTCCTGGTTGCTGTGCTAGGCAATGTTTCAAGGCATATTTTTAACCTACAGTAACAGATGATAACAAGAATTTGATACCAACCAATCCAAGCTGTGCAGAGGAGCTGACAGATTTTGTAGAGACCTGAACCTGTTGCTGGAAGACCTCCAGGTGTGTTGCAAATTTTAAGACTCATAGCCAAGAATATAAACTCTTTGGGGTCATTCTTTAAGGTCCTTTGTTGAGGTTAAGCCAGCTTTCTAGCAACTGGGTGCCCTCCACTTCAACTCTGAAAATTGAAATCGCATCTAGAAAGGTAATTAATGGGAAGTCAATGTGAATTACAACCTGAGTTAAGTTATATAATATATGGCATTAATATTAACAGAATAATTACAGGTACTCCTCGACTTACAACAGTTTGTTTAGTGACCGTTCTAAGTTACAACAGCACTGAAAAAAGTGATTTGTGTCCGTTTTTCCACATTTAAGAACTTTGCAACATCCACATGGTCACATGACCAAAATTCAAATGCTTGGCAACTGACTCATATTTATGTACATGATCACCTTTTTGCAACCTTCTGACAAAAAACATCAATGAAGAAGCCAAACTCACTTAACTAACTTACTATTGTATTACTTAAGTTAGTATGTATTACTAACTTAACAATTGCAGTGATTCACTTAACAACTGTCTCATTTTCGATTATTATTATTATTATTATTATTATTATTATTATTATTATTATTATTATTATTATTATTATTATTATTATTATTATTATTATTATTATTATTATTATTATTATTATTATTATTATTATTATTATTATTATTATTATTATTATTATTATTATTATTATTATTATTATTATTATTATTATTATTATTATTATTATTATTATTATTATTATTCACGCTGGAGAGGGTGGGGATGGGGGTTGAGGCGTGCAAGAGGAGCGGCGTGGAGGAAGAGGAGGAGGCGACGGCCCGCTGACAGCGGCTTCTAAGATCAGCCCACGCTCCGAAGAGGAAAGGAGGCGAGTGGGTGGGTGGCTGGGACGAGACCCCACCACAAACACACACACAGCCGGTCGGACGGCGCGGTTCCTTTCTCTGCTCTCTCTCGCTCTGCGTCAAGGCGCTGGAAGGGGGCGGAGAGCGCGAAACAGCAGCAGGAGCAGCCGGCGCTCGCCTTCGCTTCCTCCTCCTCCTCCTCCTCCTCCTCCTCCTCCTTTCGTGGCGGGCTGCTTCCAAGTCTGGAAATCTGTTTTGGGAAGTGGTGGTGCAGCGCGGCAGTTCAGCCCTGTCGGCCGGGGGGAGGAGGCGGTGGATCGGATTCTCGCGCCACACCGAAGTCGGCTGGAAAGCTTGCTGCTTCTTCTTCTTTTTTGCTTCTCTCCCCCCCCCCACCCCTCTTTTCGGCTCTCTTGCAACGTTGCTGCAGCTCCTCGGCTCCTTTTCCCGGCGCCCCAGAAGGCTCGAGCCTCTGCTGCCGATTGAATACTAAAATAAAATAAAAGAGCGGAGAAGAGCAGGCGCCGCTTTTGGTGTCCGCGTCCCTGTCGCCGCCCGGCAGGAGCGTTTAAAAAGGCGGGGAGTTGAAAAGAGGCTGCCTCTTGGGTTACCTCAACATCCATTCCAGAGCCGCTAAAGAGCGGCTGCTTGGCCCGCCCTGGTTGGGGAACGGGCACAAAAAAAGGGTCCCTGGTGACCCAGAATTCATCCTAGCCCCATTGACTGGCCCCTTTGACTCGATAGGATTTAGCTGACGGGATTGTTAAACAGCGCTCGCACCTTTCTTCTGGGGAGAGAAGTCACTCTAATAAATATTGGGAGGTGTTTTCAAGGAAACATAGGGTCCACCTTCTGCCCACAAGAAATGTAGGGAAATGCCACCATTCCCAGCCTTCTGAGCACATCAGCTTATCCTGGCAGAGGATGAGGAAAGTCGCATTTCAAAGCCTTTGGAAATCACCAGCTTGGAAAAAGCTAAATTATGTAGGGCTATTCAGCTACAACTTCGTGTTTAGGTTTTGTCTTTTGAAGCGAGATAATGATAGCTAGCTAGCTAGCTAATTAGATAGATAGATAGATAGATAGATAGATAGATAGATAGATAGATAGATAGATAGATAGATAGATAGATAGATAGATAGATAGATAGATTAGAAAGAAAACAGAACAAAAAAACAGAATAATAGAGTTGGAAGGGACCTTGGAGGTCTTCTAGTCTAACCCCTGCTTACGCAGGAAACCTTATACCACTTCAAATGCTTATCCAATATCTTCTTAAAAACTTCCAGTGTTAGAGCATTCACAACTTCTGGAGGCAAGTTGTTCCACTGGTTAATTGTTCTAACTGTCAGGAAATTTCTCCTTAGTTCTAGGTTGCTTCTCTCCTTGATTAGTTTCCACCCATGCTTCTTGTCCTGCCCTCAGGTGCTTTGGAGAATAGTTTGATTCCCCCTTCTTTGTGGCAGCCCTGAGATATTGGAATGTTCCTATCATGTCACCCCTAAACTAGACATACCCAGTTCACATGCCCGTGAGGCGTCTTGCTTGCATGTCACACACACGCACCGCTCGCTGGGAAAAAAAAAGGATGGAAGGAAGGAAGGAAGGAAGGATGGATTGATGGATGGAGGCGACCGCTTTGAAGCGCAACCCTTCTCCCGCAACTAAGGGGGTCAATGTTTTCCCCAATCCTAGGGTGTGGGAAACAGTCATTCTTTCTTCCCCTAGTCTCTCCCGAGATCGCACTGCAGCGCCCATCATCCCCAGCCGGCAATCTGAGCTCGTGCCATCGATGTGGTCCTTGAACTTCCCCCTCCTTGTTTCTAACCCAGCCTAGGATGGCCGGCGTGGAGGGTATGGTGGTGGTAAAACGACCAGGAGAAAGCTTTCGCTCTTTTCGAGAGGTCCTCTTGGAAGGCTGCCTTGGAAAGGGAAAGTGGGGAGGGGGCAGAGATTTCTTCCTCTCGGGTCCCCTTGGAAGGCTGGGTTGGAAAGGGAAAGTGGGGAGGGGGCAGAGATTTCTTCCTCTCGGGTCCCCTTGGAAGGCTGGGTTGGAAAGGGAAAGTGGGGAGGGGGCAGAGATTTCTTCCTCGGGTCCTTCTAGAGTCCTTGAGAAACTGATATCATACAAGGTTAATAAATTATCCTCCTCCTCCTCATTGATGAGTTTTTCATCCTGAAAATGATTGAAACATTGTACCATCATATGCTGCCATAGTATAGTGTTAACAACATCAGTAAAGATGATATATGAGCATGACACTAAGTTTTTCTATATTTCCCCCTTTATTGAAAAACTTCCATCATGCTTCTTTCTGAAAACAAAGGTCATTATAATATACCTCATTATATATTTGATTTGATGATATTTCAGTTAATAAATACCATTTAAGGTGTTAAGCTTCCTTTCTTTTTCAGCAGCAAAGTGAATTACAACTTTAAAGAACTTTATTACTTTATATTCATTTATTTTAAGTATAGATTTTAGATTTTTAAACAAATATGTTTAGAGCTTTTATATCTTTCAAGTTATTCAAATTATCCCCTCAGCAGGTATATAATGGCATCCAATTCCAATATCATGTTGGGGCTTTTGAGCAAGGGAGGAGGAACGCGAGCACCGCCTTTCGCGCTGGCATTCCGGGATTTCCCTTTGTTTAGAGCTGGGAATCCTCCTTCCCCCTTTTGCACTTTTATTGTTTTTCGTTCAAATAAATATTCATGTTATTTTACTTGGCTCTATCTTTATTTTTTACATTGACCAGTAGCTGCCTCATTTCCCACCCTCGGCTTATACTCGAGTCAATAGTTTTTCCCAGTTTTTTGTGGTAAAATTAGGTGCCTCGGCTTATATTCGGGTCGGCTTATACTCGAGTATATACGGTATACTATCTACAGGTATGTTTTTGCAATGTCTTATATTGCAGAATTTCCAAAAAAAAAGTTGCACAGAAAGAAATTGTTAAATGCATTCTGACTTCTTTTTTAAAAAAGTAATTTTTATTAAACATTTTTCAAAAAACAAAAAAGAATCTTTAAACAATAGTTTTTTTCCAACAATTTCGCAACGGTTAATCATTTCTTACTTGTCCATTTTTTTCTCTCTTATTTCAATGTATCCTTTATACATACAATTCTAATATTAATTTATTTACATATATACATATAAATAACAGTGTACCCAATTTTATTTCTACAAATTTACATTTTTCTGCTTCCTCTTAATTGTTGTTACATTTCTACTCCTATATCTTCTTTATTTGATCTTTCCTTGCCTTTTATCTCTCTCCTCTAGCCACTCGTACCATTTCTCCCACACTATACAATATTCTGTTTCCTCTTTTTCTTGTATCTCCTTTGTAAGTTTATCTATTTCTGCACATTTTAAGACTTTTCTAATCAAATTATCTTCGGTTGGTATGTTATTGTTTTTCCAGTTCTTTGCATATATTATTCTTGCTGCTGTGATAATATGGATGATTAAATATTGTATTTTTTTTTCATAGGACCCTGGGAGTATTCCTAATAAAAATGTTTCCGGTTTCATCTTAATATGTTGTTTGGTTATTTCTTCTAATTGTAATTTAATCTCACTCCAATGCTGTTTTGCTTTGGAGCACATCCACCACATGTGGTAGTATGTTCCCCTTTGTTGTTTATATTTCCAACACGTTGATGAGGTATTGGGAAACATCTTAGCCAGTCAGACCTATAGAACATTTTATATATATTTTGTTTATAGGGTACAGACATTTGTCAGTTTGTAGTGCTTATTCCATAATCTCTCCCATTTATCTAATTCAATGTTATATCCAAAATTCTGACTTCGAAATGCATTCTGTACAGTGTGGAGAACTTCCTCCTTACTTTCTCTCTTCCTCAGCTTCTCCCTAGCATTGGATTTTGGAATGAAGGGAGGAAAGTTAAATGCCATTCACTGGACACCTCTGAATAGAATCCCCATATTTATTTATAGGCACTTGTATCCAAGAAGGGCAATGGGAACAAAGGTAAAAACTCATGCAGGTTCAGTATATCATGGTTGTGAAAGGGTGGCAGCCGCAGAAAAAGTCATCTGTGTGAATCTGATAAGTGATAGGTATGTATTCCTGAGCATTTGGAAGATTGAGTATGAAACAGATCTGGTTACATCTTTCCTGGTTGCTGTGCTAGGCAATGTTTCAAGGCATATTTTTAACCTACAGTAACAGATGATAACAAGAATTTGATACCAACCAATCCAAGCTGTGCAGAGGAGCTGACAGATTTTGTAGAGACCTGAACCTGTTGCTGGAAGACCTCCAGGTGTGTTGCAAATTTTAAGACTCATAGCCAAGAATATAAACTCTTTGGGGTCATTCTTTAATGTCCTTTGTTGAGGTTAAGCCAGCTTTCTAGCAACTGGGTGCCTCCACTTCAACTCTGAAAATTGAAATCG
Organism: Ahaetulla prasina; assembly: GCF_028640845.1. NCBI lineage: Eukaryota > Metazoa > Chordata > Lepidosauria > Squamata > Colubridae > Ahaetulla > Ahaetulla prasina. The sequence continues at coordinate 24,620,939 of NC_080546.1, read as the reverse complement.
CATCTAGAAAGGTAATTAATGGGAAGTCAATGTGAATTACAACCTGAGTTAAGTTATATAATATATGGCATTAATATTAACAGAATAATTACAGGTACTCCTCGACTTACAACAGTTTGTTTAGTGACCGTTCTAAGTTACAACAGCACTGAAAAAAGTGATTTGTGTCCGTTTTTCCACATTTAAGAACTTTGCAACATCCACATGGTCACATGACCAAAATTCAAATGCTTGGCAACTGACTCATATTTATGTACATGATCACCTTTTTGCAACCTTCTGACAAAAAACATCAATGAAGAAGCCAAACTCACTTAACTAACTTACTATTGTATTACTTAAGTTAGTATGTATTACTAACTTAACAATTGCAGTGATTCACTTAACAACTGTATCAAGAAAGGTCATAAAATGGGGCAAAACTCATTTAACAACTGTCTCATTTAGCGGAAGAACTTTTGGGCTTAATTGTGGCCATAAGGCGAGGGCTACTTGTATATGATTATCTATCCTGAGGTAATCTTGCATTAAACCAGTTCTGCAGTTATTCTAAAAACAAGATAACCTGGGGAAAACTTGAAACAAATTACAACTCTTTTATGATTTTTTTGCAACAAGAAGGGAACATGGAATGACTGATATCAAGGATGTAAACAGTTTCCTCTTTTCATAATGACTAGAAAACATAATATATTTCTTTAATGTTTGTTTAGGACGAGTGCTTTTATTTATTTATTTGATTTATATTCACTTTTCATTCAGGAGTACACAATTGCGATTCTCTATTCCCACTCACTATTTTTTTCACAACTTACATACACACGCACACACACACATAGCCTAGGTCTTTATTTTTAAAAAAATGGAGGGTAGGATGCTTGATTTTAAAGTGAATTATCTCAACCAAATTATTTTACTTGGCAATTTACTTGGCAAAAAAAATCCTCCACTCTTCTGCTCGCAATAAAATACCTAATGCCACCAGACTCCAAATTTTGGGCTTAGACAACTTAGAACTACACAGACTTCAGTTTGACCTAAACATAGTACATAAAATTGTCTACCACAATGTCCTACCTGTCAATGACTACTTCAGTTTCAACCACAACAATACATGAGCAAATAATAGATACAAACTCAAGGTAAACCTCTCCAAACTTGATTGCAGAAAATATGACTTCAGTAACAGAGTGGTCAATGCCTGGAATTCACTACCTGACTCTGTAGTTTCTTCCCAAACCCCCAAAACTTTAAGCTTAAACTGTCTACTGTTGACCTCACCTCATTCCTAAGAGGTCTGTAAGAGGCATGCATAAGTGCACCTGTGTGCCTACTGTCCCTGTCCTAATATTCCTTTTTTACTTACTCTTTTCATGCATCCAAATTAGGTTTATACTTTTACTTATATATGATTGACAAATAAATACATATAAATAAATAAATAAATAAAAATTTAAAAATCACTGGGTTTTTTTTTCTTTTTACATGGAACTCGGATAAAGATGGGGAACTAGCAGAGTCAAAATCCCCAAAACAGGATGTAGCAGAAATCCTACAAATGGAAACAATGGAAAAGTGTGTACAGTCTATCCAAGGAGAAAGAGATTGCTTAGTTTAGACACTACATTCTCACACAAATACAGCCTTTTTTGTCTACTGAGATTCTCAGTCATCCGGGTCATGGTTGTCCCAAAGGTGCTTTTTCAAGAGGCCAACTGGAGTTTCTGGTTTTTCTTTGAAGACGTTTCGCTTCTCATCCAAGAAGCTTTATCAAGAAGCTTCTTGGATGAGAAATTAAATGTCTTTTTAAAAAAAAACCCAGAAAGCCGAGTTTGCCTCTTGAAAAAGCACCTTTGGGACAGCTTTTCCCTCATTTTTACTATAACCTCCTATCAAACACAGGTACTCCTCAACTTTGAGCCTGTCCATTACGGTTATAGGTTATGACGGCCGTAAAGCACCTGCCTGAGCAGTCTGATTTTACAACCTTTTTATAGTAATTGTTAAGTAAATGCCACAGTCATAAAACCAATGCCCACAATCCCTGAACAAATCCATTGTTTACTATGGGCTCGTTTTGCTAAAACTGGAAAGAAATGCTGATTTTCGGCAGAAACATCATCAACTGCCATCATATGAAAGGTAGGCCAGTTGCCAAGCATCTAAAATGTGGGTCATGGGTTTGCAGTGAATGGCTCTCAGAACTTCGGACAGGGAGGACCATCATAACTTTGAACAGTCACTAAGCAGCTGGCCATAAGTCAAGGATTACCTGTAAGCAACTGGGGGGAAATGCATGAACTGTAGGGAAGAGGCATTAAGACTACTCTGAGGCATCTGACATGTACGAGATCTGTACACCCATCAAAAATTATATGGCATGAGTGGTTTGGTAAGGGAATGTCCTATCTTTCTGCTAATCATCAAGGCAGCACTTTTCATTAGTCTGAAAGAAAGATGCAAATGGTTTAAAGCAGGGGAGTCAAACTTGATTTCATTGGGGGCCACACAGGGTTGTGTTTGACCCCGGGGGGTGGAGGAGTAGGGTGTGTGGTCAGGGAGGCATGGTGGGGTGTGTGTGTGGCCATGTTGTGACTCCGCCTCCCAAGCCTGTCCTCATGGAGGAGAGTGACTCGGAAAGTGAGGGAGAGGAGTCAGCAAGGCCTCCCTCGCCAGGACCCTCCTCACTGGCACTGCCCCAATTCCAGCTGCAGGCCAGGAGGAGGAGCTGACAAGGCCTCCCTCTCCCACACCCTCCTCCTCCCTGGCAACAGCTCAAGTCCCAGCTGCTGACGATCAATCCTGGATTGATCTGAGGCAGCGACGAAAAGATAAGCGTGCACAGCAGAGGAAAAGGTATGGCAGGCTCAGAGATTGCTGAGTCACTGAGCCACACCTCACAGGGTATAAAAGTGGGTGGAGCTGCCATGTGGCCCTTGTGACGGACAAAAAAGCTACCAAGGGTGCACTGCAGCTCGGTTGTTGGAGGGTTAAAGGACTTTGTTAGTGAGTTTTGGCAATGGATCTTAGACACAAGATAATGGACTCAGAACTTGGCAGACCTTTGCACGGTCACTGCCAAGCATTTCCTCAACTGAAGAAAATCAGGTCTGTAGCAAATAAAAAGACTGGGAGACATGCGTCTTTGCATTTGCTCTGTGAAGTGGGAGGGGGACATAACAGGCCAGCTGAATGTCACTTGTGTCTGGGGCACCTGTGGTGGCCCAAGTACTCTGCCAGCAAAAACAGGCTCCCAACAGGGGTGAAATCCAGCAGGTTCTGACAGGTTCTGGAGAACTGGTAGAGGAAATTTTGAATATTTCAGAGAACTAGTGTCGTGTCCCACTCCTCCGCTGACGGCCGGGTCAGGGAAATCCAAATCAGGCTTGCCTCTGCAGCTCTGCCCAAAGTCCTAGCAAAGTCCTCAGAGCAGGCAGGAGACCAGTAAGTGACTTCAGCAAGATAAGTTCGACTTTGCCTGACTCAGAGACTGCCAGAAAGCAGATCCTTTATATAGGCCATGGGGTGTGGCTCCATGACTCAGCACTCATTAAGGCCTGCCCCTCCCTTCCTTCTGTTGCCTCCGCCTATCCAATCTTCTGATGCGAGGGTCACTCCAATCAGCTGTTGGAAGTAAACTTTCCTCAGGCTCACATGCTGTGGAGGAGGGGGAGGGGTCTAGCTGCTCCATTTGCCTGGGCATGGAGCCAGGGCTGGGGCCGGGGGATGCTCCCTCCTCTGCAGCCTGCTTGGGCATGGAGCCAGGGCTGGGACCAGGAGGTGCCCCCTCCTCTGCAGCTTGTCTGGGCATGGAGCCAGGACTGGGGCCAGGAGGCATACATTCCTCTGTGTTCAGGAGCAGATAAGCAGACCCCGGCTGCGGTGAGAGCGGACAAGACACAACAACTAGCAAATACCACCTCTGGCTGGCCCCAGAGTGGGATGGGAATGGAGAATCTTCAATCTCCTTCTCCCAGGTGGGGAGAGAATGGAGATTTTGCAGTATCCTTCTCCTGCCACGCCCACCAAGGCACGCCTACAGAACTGGTATAAAAAAATTGGATTTCACCACTGGCTCCCGAGCACCATTTTCAGCTGCGATTGCCTCCTGCAACCCTTTGCCAGTGAAAACAGAGCGCTCCACTTTCACTAGCAGAGGCATGGTGGGCTGGTCCTTCGCTGTTTCCAGAGCAGCCTTGTGGATCCGGCCCCTGGGCCTTTGAGTTTGACACCCCTGATTTAAAGAGTCCCATTCATTTTAATAAGTAGATTAAATCAATGGTATCTTTTTGGGGAGCAGGTGGATTTGTATGGAAACCTGAAAAAAATCAGTCATATTCATGCCAGGTCTGAATGACCAAATCACATTTTAAGGAGGCCAAGCTCTAATAACTTACGGTACTTTGCAATTTCTCAGCGTTGTTTCTCAGTTAAAGAAGCTTCCATTTCTTTATCATATTAACAAGATGCTTGAAATTGATTTTGAATTTCTCTCTGGCAGATTTTGTTTCAAAGCTTACTTTCCTGTTGGAGATGAAGCTGCTGGTGGTGATACTGTTTTATGTTGTACATTTTCCCATCACCCTCAAGCGTCCCCAGCTGTCCACACTTCCCGGTCTGAAAAGGGCTGATGGGAAGAATGCTTTCATGATGCCTTCCCTTGGGATTTAAAGAAAGCCTGAAGTTCCTGACAGCTGGAAAGATGACTGCATAATGAAAATAGAACTTCCATGTTTGCTCTTCGGCCGTCTCGTCACTAAATCGGAGCAAAAACATCTCGTTGTCTACAAGAGAACTTACCAAAATTCTTGTCTTTCTGGAAAGCTACATCAACATCAATTTCCTTTTCATCAAATTGAATGAGAATTGGTAGAACAATATGCAAGATAATTCGGGCATGTTTCTGCTGGACGCTAAACTGCCCTTCCTTCTCTGTACTCTTTGCTTTGCCCAATTCATCTTCCTTTGCAACTATTCAGCATGGAAAAATGGAGATCAAAAGGAAGTGGACCAAGCTTGGTGAAATCTGTTAGGACAGATGAAAAAAATCCTGTAATCCAGGGGTGCTATTTAGTCACCTTCCCTACCGGTTCGCAAATGTGCACGTTGTGCATACACAGACCCTTGAAAATGTGGAAAAATGGGACATCATGATGTCCCATTTTTCCACGTTTTCAAGGGTCTGTGTATGCACAACGTGCACATTTGCACGTGGGCGGGCATCCCCCAGTCGCCCCTACCAATTCGCCCGAATTGGATAGAACCAGCTGAATACCACCACTGCTCTGCTCATCTATATCTTTCTGTTTGTATGTCTTTTCTGCTGATTGGTTTATTTTTAACAAATCAAACACAAATGCCTTAAGATCTGTATATAGAATACTTGCATCTGAGGTTTTCCAATCTGGATTACAGAAATGGCCATTAGTTGGCAGCAAAGACATAGAGATTTCTGTGCCTCTTTGTCGCCATCTAATTGTCATCTGCATTTCAACAGCCTGTAGAGCTGTCGAACGGTTCAACAGCCTGTGGATTTATAGCTCCACAGGAGCTATATCTATAGGTCCTGTGGAGCTATAGATATAGATATAAACAGTGGTGGAATTCAAATTTTTTTACTACCAGTTCTGTGGATGTGGCTTGGTGGGCGTGGCAGGGGAAGGATACTGCAAAACCTCCATTCCCTCCCACTCTGGGGTCAGCCAGAGGTGGCATTTGCCAGTTCTCCAAACTACGCAAAATTTCTGCTACCGGTTTTCCAGAACCTGTTAGAACCTGCTGAATTTCATCCATGAATATAGATATCCTATAAAACTGTGGAGGCCTCTCTGAGCTTGGTTGTTTGCTTGCAGCATTTTATTACCTAACTAGGTAACATCATCAATGTTGTTACCTAGTTAGGTAATAAAATATCTGCAAGAAAACAACCAAGCTCAGAGAGGACTTCACAGTTCAACCAGGAGCTACAGCTATTCAACCACAAAATAGAGCATTATGAAGTCCTTGGTGCTCTCTAATCTTGGTTGTTGCAGATGTTTAATTACCTAATTAGGCAACAGGAGTGTACTTAGTTAGGTAATTAAACATCTGCAATAACCAAGCTCAGAGAGCACTAAGGACTTCACAATTCAACATGGAGCTACAAATATTCTCTTCTCTTTTTTGCAGCAGAGGTGTCAAACACACAGTCCTCAGGCCAGATGTGTCACATGATGGCCACGCCCACCCGTTTTTGTGAAGGGGGAAAGTCGCGATACATCATGTGACAACAAAGTGACACCGCGAGTTTGACACCCCTGCTCTACAATATTTGTCTGCTTTCTCCATGCCGGCTCTTGTTCACAGTACTTTTCATAACAAGACCATCTGCTGCAAGGCTCCCCTCTTTCCCAAGATGTACAAATGTACAAGATTACAAGATGTAAAAATGTATTACAGAAAGAACACAAACATTTTAATACAATGTGGAAGGATTGAATTATGCCAGCAAAATCCTCTTGGGGCTTATGCATAGGTTTAGCATCTGCAAAAGCGCTAAGTCCCTTCATTTCACATGCAATTTTGGCCCCAGGAATTCTGGTATCCTTCTGTTTGGGGATTGTGGTACAAAATGAATGACACCACAGGGAAAGCGAACGGAGAATAAATTTCCTCCTTGCCCCACTCCTTTTTTTTCTAGCCTGTCACAACTGAAGCAGCATGCATTACTTCCAATGCAAGGTTGCCCGGCAACAGGTTAGTTCTGTCTATATTGGGCAATGGACATTAATCTTTCTTTTTTTTCCAGTGTGAAAAGTCTGTTTTTAAGGCAAAAGGCAAGGTAGCCAGGTTGCCCCCCCTTCCCCCCCCAAAAAAAAAATCCTCAGGTGCTTTTTAAGACTGTTAATGTTTGCTTATTTCTTCATCTCAGCAAACCTTGGGAGAGTCCAGGTGCAACTTGACATTATTTTGTAAGCGACAGGATCAAATGTGTAGGTTAGCATGACTCAATTACTCCCACCATTAAAGACTGCAATAAATGCAGGCACAGATTGAATATCAGGTCCTTTTTCTCCTCATCTCTTCTGCCTATCCCTTTTTCTTCCTTTTTTTTTTTTGAATTACCATTTTGCATCATGAAGCATTCGTCAGCACTCAAAAGTTTGCATGCTTTAGTCAGTTAGTCAGCCTAGTCAAAGTATTGCTTTAATCTGAATATTGGACATTTCACCAGTTTTGTGACATGATTCCCATTATATTTAAGATGCCTGTTGTGTACGAACCTATTGGTGGGAATTTTGGAGGGAAAAATACTTGATACTGATTGGCTGGTGCCTCAGCCAGATGTGTATATAAAGGGCACTTTGTCTGGTGCCAGTTCCTGAAGTCTCACTCTAATAAAGAGAGGTATTGTCATTTACTTGGTCTCGTGCCTCTTCAATCGCCCAACTTAACAATGCCCAAAAGACCTTTGCTGCCCAGGTGCAACCTCTTGGGCTGAGGGAAGATTTAGCTACCAGTTGAATTAGCTTCTACGTGCAAAAATAAAGATAAAGCACCATTTTGTCTTTATTTGAAAGCAAAGTACTGTAATTTGTTTTGGTCATGACATTATGTCTTATTTTTGAACAGGTATGCACCAATGGGTGTACCAATCTGAATCTCATTTTAGAAATTAACAACTGGTTAAGAAAGTAATTCCTTTACACTAACAGGATTAGAGGGTGGTTCAATCTGTACGGTAAGTGGGAGAGGCAGATATGGCGGAGGGGGGGGGGCGTATCGAGTTTGGGGAGCACGTGTGCGATGTCTAAAAGCGATCACGTGCTCCGGCCCCTTAGTCCCTACCCGTTCCTCGGGCGGCCGTGATCCTCAGAGCCTGGATCTTCGGCTGATGTTATGTAATGCCCGGTCCGTGGTAAATAAAGCCCCCTTGATCTGTGATCTTATTCAGGGGGAGGCCGCGGACCTTATGGGCATTACGGAGACCTGGTTGGGGCCAGAGGGGGGGGTCCCCCTCGTTGAACTATGCCCCCCAGGTTTCCGAGCATTCCATCAGCCGAGGGCCCAGGGGAGGGGTGGAGGGGTGGCGGTTGTCATTAAGGAAGATCTAGAGCCGAGGGAGGCCACTGTTCCTCAGATTGCCGGCTGTGAATCCCTTTATGTGAGGTGGGGCCATAGGAATCAGTTGGGCTTGTTGATCGTACCTGGCTCCTTGCTGCGTGACCACAGCCCTGCCCGAGCTGCTGGAGTTATTGGCCACTGTGGCAGTTGAGACCCCAAACTTATAGTTATGGGGATTTCAACTGCCATCAGTTGGCTTATCATCGACTGCAGCTCGGGAGTTCAAACTTCCATGACGGCCTTGGACCTGATACGAGTAAATGATGGCCCTACGCACATGGGGGAGGCACGCTGGATCTGATTTATATCTCTGGTCAGTGGTTAAATGATCTGATATTAGGCGATTTAGTAACAGAACCAATGTCATGGTCTGATCATTTCTCCTTCGCCTAGACTTCGAACCGCCACCCACCATCGCGGGAGGCGGGCCTCTCGTTGGTTCCGTCCCAGGCGCCTGATGGACCCTGAGAGGTTCCTGGCGGAGCTTGGGCCATTCCTGAGGATCTGGCCCGCGGCACGACTGAGGAACTAGTTGCGGCCTGGGAACAGGCGCGGCTGGGGCCTTGGACCGTGTCGTGCCTTTGCGACCTCTGACCCGGCGCAGATCTCGACCGGCCCTTGGTTCTCCGAGGGGCTGAGAGAGATGAAACGCCGGAGAAGACGCCTAGAGAGCACTTGGAGGTCCAGTCGTTCGAAGCTGATCGGACACTAGTTAGGTCCTATTCCAGGACCTACCTAGTGGCAATGAGGAAGCGGCGTTCCTCGCCTCCACCCTCATTGCGTCGGCAGATAACCGCCCGGCCGCCCTGTTTGGTGACCCGCTCCCTCCTTCATCAGGAGGTGCGGGATGACCCGTTACAGGGGCGTGCCGAGGAGTTTAGTGGTTATCTATCGACAAAATCGCTCAGCTCGGGATGGTCTGGACCGAAATTGGGATGATCAAGCGAGGAGAGGCACGTCTTGTTGAGCCTGTTTGGGATGGGTTTGACCCTGTGGCTCCGAGGCGTGGACAGGTTGTTGGGGAGGCTCCGCGCCACTACATGTTTATTGGATCCGTGTCCTTCCTGGCTGGTGCTGGCTACTCAGGAGGTGACACGAGGCTGGCTCCAGAGGATTATAAATGCTTCTTTGTTGGAAGGGGTTTTTCCTGCCGCCTTGAAAGAGGCGGTGGTGAGACCCCTCCTTAAGAAGCCCTCTTTGGACCCGGCTATTTTGGGAAACTATCGGCCAGTCTCCAACCTTCGCTTTGTTGCGGAGGTTGGAGAGGGGGGTGTGGGGCGTCAGCTACCCCAATACCTGGAAGAATCCGTCTATCTAGACCCGTTCCAGTCCGGCTTCCGACCCGGTTACAGCACGGAGACAGCTTTGGTCGCATTGGTGGATGATCTCTGGAGGGCCAGGGACAGGGGTTATTCCTCTGCCCTGGTCCTATTAGATCTCTCAGCGGCTTTTGATACCATCGACCATGGTATCTTGCTGCGCCGGCTGGGGGGATTGGGAGTGGGAGGCACCGTTTATCGGTGGTTCTCCTCCTATCTCTCCGACCGATGCATGAGCGGTGTTGGCAGGGGGCAGAGGTCGACCGCGAGGGCCCTCACTTGTGGGGTGCCGCGGGGTCGATTCTCTCGCCCCTTCTGTTCAACATCTACATGAAGCCGTTGGGTGAGATCATCAGTGGCTTTGGGGTGAAGTACCATCAATACGCTGATGACACTCAGCTGTACTTCTCCACCCCAGGTCACCCCAATGAAGTTGTCGAAGTGCTGTCCCGGTGCTTGGAAGCCGTACGGGTCTGGATGGGGAGAAACAGGCTCAAGCTCAATCCCTCCAAGACGGAGTGGCTGTGGATGCGGCATCTCGATTCAGTCAGCTGCAGCTGCAGCTGACTGTTGGAGGCAGTTATTGGCCCCAAAGGATAGGGTGCGCAACTTAGGTGTCCTCCTGGATGAGCGGCTGTCGTTTGAAGATCATTTGACGGCCGTCTTCAGGGGGGCCTTCCACCAGGTTCGCCTGGTTCGGCAGTTGCGCCCCTTCCTTGATCGGGATGCCTTGTGCACAGTCACTCATGCACTCGGTACCTCTCGCTTGGATTATTGTAATGCTCTCTACATGGGGCTCCCCTTAAGGTGCACTCGAGGCTTCAGCTAGTCAGAATGCAGCTGCGCGGGTGATAGAGGAGGTCTCGTGCCTCCCATGTAACACCCTCCTGCGCAGACTGCACTGGCTACCTGTCGCTTTTCGGGTGCACTTTAAGGTTTTGGTTATGACCTTTAAAGCGCTCCATGGCTTAGGGCCTGGGTACTTACGGGACCGCCTACTGTTACCATATGCCTCCCACCGACCCGTACGCTCTCACAGAGAGGGACTTCTCAGGGTGCCGTCCGCCAAGCAATGTCGGCTGGCGGGCCCCAGGAAGGTCCTTCTCTGTGGGGCTCCACACTCTGGAGCGAACTTCCCGGGTTTCGCCAAATACCTGACCTTCGGACCTTTCGCCGCGAACTGAAGACGCATCTTTTTATTCGCGCGGGGCTGGCTTAAATTTTACGGATTGTATAGTTTTATTATTAATTTTAAACGGGGTTTTAATTTTTATATATTTTAAAATTTTAGGCAAGTATAATAAGTTTTTTAATTCTGCATTTTATAGGTTATTGTCTAGTCTGTTTTTATTTGCCTGTACACCGCCCTGAGTCCTTCGGGAGAAGGGCGGTATAAAAATCTAATAAATGAAATGAAATAAATGAATGACTAAATGAGCTTTTAATCATATTTTTCTTATGTAAATAAACTTTCTTCTGACATTGGAAATGCTTTCCTACGTTTGGGGGTAGGATTATCCAAAAGTCAAAAGCCATTCATAAATTGCTACATAAATCCTGCTCCTTCACTTGTAGGAAGGGAATGGAGGCCATCTGTCTAATAATTTGATAGGTTCCTACTATTATTGTGTATTTCTATAATACAGGTGTTGACAGACCTAACGCCCTTTGCAAAGAACATCTAAAAATATAAGTCTTCGGGTTCCAGCAAATGCTTATAGCCCCGTAAATATTCATGTGAGTTCAGGTCTCTTTTACATTGAGACTGAGAAATTGCTCCCAGTGAATTAAATTTTCTTCTGAAATACAAAACATAACAGTATTAATTAAATAATTAGTAACCTAAACCCAGGATGGGCCCTGAAAATTAACTGGCTAACCACTGCAGAGAACAAAACATTGTACTCTGCCAGCAATATCACGCCCAATGGAAAATTCTGAGCTCCTTGCAAAGAAAACTTTCTGCTTTCAAACATGTAGGCAATGTTTTCTGGATTCTATAGGCCTCCTGCAGCCGTTTTCAGCCTGGTTCTTTCCTGGAAGAAGTTAATTTGGATGTTTCACAGAAATCCGAGTGAGTTACAACGTGCCCAGCTGCTGAAAACGTAAAGTAATTGAGGCAAACTAAATAAATTGTTTGGCTCTGCCTAATTAAGAAACATTATAAAGGAAGGTAAGAGGCTTAGAGGAAGCAAAGAGGTAAAGTAGAAAATATCACACAAAGTCCTGACCTAAACGAAAGCTTCTCTCGCTTGGCTAGCTGTTGAGACAACCAACGGTTAGCCTGAATTAATGCAGTCACATTAATACTTGAGAAAAGAGCTTCCATTTTATAACTTTAATAATTCATCAGGAAGAGGCACTTGTATGAAACAGTAATTTTCTAGCTTGCGCTCCTCTATACCTGTAGCTCTTAAAATAATTATTGGGTGTTGTTAATGTACCTAACAGATACCCCGCCTTTCATTTCAAATGATCGCTCAAAGCAACTAACAAAATTTTAAAATAAACCCACAATGTCAAACATGTAAAGCTCACTATTACTACCAGCAAACTGACCTACCTTAATAAAAGGTTCCTTAATACTTGGTAAAAGTACCTTTAAAAGTGGCAAGAATAGAACAGAATAGATTTTTTTTTTTTGGCCAAGTGTGATTGGACACCCAAGGAATTGTCTTGGTGCATATGCTCTCAGTATACATAAAAGAAAAGATACCTTCATCAAGGTACAACATTTACAACACTTAATAATAGTCATAGGGTACAAATTTAACACTTAATGATAGTCATAGGCTACAAATAAGCAATCAGGAAACAATCAACATCAGAATAAATCATAAGGATACAAGCAACAAAGTTACAGTCATAAGTGGAAGGAGATGGGTGATGGGAACAATGAGAAGATTAATAGTAGTGCAGATTTAGTAAATAGTTTGACAGTGTTGAGGGATTTATTTGTTTAGCAGAGTGATGGCGTTCAGGAAAAAACTGTTCTTCTGTCTAGCTGTTCTGGTGTGCAGTGCGTTATATATATAGCGTTATTTTGAGGGTAGGAGTTGAAACAGTTTATGTCCAGGATATGAGGGATCTGTAAATATTTTCACAGCCCTCTTTTTGATTCGTGCAGTATACAGGTCCTCAATGGTAGGCAGGTTGGTAGCAACTGTTTTTTCTGTGAAAGCCTATGGAAACCTGTTCTTTTGGAGCCGCGGTGGTGCAGTGGTCAGAATGTAGTACTGCAGGCTATTTTTGCTGACTGCCAGCTGCCTGCAGTTTAGCAGGTCAAGTCTCACCAGGCTCAAGGCTGATTCAACGTTCCATCCTTCCGAGATGGGTAAAATGAGGACCCAGATTGTTAGGGGAAATATGCTGACTCTGTAAACCGCCTAGCGAGGGCTGTGAAAGCACTGTAAAGCGGTATATAAGTCTAAGTGCTATTGCTATTTTGTAGTGCAAAAACAGGTGGCCTTTCAGATCTTGCTGAATTCTCACCTGCCTATTGACCAATGGAGAAAGGCCATCCTTTTCCACCTTTCAGACTACTAAGTATTGATTGTCTGCTGCAAGTTTTTTTTCCCCAGTCAGTTCTCATCACAACCTACTTTGTAATATCTTCTGATTATGCAGGAAAGGTAGAAGTAAGAAACAAAATCCAGAGCTCTGCATGCATTTCTCTTCATGGAAGATTTTATCTCTAGTAGGGATTGAAATTCCAGTACATTTAACACAAGGACACAGAAGTTGCTTGGCTTGGAAAAGTCTATGCTTGCAACACAAATGTACACTGGAATGTAAAGATGGGACTATGTTTGAAGTGCAAACAGTCTTGAGTGCCCCGTTAGTTAAAGAAGCCATATCCTTAGCTCTCTCGACCTCCAGTTATCAAAAGTTGTGCAAATGTGACTGTGTAATCTGGTGAACAGCTGATGAAAGCAAATGGTGATTAGGCAAGCATAGTAGCTAGGATCAGGCAAAGGACTAACTGTAGTAGTGGGTTATATGCAGAAAAGCAGAAGCCTGCAATGATCCACTGAGCAAGTCCTTTTTCTAGGTTAATTAATTTTTTTATTAAAATTATCATAATGTAAAATACAAATAAAATGAAGATGATTGAAAAATGGGAAAGGATTAGGGTTAAGACACCCAAGAAAAGAAAAAGAGAGTGGTCTAGGTAAGGGGAAAAGAAGAAAAAAGCATTGGTTTCCAACATTTTTTAGCACAGTAAAGTAGAGAATGAAATTACAGCCTCAGAGTTTTTTTTACTTCACCTTATCAAAATACTAATCGTTTTTATAACAACAAGCTATATTATTCAGCAAAACCCAACATCAAAAGTTCATTTTTTTAATGTGCTGAGCACTCCACTGAACAAGTTCTGAGGTTTTCAATAATAATAATAATAATAATAAAATTCTCTATATAATGTCAAGGGAAAACCTTTGAAGATTGCAGAGTACGCTTTCAATAGTCATAGGCTACAAATAAGCAATCAGGAAACGATTAATATCAGTATAAATCATAAGGATACAAGCAACAAAGTTACAGTCATAAGTGGAAGGAGATGGGTGATGGGAACAATGAGAAGATTAATAGTAGTGCAGATTTAGTAAATAGTTTGACAGTGTTGAGGGATTTATTTGTTTAGCAGAGTGATGGCGTTCAGGAAAAAACTGTTCTTCTGTCTAGCTGTTCTGGTGTGCAGTGCGTTATATATATAGCGTTATTTTGAGGGTAGGAGTTGAAACAGTTTATGTCCAGGATATGAGGGATCTGTAAATATTTTCACAGCCCTCTTTTTGATTCGTGCAGTATACAGGTCCTCAATGGTAGGCAGGTTGGTAGCAACTGTTTTTTCTGTGGAAGCCTATGGAAACCTGTTCTTTTGGAGCCGCGGTGGTGCAGTGGTCAGAATGTAGTACTGCAGGCTATTTTTGCTGACTGCCAGCTGCCTGCAGTTTAGCAGGTCAAGTCTCACCAGGCTCAAGGCTGATTCAACGTTCCATCCTTCCGAGGTGGGTAAAATGAGGACCCAGATTGTTAGGGGAAATATGCTGACTCTGTAAACCGCCTAGAGAGGGCTGTGAAAGCACTGTAAAGCGGTATATAAGTCTAAGTGCTATTGCTATTTTGTAGTGCAAAAACAGGTGGCCTTTCAGATCTTGCTGAATTCTCACCTGCCTATTGACCAATGGAGAAAGGCCATCCTTTTCCACCTTTCAGACTACTAAATATTGATTGTCTGCTGCAAGTTTTTTTTCCCCAGTCAGTTCTCATCACAACCTACTTTGTAATATCTTCTGATTATGCAGGAAAGGTAGAAGTAAGAAACAAAATCCAGAGCTCTGCATGCATTTCTCTTCATGGAAGATTTTATCTCTAGTAGGGATTGAAATTCCAGTACATTTAACACAAGGACACAGAAGTTGCTTGGCTTGGAAAAGTCTATGCTTGCAACACAAATGTACACTGGAATGTAAAGATGGGACTATGTTTGAAGTGCAAACAGTCTTGAGTGCCCCATTAGTTAAAGAAGCCATATCCTTAGCTCTCTCGACCTCCAGTTATCAAAAGTTGTGCAAATGTGACTGTGTAATCTGGTGAACAGCTGATGAAAGCAAATGGTGATTAGGCAAGCATAGTAGCTAGGATCAGGCAAAGGACTAACTGTAGTAGTGGGTTATATGCAGAAAAGCAGAAGCCTGCAATGATCCACTGAGCAAGTCCTTTTTCTAGGTTAATTAATTTTTTTATTAAAATTATCATAATGTAAAATACAAATAAAATGAAGATGATTGAAAAATGGGAAAGGATTAGGGTTAGGACACCCAAGAAAAGAAAAAGAGAGTGGTCTAGGTAAGGGGAAAAGAAGAAAAAAGCATTGGTTTCCAACATTTTTTAGCATAGTAAAGTACAGAATGAAATTACAGCCTCAGAGTTTTTTTTACTTCGCCTTATCAAAATACTAATCGTTTTTATAACAACAAGCTATATTATTCAGCAAAACCCAACATCAAAAGTTCATTTTTTTAATGTGCTGAGCACTCCACTGAACAAGTTCTGAGGTTTTCAATAATAATAATAATAATAATAATAATAATAATAATAATAATAAAATTCTCTATATAATGTCAAGGAAAATGAAGATGATTGAAAAATGGGAAAGGATTAGGGTTAAGACACCCAAGAAAAGAAAAAGCAGATCTGTGGCATTACGGCTGACTGCAGATCATTTTAAGGAAGATGAAATATTAAGCTTTTATTTCCCAGCTGTCATTCCTATCTCAAGTGGATCTCCAAAAAGTTAGTTGCTAGCATGATTATTCCATCCCTTATCCATAGTGACTGTCTAGACCAGTGTCGGCGAACCTATGGCATGCATGCGGTCAGCTGGCTGTCATGCATGTAGGAATGGCGGAACCTGGAAGAGTGGTGTGCCATCATGCATGCGCGATAGCCAGCTGTTTGTTGGATGCATGTACATGCTGGTATCTGGGTGTTTGGGTGCCAGTTTGTGCGTGTGATGGACCGCCACTCTTCCAGGTATCGGTGCTCCCATGCACATGAAGGCCAGCAGGGTGCATATATGCTGGAAAACTGAAAATTAAAGCAATGATAAGCCTTTTTAGGGGAAAAACAATTTGCTGAGCAAAGCTCACTCTTAACACAATTTGCTCACAACTTTTTCCTAAATCTCCTAGGGGGATTCCTGTCACTACCCTTGAGCTACAGCTTTCCATTTTCCCTCTCAGAGTATGGGCACTTCATTGGGAACACCGCCATCAGTTTTCAGACAAAATGGTCTGTGAGACCTCTAGCTCCCTCTCAGATGTGGGCTTCACTTTGGCTTAGCCAGGCCTGCTGCCATCAGTTTTCAGACAAAAATGGTCTGTGAGACCTCTAGCTCCCTCTCAGAGTATGGGCACTTCATTGGGAACACCGCCATCAGTTTTGGAACCAAAAAGGGGACCCGGAGGACCTGCTGCTTTTCCTAAGCAGCTGAGTATGGGCACTTCATTGGGAACACCGCCATCAGTTTTCAGACAAAATGGTCTGTGAGACCTCTAGCTCCCTCTCAGATGTGGGCTTCACTTTGGCTTAGCCAGGCCTGCTGCCATCAGTTTTGGAACCAAAAGGGGACCCGGAGGACCTGCTGCTTTTAAGCAATCAAGTATGGGCACTTCATTGGGAACACCGCCATCAGTTTTGGAACCAAAAGGGGACCCGGAGGACCTGCTGCTTTTAAGCAATCAAGTATGGGCACTTCATTGGGAACACCGCCATCAGTTTTCAGACAAAATGGTCTGTGAGACCTCTAGCTCCCTCTCAGAGTATGGGCACTTCATTGGGAACACCGCCATCAGTTTTGGAACCAAAAGGGGACCCGGAGGACCTGCTGCTTTTAAGCAATCAAGTATGGGCACTTCATTGGGAACACCGCCATCAGTTTTCAGACAAAATGGTCTGTGAGACCTCTAGCTCCCTCTCAGAGTATGGGCACTTCATTGGGAACACCGCCATCAGTTTTGGAACCAAAAGGGGACCCGGAGGACCTGCTGCTTTTAAGCAATCAAGTATGGGCACTTCATTGGGAACACCGCCATCAGTTTTCAGACAAAATGGTCTGTGAGACCTCTAGCTCCCTCTCAGATGTGGGCTTCACTTTGGCTTAGCCAGGCCTGCTGCCATCAGTTTTGGAACCAAAAGGGGACCCGGAGGACCTGCTGCTTTTAAGCAATCAAGTATGGGCACTTCATTGGGAACACCGCCATCAGTTTTGGAACCAAAAGGGGACCCGGAGGACCTGCTGCTTTTCCTAAGCAGCTGAGTATGGGCACTTCATTGGGAACACCGCCATCAGTTTTCAGACAAAATGGTCTGTGAGACCTCTAGCTCCCTCTCAGAGTATGGGCACTTCATTGGGAACACCGCCATCAGTTTTGGAACCAAAAGGGGACCCGGAGGACCTGCTGCTTTTAAGCAATCAAGTATGGGCACTTCATTGGGAACACCGCCATCAGTTTTCAGACAAAATGGTCTGTGAGACCTCTAGCTCCCTCTCAGATGTGGGCTTCACTTTGGCTTAGCCAGGCCTGCTGCCATCAGTTTTCAGACAAAATGGTCTGTGAGACCTCTAGCTCCCTCTCAGATGTGGGCTTCACTTTGGCTTAGCCAGGCCTGCTGCCATCAGTTTTCAGACAAAATGGTCTGTGAGACCTCTAGCTCCCTCTCAGAGTATGGGCACTTCATTGGGAACACCGCCATCAGTTTTCAGACAAAATGGTCTGTGAGACCTCTAGCTCCCTCTCAGAGTATGGGCACTTCATTGGGAACACCGCCATCAGTTTTCAGACAAAATGGTCTGTGAGACCTCTAGCTCCCTCTCAGATGTGGGCTTCACTTTGGCTTAGCCAGGCCTGCTGCCATCAGTTTTCAGACAAAATGGTCTGTGAGACCTCTAGCTCCCTCTCAGATGTGGGCTTCACTTTGGCTTAGCCAGGCCTGCTGCCATCAGTTTTCAGACAAAATGGTCTGTGAGACCTCTAGCTCCCTCTCAGAGTATGGGCACTTCATTGGGAACACCGCCATCAGTTTTCAGACAAAATGGTCTGTGAGACCTCTAGCTCCCTCTCAGATGTGGGCTTCACTTTGGCTTAGCCAGGCCTGCTGCCATCAGTTTTGGAACCAAAAGGGGACCCGGAGGACCTGCTGCTTTTAAGCAATCAAGTATGGGCACTTCATTGGGAACACCGCCATCAGTTTTCAGACAAAATGGTCTGTGAGACCTCTAGCTCCCTCTCAGATGTGGGCTTCACTTTGGCTTAGCCAGGCCTGCTGCCATCAGTTTTGGAACCAAAAGGGGACCCGGAGGACCTGCTGCTTTTAAGCAATCAAGTATGGGCACTTCATTGGGAACACCGCCATCAGTTTTGGAACCAAAAGGGGACCCGGAGGACCTGCTGCTTTTAAGCAATCAAGTATGGGCACTTCATTGGGAACACCGCCATCAGTTTTCAGACAAAATGGTCTGTGAGACCTCTAGCTCCCTCTCAGAGTATGGGCACTTCATTGGGAACACCGCCATCAGTTTTGGAACCAAAAGGGGACCCGGAGGACCTGCTGCTTTTCCTGAAAAGAAGAAAAAAGCATTGGTTTCCAACATTTTTTAGCATAGTAAAGTACAGAATGAAATTACAGCCTCAGAGTTTTTTTTACTTCGCCTTATCAAAATACTAATCGTTTTTATAACAACAAGCTATATTATTCAGCAAAACCCAACATCAAAAGTTCATTTTTTTAATGTGCTGAGCACTCCACTGAACAAGTTCTGAGGTTTTCAATAATAATAATAATAATAATAAAATTCTCTATATAATGTCAAGGGAAAACCTTTGAAGATTGCAGAGTACGCTTTCAATAGTCATAGGCAAAACAATTGTAACTTTGTCTGGGTTTAGGGGAAACGATAGTAGAGGTTTCACCTAAACCCAGACAAAGTTACAATTGTTTTGCCTATGACTATTGAAAGCGTACTCTGCAATCTTCAAAGATTTTCCCTTGACAATATATAGAGAATTTTTTGCCTTCAAAACAGTTCAGGTGGTTCTGAGTCTTTTGAGTAACATCAAAAATATATATACAATAAAATAAAAGAATAAGCAGATCTGTGGCATTACGGCTGACTGCAGATCATTTTTAAGGAAGATGAAATATTAAGCTTTTATTTCCCAGCTGTCATTCCTATCTCAAGTGGATCTCCAAAAAAGTTAGTTGCTAGCATGATTATTCCATCCCTTATCCATAGTGACTGTCTAGACCAGTGTCGGCGAACCTATGGCATGCATGCCGGAAGCGGCACACGAAACCATCCTATGAAGAATGCATGGCCTTCTGGCTCCTATTCCATGTTCCTGTGATCACACATGCACCGGTCAGCTGGCTGTCATGCATGTAGGAATGGCGGAACCTGGAAGAGTGGTGTGCCATCATGCATGCGCAATGGCCAGCTGTTTGTTGGATGCATGTACATGCTGGTATCTGGGTGTTTGGGTGCCAGTTTGTGCGTGCGCGATGGACCGCCACTCTTCCAGGTATCAGTGCTCCCATGCACATGAAGGCCAGCAGGGCCGTGCATACCTCATGGGATGGTTTTCTGTGCTACTTCCGGCACGCAGGCCAGCATGCGGTGCTATCAAAGTTTCGCTATCACTGGTCTAGATATTATTTAGGGACTAGAAGTAGTCCCTAATTCCAACAGGGTGCATATATGCTGGAAAACTGAAAATTAAAGCAATGATAAGCCTTTTTAGGGGAAAAACAATTTGCTGAGCAAAGCTCACTCTTAACACAATTTGCTCACAACTTTTTCCTAAATCTCCTAGGGGGATTCCTGTCACTACCCTTGAGCTACAGCTTCCCATTTTCCCTCTCAGATGTGGGCTTCACTTTGGCTTAGCCAGGCCTGCTGCCATCAGTTTTCAGACAAAAATGGTCTGTGAGACCTCTAGCTCCCTCTCAGAGTATGGGCACTTCATTGGGAACACCGCCATCAGTTTTGGAACCAAAAAGGGGACCCGGAGGACCTGCTGCTTTTCCTAAGCAGCTGAGTATGGGCACCTCTGATCCACCATCGGCTTTCAGACCCTTGGGAGGTCTGGGAGAACCTGCTGCTTTTAAGCAATCAAGTATGGGCACCTCCTAACGCAAGGCTTTGCTCAGTGACTTCCCAGCTGGTTACCCAAAGTTCAACTCTCTCATTCATTTTTTTCCCCATTCCATTTTCATGCACTCTCTCCTTTCCCTAATAAAAGGGCCTGTGCTCTGGCCTGACCTCTATACTTTCTAGGCTCTCTTGGTAGAACACACAGAGGAAGCAAGATCCAAGTGTGATTGGGAGAAGGATCCCCTCAATCACACACATGTATGTATGTACGTATTTCCCACACATTTCTGCGCTTAAAATTAATATTTAGAGGTACTCACCTTCTTTCCAAGCAGCCTTTGAGCTAAAAACTCAAAACCTCTTTAAAACCTTTGTTTCAAATGGCCAAGGTCCAGGAAAACTCATCCAGACTCAATGGGCCTGCTGCCGGCAAGGGAGGCTTACCTGGGCCAGGTCCATTGGTCAGGTTAGCTTGGAGTCCCATCTGAGTCACCAAATTGTTGGAAGAAATGTCCATCTGGGTTCAGTTCCAAGTGGGAAGAAAGACACTAGAAACTTGGAGGCTGTTTGGAAAGATGGTTTAATGGTGGACAGGACCACATGGTTTGAGGTCCTGGGCAAAATGAGCACATGGGTGAGAGAGAGATTTATACCCTCTCTTTGGCCCTGCCTTGGAGCTTCCTGTTCCTGTGTAAGAAATGTATTCTGATTGGTTGTCAGACTCCCATGGGGCCATGCAGGGGAAATTTTGTAGGTTGTCTTGAATCCCAGGCTTGGTTGAATCTTGCTGGGTGATGATGTAATGAAGAGGGTTTTGGGAAATTCCTATTATAGCTGAGGGCTAACTCTACCTTTGTTGGATCTTGGGTGAGGATATTTGCTTATGAATAGACCTAGCCATCTCTTTATCTCTTAAGTTCTGACATCTACTGTGGGCTATTGTGGAGGGCGGGGGCTATTAAGAGCGAGTCTGCTTCCTGCCTAAAAAACATGTTTCTCCATTTCTCATCCAGAAAAATATAATATTCTGCCTTTTTAATATTTCCTAGAATATTTCATTCCTCTAAGAGAAGGGTGGGTGCTAACATCCTACACCATGAAATCTCCGGCAAGTGATAGGAAAGCTCTTTTTATACCTAAGGCCCAGAAGAAATAGTACTGAGTTAAATAGACTATAAGCATAAAGGTAAAAAATGATATATGTAGTGTTATCTTCATTTTAGATTTCTCGAGGGTTTTGTGGCTCCCGGTGTTTTCTTTTCTGTGGGAAATGGGTCCAAATGGCTCTTTGAGTGTTTAAGGTTGCAGACCCCTACTCTGTGTGTGTGTGTAAAAGGCAGCATTGATCACTGATCATAACAGCAAAGAACAGGCACTAAGCACCAGATCCATAGAAGCAGGGATTTATCACACTAGATAAAACTCAAGGGGTAGATCAGTGTCTCTCAGCTGCAAGATGTATGGACTTTAACTCCCAGAATTCCTCAGCCAGCCACCTAGAAGATAGAGGAGAATAATTGAGCTAAGAATCTGTGGGAGTTCCGAATCCAGAAGGACAGGCAGGCATTAAATAATCAACCAGACACTGTAGTAGTAGACAAATTAATAGACAAAGACCAGAAGAGCTCAGGAGGCCAGGCAAGTGGGGCAAGGCGAGGTATCCCTCAAAGTAAGTGATGTCGAGTTGGCCATGACCACCCAGTCACATGACTACCCAGTCACATGACTACCCAGTCACGCCCACCCATTCACATGGCTCACCCATTCACATTGTTATTCTAGTCTTCACATGCTGTGTAAGTTCAATTCTTTCTCAGTAAAACTTTCCCCCCTTTTTGGTCTGATTTCAGTTATCTGATTTTGGTCTACTTTGATTTGTAAATTCACACATGGTCATAAACACAGGTAAAGCTACAAATGATCAGTAACCAGGGCATTATATAATGAGTGGAATTATGTGCTAGCAAGTGTAAACTGGCATTAATATACTGATGTATATTAATTCATTAATTAACGTATTTATGCATTGTGAATATAGTCTATTACAGAGTCATTATGCAACACTACAGATATGCCATAGTTTCTGATTCAAGACCAAGCTATTATTATTATTATTATTATCTCTTTTATTCATTAAACATGAAACTCAGTCAACTGAACATTTAGAAATGTGTCACAAATATGTTTGACTGGTGCTAGTAGTTGATACGGGTTGCTGCCAGCATCCTAGGTATCAACCAAGTATCTTCTTTTCATACATGATGTTCCGAGGAGCAGTTTTTTGCAGTTCTGCTGGTGTTATTGCAGTTCTGCTGGTGTTATTGCAATTTCTTGATGTATCTTATAAAATTGTTGGACATGGTACCAAGTGCCCCAATGACAATGGGTATCACTGTTACATGTTTCATCCGTAGCCATGTAGTTTCGATGGCCAGGTCGCGATATTTCATGATTTTTTCCAGTTCTTTTTCTTCGACTCTGGTGTCTCCTGGTACAGTGATATCAATTAGCTTTGCCCCTTGACAACTGAGATATCTGGCGTGTTATGTTCCAAATGATGATCCGTCTGTATTCGAAAGTCCCACAAGATCTTCACTGTCTCATTTTCGATTATTATTATTATTATTATTATTATTATTAAAATGTGCATGCTTCTAACTCATTCTGTCATGATTGCGTGCAACAATATAAAATATCACAAAATGTCCTTGGTAGGGGTGAAAAGTAACTCCACAAGCACAAAGACAAATTAGTAGTCAATTAAAAGCACTGAACAGCATTGATAACTTTTAATATATAAATAATTTCAAACTAATTTACCCAGGCTCCCATGTCTTCCTCTGTCCAATGTAAATCTGGTGTTCCATTTTTTACTCATTTAAAAGCTGCAGCATCTCTCCCTTGTTTCCTATGGCAATAAATAAAGATCTGTCTTCGATTTGAGAAATCTCCAACTTTCCAAGTGCTCTAATACAGAGATAGTGGGTGGCCTTTTGAGAATTTTGTCTCAAAGAGATGAATAAGGTCAACAGTCCAGGTTTCACAATTATGTCAAATGCAGACCTTCCAGGCATAGGCACAGGTTTTCCAATGGCCAGCTGCTATGTAGGATACAAAGTACATACTGAATTACTAACACTAGCATTAACAGCACGGTCTACTACAGTTTCGAATCTAAGAAACGTAACACACTTGTCTGTTCATATTCATCTAGGACTTTGAGCACAAAACCACAAGGGCACAGGGCACAGATCAGGCGATGCTGTGCTTGTTCGAAAACCAATGCAATTATTTTATCTCATAAGTTGCTGTTTTTTGTTAGCTTAATCGTATCTTCTTACAGTTTGGGACCAAGGTTTTCTAGCACTGTGCAAATGTGTGCAAGCATTAAGGTAATCTATTCTGTACATTGTAATCAGGAGAGTGCAAATTCTATCGGCTTTAGGGAATTGCACCAAGCGAAGCCAAAGTTCTTCAGGGGATAGTTTAAAGGGGTTCCATAGAAGCAGTGGTGGGTTGTTCCCGGTTCGCCCCAGTTTGGGCGAACTGGTAGTGGCTCCGTCCACCCGCCCAGATGTCATCAACAATGCTTTGCGCATGCACAGAAGCACTGCGCGCTAGCAAAGCGAGCGTCTGCACCTGCGCACTACCAATAGTGAACCGGTAGCACCAGGATTTTAAACCCACTACTGCATGGATGTCTCCTATAAAAATCCATCCATTTGCTCCTTAAACTCTCATTTAACCCCTCACAAAGAGCAAAAAACAAAACTAAACCCTCAAAACAAATTTTGGCTTTATCAATTTTCAGGGTGAGAGGAAGGTTAATGGGTCACATGCGTCCCCTGATCCTCACTGTTCTGGATCTTGCAGGATGTTGAAGTGTCGAGTGTCCACATAGAATCAACTCAAATGACAAGCAGTTGAAACTGTTGAATGCCAAACCCAGGAAATAATCTTCTTGGCTATGACCCTACATAGAAGCTTTGAAGTAGGGCAGGGGAGATGATGGAAACAGCATTATGTCATTCAGTGGTAAGTTTCAAAAAATTTTACTACCGGTTCTGTGGGTGTGGTTTGGTGGGTGTGACATGGCTTGGTGGGCATGGCAGGGGAAGGATACTGTAAAAGTCTCCATTCCCACCCCACTCCAGGGGAAGGTTACTGCAAAATCCCCATTTCCTCCCAATCAGCTGGGAATTGAGAGGCAGAGAATAGATGGGGGTGGGACCTGTCAGAATTTTTACTACCGGTTCTCCAAACTACTCAAAATTTCCCCTACCAGTTCTCCAGAACTGGTCAGAACCTGCTGAAACCCACCTCTGATGTCATTACACTGTAAGCTTTTCTCCTTTTCTATTTGCACTGTGATATCTCAAGCACATACAAGAAGTTAGGGTTATTCTGTTCTTTGGTTTTTTTATGTGGCTTGGGATGATTGTTATAATATAAATATTATATTTCACGTAAAAATATTTTTATTTTGCATGGGCTTTTAAATACATTGTCAATGCAAATTCTGGATTTACATTTACTCTGAGTTTGGACCGATTTTTCTTATGGATTCTGAGTTTTAAAGTAATCTCTCTCCTGTTCTACCTCTCTCTCAAATCTATTTGTTTCAAAAGCCAAGAGATAAGGAAAAATATTTGTACAATTGATTTCCCCCCCTATTTTGTTAAACAGACTGGTTTGAGCTACAGCGAAGGAGATAGGAAATCAATAATGCATTCTTGTCTATAGTGAAAAGTTGACTTCATTTATACTGAATTTTATTAAAGTTCAGCATTTTGCTGAGATCCAGCTTGTTCAGAGCTTCAGATAGGAAAGAGAAACAGTGATATATTCCACTTGGATAAGATTAGAAAAAAAAAAACATCGATATCTCAACCTTAGAAGCATTTATTTTGAATCCAGTATTACTGATATTTGATTGTTTGCTGCTACCCAGCTTGAAATTCTAGGCTTGATATGGTAAGTCCTCAACCTATGACCACAATTGAGCCCAAAATTTCTGTTGCTAAGTGAGGCAGTTGTTAACTGAGTTTAGCCCCATTTTATGACCTTTCTTCCCATAGCTGCTAAGTGAACCACTGCAGTTGTTAAGTTAGTATCCCAGTGTTAAGTGAACCTGTCTTCCTCATTGACTTTGCTTGTCGGAAGGTCATAAAAGATGATCACGTGACCCTGGGACATTGCAACCATCATAAATACAAGTCAGTTGCCAAATATCTGAATTTTGTTCACATGACCATGACCATGCAATGGTCGAAAGGGTGAAAAACGGCCATAAGTCACTTTGTTCAGTGCTGTTGTAACTTTGAATAGTCACTAAATGAACTGTTATAAGTCAGAGACTATGTATACTTAGTTATCATACTAAAGCAGGGGTCTCCAACCTTAGCAACTTTAAGACTTGTGGACTTCAACTCCCAGAGTTCTGGGAGTACTTCCAGAGTACTCTGGGAGTTGAAGTCCACAAGTCTTAAAGTTGCCAAGGTTGGAGACCCCTGTACTAAAGGATTATTATTAAAGAGATCTTCCAGAGAATTCCATTAATCAAACAAATGTTCTGTTCTACATTAAGCCCTCCATTCCGGAATTCAAAAATCAGTTTTTGTATGATTGAACCCACAGTCTAAATTTGATGTGTATAAACTGAGCTTGTCGACCAGAAAGGTCGCCAGTTCGGCGGTTCAAATCCCTCATATAGGTCTCCTGCGTGAGCAGGGGGTTGGACTAAATGACCTCCAAGGTCCCTTCCAACTCTGTTACTGTTAAATGCAGGAACTATGTCTGGGGGAGAATGAAGCTATTTTTCAGCTTCTCCAGGAACATATTAAGCAACCCAGTCAAGGTTTTAACATATGTTAAAAATAAGCTAGGAAAGTTATATATGAGCACATATGGCCAGATTTATCCAATGAAAGCATGAGTGTTGCAGCCTTAAATACATTCTTTATATACAGTAGTTATATTTTTGTACACGGTGCCGTATTTTAAATATAGAAATGCCCATTAATGGAGTGGGTGTACAAGTATGTGCATTTAGGGGTTCAAAAGGACTCTACAGGATGCAGAGCCGAAGTTTCATATCCCATAAGAAAAAAAATGTATTTTATGAAGATCTTTGAGAACAATCAGCAGCCAACTCTGTAACTAAAGGTAAACAGAGACAATCATTCTGTATAATATATATAACTTCTTAAGAGTAGCAACAGATAATCTAGCATTCAGTAATATGCATATGGGCAAAGGAAGTCAGACTAATGAAAGCAGCGTCACATCACTGTGATGGAGCCCAATTCCTTTTTTGTATATATTGTGAAGTTGAAAACATGCCCCAAAGATTAATGGGCATTGTGAAAATTATATCCAAGATATAATTTGAAGGAACCAGAGCAGATTTTTCCAACTTTCGTGTCCTATAGATACAGGATATGAATTTCAATTCCCCAAATTTCTGAGCAAGCATAGGCACTCTAAGCTTTCTGGGATTGAAATTCATATTTCTGAAACTAGCAAGCTTGATAATTTATTTATTTATTTTATTTATTTATTCGAATTTATATACCGCCCTATCTCCCAAAGGACTCAGGGCGGTTCACAGGCATATAAAACATCAATATACAAATTAAAATAATCCTTAAAAAACTTATTCTAACGCCCAATTATTAAAAATAGAAATATAAATATAAAATATAAATATTAAAATCAATTTAAAACCCCTCTAAATTTAAAATCTAAGCCAGTCCTGCACAGATGAATAAATGTGTCTTGAGCTCGCGACGGAAGGTTCGAAGGTCAGGAAGTTGACGGAGTCCTGGGGGGAGTTCGTTCCAGAGGGTGGGAGCCCCCACAGAGAAGGCCCTTCCCCTGGGCGTCGCCAAATGACACTGCCTAGCTGACGGCACCCTGAGGAGTCCCTCTCTGTGAGAGCGCACGGGTCGGTGAGAGGTATCTGGTCGCAGTAGGCGGTCCCGTAGATAACCCGGCCCTATGCCATGGAGCGCTTTAAAGGTGGTCACCAAAACCTTGAGCGCACCCGGAAGGCCACAGGTAGCCAGTGCAGCCTGCGCAGGATGGGTGTTATCACGGGAGCCACGAGGGCTCCTCTATCACCAGCGCAGCCGCATTCTGGACTAACTGCAGCCTCCGGATGCCCTTCAAGGAAGCCCCATGTAGAGGCGTTGCAGTAATCCAGGCGAGGCGTCACGAGGCGTGGTGACCGTGCATAGGGCCTCCCGGTCCAGAAAGGCGCAACTGGCGCACCAGGCGAACCTGGTAGAACGCTCTCCTGGAGCGGCCGTCAAATGATCTTCTAGAGACAGCCGTTCATCCAGGAGGCGCCTAAGTTGCGCACCCTCTCCATCGGGGCCAATGACTCGCCACCGATGGTCAGCCGCGGATTTAGCTGACTGTACCGGGATGCCGGCATCCACAGCCACTCTGTCTTGGAGGATTGAGCTTGAGCCTGTTTCTCCCCATCCAGACCCGTCGGCCTCCAGACACCGGGACAGCACTTGATAGCTTCATTGGGGTGGTCCGGTGTGGAAAAGTACAGCTGGGTGTCATCCGCGTACAGCTGGTACCTCACACCGAACCCACTGATGATCTCACCCAGCGGCTTCATGTAGATGTTGAACAGAAGGGGCGAGAGGATCGATCCCTGCGGCACCCCACAAGTGAGGCGCCTCGGGGCCGACCTCTGCCTCCCTGTCAACACCGACTGCGACCGGTCGGAGAGATAGGAGGAGAACCACCGATAAACGGTGCCTCCCACTCCCAATCCCTCCAACCGGCGCAGCAGGATACCATGGTCGATGGTATCGAAAGCCGCTGAGAGGTCTAATAGGACCAGGGCAGAGGAACAACCCCTATCCCTGGCCCTCCAGAGATCATCCACCAACGCGACCAAAGCCGTTTCCGTGCTGTAACCGGGCCGGAAACCGGACTGGAACGGGTCTAGATGCAGTACAGTATAGTGGTTAAGGTGTTGGACCAGCACTGGATAAGCAAGCTTCAAATCTACCTTCAGCCATAAAAACTCACTGCCTGACCTTTGGCCAATCTGCATCCTTCAGCTGCACAAGTTCAAGTGACCACTTGATGGCAGCAAAGAGAAATAGAAACTTCTGAAGTTTTGCTGCCATCTAGGGCCAATTTGGATTTCTATGGTTCTACACTAAATGGATGTGTGGAGTCCAACCTTATTAAATTAGGCTTTTCTCCATCCTTAATTCTCAAGTTGGACTATAATAAGGCAAAATGAACCGTGAGATAACGAGTAGAGGATATAGAGAACAAGCGGATTTAGAGAAGCTCCATTGTTTCTGGCTTCAGATTCTATCAAATATAGGTCTATCAGGTGTAGGGTTTCCTGCCTAGGCAGGGGGTTGGATTAGAAGACTTCCAAGGTCCCTTCCAACTCTATTATTCTAATCTATTCTATATTGTCACCCCTGACAGTTATTAGCCAGTTAAGAGATGGTGAATCATCAGAAAGCCTTTTCGCTTACATGATGTCATGATGTTCCTTCAGCCATTCTGGACAGCAAATATAAAGGATAAAGGGATATCACCAGTGATATCATCAGATTCAGCCAGTTCGCACCACTTCGGGAGAACCGGTTGTTAACTTTCTGAGCAGTTTGGCAAACTGGTTGTTGGAATAAATCATTAGAGCAGAGAACCGGTTGTTAAATTACTTGAATCCCACCACTGGATATCACTGGTTGAAAAGCTTTGTCCTTGTGATTATGGAGAGGTGGAAACCTCTGGACACATCCTTCTTCACTGCTCTTTTTATGGAAACATTCAAACAAAATTTATTTTCCTGATAATTAATAGGTATCCTGGCTGTTCGGACACTGTTATCTTCAGTTGTTGCTTAAAAACAAACAGATCATAGACCTAGCACCGGATTCTGCACAGCACACTAAAGTTTGGTAGAACTTGGTGAATAATCCATTATAATCATTTTATTACAATTAATGCACCCAATTTTTTAGTATTATCACTCTGTATTTTAATATCTAATGACTATAGATCTTCACAATTTAAGGACTATTATTATTATTATATGTTTTATTTATACATTTTTAGTAAACATAAAAACTCAATATCAACATGAACTGAGTACAATTACTTTTGAAAAGTAATAATAATAATATTCATATCATTGATAATAATTACATAGTAATATTATTTGCTTATCCATAGTAATAAACCTTCAGTGTATACTTAATCATTCTCTTAAGCTTTTAAGTTACTAACTTTTGTTTCTGCTAACTAACCATTGGTAAAACGAATCCCATGTTTAAAAGTATTCTGTTTCTTCCTTCTCCTTTATTTTAAGTGTTAATCTATCCATCTCTATCCATCTCTGCGCATTCTAATTTTTTTAAATACACTTTCATCTTGTAGGGATCTCTTCATTTTTCCATTGTTTTGCAAAAACAGTTCTTGCTGCTCTTAATATATGTAAAATTAAATAGACATTCCCTATTTACTATGTACTGTTCTGGTAAACTACCCAACAAGAATATTTCTGTTTTTAAATCAATATGTTGCTTTACCATTTTTTCTAACCATGTATGTACTTTTTGTCCAATATATTTTTGGCTTTGGACATGTCCGCCACATATGATAATACAAACCCAGTATCTGATTACATTTCCAACATTTGGCGAACATGTTTTTAAACATCTTTGCCATTCTTGCTGGTGATAGATTCCACCTATAAAACATTTTATATAAATTTTCCTAATGGCTAAGGACTAATATTATTATAGCTTAGGCTGCATTCTTGTTTATATGCAACTTACAGATAGAATGCCAAGTTACATTTTTAATCTAGATTTTATTTGTTATCTCTCATTATTTTATTATATAACTTTTAACTAGATACTTTTTGAGTATTTTTAATTATATTGATCTTTGTAATAAATATTTCAATTCAATAATCACTAAATGGATGGGGGAGAGTTACTCTTCTTCCACTTCAAGTGTGGTAGGTCCAACCCTGTTCAAGCCATTGTTTTCTTGACTTTTAAATTATCTTATTTTGATTTATGTCATGTATATTATGTTATTTTTAGAAAAAAGGAAGCATTGGCCAGCCAATCACTTTTCAAATGTTTGGGACGCTAATCAACATGGAAAATTACTAGTAAACAGCTTGCCCTTAATTTGCTCTATCATTAATCTATGAAAAAACAACAACATGGCTGCAATGTCAGGTTAACCTGCTCTTACTGGAAATGTTGCTATTTGCCAGTAAGAACATGTCAGGGTCAAGGTATGGCAGCTGCACCATAATATATAAATCAACTTCTTTTTGAGATTGCTATGCTAAGTGTTTGTAGTTACATGTTCCAAAATGAATTTCTATAGGAACACACATCATAAGACGGTGCTGATATTTCACAGTATGGAATCACTGTGCTAAGTTCAGAATCAAAACACAACTCAGGTTCTGATCAAACATATATTTTCTAACCAGAGTGGCAACAAGAAATAATTGAGTGTTTAACATAATAACAGAGTTGGAAGGGACCCTGGAAGTCTTCTAGTCCAACCCCCTGCCCAGGCAGGAAACCCTACACCATTTCAGATAAATGGCTATCCAACATTTTCTTAAAAATTTCCAGTGTTGGAGCATTCACAACTTCTGGAGGCAAGTTGTTCCACTTATTGATTGTTCTAACTGTCAGGAAATTTCTCCTTAGTTCTAAGTTGCTTCTCTCCTTGATTAGTTTCCACCATTACTTCTTGTCCTGCCTTCAGGTGCTTTGGAGAATAGCTTGACTCCCTCTTCTTTGTGGCAGCCCCTGAGATATTGGAACACAGCTATCATGTCTCCCCTAGTCCTTCTTTTCATTAAACTAGACATACCGAGTTCCTGCAAATGTTCTTCATATGTTTTAGTCTCCAGTCCCCTAATCATCTTTGTTGCTCTTCTCTGCACTCTTTCTAGTGTCTCAATATCTTTTTTACATCGTGGCGACCAAAACTGAATGCAGTATTCCAAGTGTGGCCTTACCAAGGCATTATAAAGTGGCACTAACACTTCACGTGCTCTTGATTCTATCCTTCTTAATTTCTTAATTTGAAACTTCAATGAGACCAAAGTGGGAAAAAACATCATAAACATGTTTTCAGGCCTAATTTCAGCTAATACAGCATCCAAAACAAATCATGGCATCTGAGACAAAGCCTCTAGTGTTTGTTTCCTACATAATAGCAATATTAAAAAATATAAATCAAATTCATATTGAATTAATATTTCATCTAATACATTTTTAAGAAGGTGCTTAAAACCTGAAACAATAGATGTGGGTCAGTCTCAAAAAAGTGTAGCTGTGGTACATAGCTTAAAACAAAAAATGTAAAAAAAAAAAAACCAGGAAATTTTGCATACACATATACTCCTTGAGAAGATTTTAAAGATTAACATACAATTGAAATTGAAGGCTTTTCTTTTGGAAGTAATGGGCAAACATCTGGAAAAAGTCATGGAACCTTATTTTTAAATATCTCAAACTGTAGCAAGATTGTTATATGCACAAAAGTGGATAAATTTGACATTGCTTGCAAAGAAGGAATGATTGGTGAAACTGATGAAATTTGAAAAGATATCTAAATTGATTTTCTTAATTAGAGAAGAGACCTTGTTTCTGTTTGTTACTGACTGGAAGCTACTAATAACCTTTTCTGAGAAACAGAAAAAAATATGAAGTTATGACTTAGTTTTGATGATTAAAAATAGATACTAGAAAAAAGAGAAACTGTTTTTCTAATCATAGAGTAAGAGATAATTTTGTTTTTGTAATTATACTTGTTATAAAGGAAATCAGAAACAACTTCTATTTCTTTCTATTAATTCTTTTTACACATTTGGCTTTTTCATTGTTCTTTCTCTTTTCATTTTACTTTATATCATTTCTTATATTTATTTTTTCTTTTAAATTCTTAATAAAAATTATATAAAAACAACCCCCCAAAACGTTGATGTAGTGCATTCTTGCTATTAAAATGATGCATTCCCTGTTGAAAAGGAATCTGATGTAAAACTACAAACATCATTATATATTTATAAAAATATGTGTGCATTTTTCTATTCTCTGCATGTGAGAAAAAGGATATTACAGGGAAGATGACAAAAAATACAATTGAGATGGCCAAGGGCAACTGCAAAAAAAAGTTTTTTAAGCTTCAAGAGGAATAACAAAATAACAGAGTTGGAAGGGACCTACACTATATAAAATGATTACTTTGGGCTTGAGGTTGTAATGATTGGGTAGTTGAATCAGGAGAGGTGCAGATGGAAAGTGAGATCTCCACTCTCAGGGAGACAGGGTTAGGAATAATTTTTAGGGCTGGGATAGGCCAGTATTGACAGGACACAGATAATTGGTGAAATTAGGTGAAGAAAACCACCATTTTTTGTTAATTAATATAGGATCATGTGGTCTTTTGTTCCCATGTTAACCAAGTTGTCTGTAAGGTCCTGCCTCACCAGCCTTCTCAAGAAAGCAGAACTCTTGAAATGAACGGCATTTCAAAAAGAACTTTTATTGGAAGACAGTGATAGCAGAGAGAGGTGTAGGCAGAATCTGAATTTTGCGCGCTGGAGTGTCAGGTTAAACTGCTCCATTCGAGGCCCTCCCCATGTTCAGTAAATCTTTGAGCCAATCCCAAGGTGTGTGAGAATTTCGGGTTGAGAAGGTGATAACAGGCATTTCCCAGGCACCACGATCTCACTCCTCCAATGGTGAGACAAAACAGTTGGCCCAAGGCACATTCTTTCCCTTAACTTAGTCCTTAATGGGTCTAAGTCTACATGGAGAGAAGTAAGCAGTGGGGTACCACAAGATTCCATCTTAGGCCTAGTACTCTTCAATATCTTCATAAATGACTCAGATGAGGGAATAGAAGGAGAACTTGCCAAATTTGCAGATGATACTAAGCTGGCAGGAATAGCTAACACCCTAGAAGATAGGCTCAAGATCCAGTTGGATCTTGACAGACTTGAACACTGGGCCCTATCTAACAAAATGAAATTTAAAGTAGAGAAAAGTAAAGTCCTACACTTAGGTAAGAAAAGCCAAAAATACATGTATAAACTGGGTGAAACCAGGCTTAATAGCAGAGACTGTGAGATCTTGGAATCTTAGAGGACAACCAGCTAAATATATAAATATATAAATATATATATATATTACATATATATATGTAAAGACTACAGCTTCAATTGCAACAATACATGAGCACACAACAGATTTAAGCTTAATTTTAACCGTTCCAATCTTGATTGCAGAAAATATGACTTCAGTAACAGAGTTGTTAATGCCTGGAATAAACTATCTGACTCTGTGGTCTCTTCCCAAAATCCCAAAAGCTTCAACCAAAATCTGTCTACTATTGACCTCACCCCATTTCTAAGAGGTCTGTAAGGGGCGTGCATAAGAGCACAAGCATGCCTACCGTTCCTGTCCTATTTTTTCCTTTCGTTATATCCAATTAATCTAGTTAATTAATTAGATACTCATACTTATATATATGCTTATATACTGTATAATTATTTCATGTTTATGCTTATATATACTGTGTGACAAAATAAAAAAAAATAAAAATGAAATGAAATATGAGCCAGCAGTGTGCAGTGGCAGCCAAAAAAGCCAATGCAATCCTAAATTGCATTAGCAGAAAGATACAATCAAGATCAAGTGAGGTACTAATACCACTCTATAAAGCCCTAGTAAGACCACATCTAGAGTACTGTATCCAGTTTTGGTCACCACACTATAAAAAGGATGTTGAGACTCTAGAAAAATACAGAGGAGAGCAACCAGGATGATTAGAAGAACATATGAAGAACAGTTATAGGAACTGGGCATGACTAGTCTAGTAAAGAGAAGGACCAGGGAGACATGATAGCAGTGTTCCAATATTTGAGGGGCTGCCACAGAGAGGAGGGGGTCAAGCTATTTCCAAAGCACCTGAAGGCCAGACAAGGAATAATGGATGGAAACTGACCAAGGAGAGATCCAACCTAGAAATGAGGAGGAACTTTCTGACAGTGAGAACAATCAACCTATGGAACAGAAGTTGCCTTCAGAAGTTGTGGAAGCTTCACTGCTTGAGACTTTCAAGAAAAGATTGGACTGCCATTTGTCAGAAATGGTGTAGGGTCTCCTGCTTGAGCGGGGGGGTTGGACTAGATGACCTATAAGGTCCCTTCCAACTGTGTTAATCTAATCTAAAAATCTAATCCCAAAGGTACATCAAAGCAAAGAAAAGGAACAAAGAAAACTCCATGTAAGCAGTAGTCCCAAATCCTCCCCACCATCACCACCACTACAATGGCAAGGTCGCTATAGAGATCAATGGGACCTGACAATGTCTGTCCTGTTTTTTATTTTCCCCAAGTTCAATTCAGCAATGTAAGCTTCTAACCACTTAAAGGGATTAAAATGTAGCAGCAAAACACAGGCATAATGAAGAAAATACCACTCTATGTCCAGAGTGCCAAGGAGCACATGAAATGTAGGTAATAGAAAACCTTTCCCCTCAGTTTAATGTTGGAAGATGGGGTCATTTGATGAAACTGAGTAATGACAGGTGCAAGGCAGAAAAACTCCAGCAATTTTGATAAAGCAAGGTTGAACTATAGAATCTGCTTCACAAAATGCATTGGTGGTCACTGAATTTGGAGGACTGTGAAAGTATCATCTGATGAATCCTTGGAGGACACAATTTACATGAATTTTCATTTAATCTAACATTTGGGAAGCAAAGGTGCACTAGAATCACAATGTCATGCTGAACATAGTTTAGTGTTTAGTGCAAACTTAGTAATTACTGTATGCACCAGTGTCATGGGAAACTAAAAATTGCCCTAATTCAGTAACAATTGTTAACCATAAGTAAGCTTGTCCCAAAAAGAGAATGGAATGGAATGGAATATAGAATGGAATATAGAATGGGAATGGGAATGGGAATGGGAATGGGAAGGGAAGGGAAGGGAAGGGAAGGGAAGGGAAGGGAAGAGAAGAGAAGAGAAGAGAAGAGAAGAGAAGAGAAGAGAAGAGAAGAGAAGAGAAGAGAAGAGAAGAGAAGAGAAGAGAAGAGTTGGAAGGGATCTTGGGGGTCTTCTAATCCAACTCCCTGCTCAGTCAGAAAACCCTATACCAAGGATGGCTAACCTTTTTGCCATCGTGTGCCAGGGGGGTCGTATGTGCGTGTGTCCACACCCATAATTCTATGTGCCCCATGCATGCACGTGCGACCCACACACACACACACACACATACTCCCCACGCTCCTGAAACACAAAGGCTCAGTAGGCCTCTTTCTCTCTCTCACCGGCTTCCAGAGCCTTTCTAGGAGTCTGGGGAGGTCCCACCGCAAGTTGGCAAACAGGCCATTTCTGGCCTCCGGAGGGCCTCTGGGCGGGGTGGGGAAGACCATTTTCATCCTCCCCAGACTCCTAGAAAGGCTCTGGAGGCTGGGCACAGCAAAAAACAAGCCTTCCAGCCCCACCAGAAGCTGGCAAACTGGCCATTTCTGGCCTCCGGGAGGGCCACCGGGGGGGAGGAGGCTGTTTTTGCCATCCCCAGACTCCTAAAAAGGCTCTGGACGCTGGGAACAACAAAAAATGGCCCTTTCCCATCATCACCCATGAGGCCCTCCAGAGGCAGGAAACAACTTGTTTCCCTACTTTTGATGGGCCCAGAAGGCCAGAAATCAGCTGGATGATGTGTGCATGCACGCCGGAGCTGAGCTCATGTGCCCACTGATATGGCTATGCATGTCACCTGGGCACGCATGCCATAGGTTCGCCATCATGGCCGTATACCATTCCAGGCAAATGGTTGTCCAATCTCTTCTTTAAAACTTCCAGTGTTGGAGCATTCACAACTTCTGGAGGCAAGTTGTTCCATTGATTCATTGTTCTTACTGTCAGGAAATTTCTCCTCAGTTCTAAGTTGTTTTTCTCCTTGATTAGTTTCCATCCATTGTTTCTTGTCCAGCCTTCAGGTGACTTGGAAAATAGCTTGACTCCCTCTTCTCTGTGGCAACCCCTGAGATATTGGAACACAGCTATCATGTCTCCCCTAATACTTCTTTTCATTAAACTAGACATACCGAGTTCCTGCAACTGTTCTTCATATGTTTTAGCCTCCAGTCCCCTAATCATTTTTGTTGCTCTTCTCTGCACTCTTTCTAGAGTCTCAACATCTTTTTTACATTGTGGTGACCAAAACTGGATGCATAATTCCAAGTGTGGCCTTAACAAGCCATTATAAAGTGGTATTAATACTTCACAGGTGTCATTTCACACAGAAAAGGCTGTGTTTAATGTTGGAAAAGGGGGTTGTCATTGAATCTTATGCTCTGCTTAATGTCGGATCCAAATTAAACCTTTTCTAACAAATAGCTCACTATCTAGTTTCTGCTTCAAAACAGACAGTGAAGAGGAGCCAACCTTGTATCTGGGTAATTGGTTTCACTGTCAAACTGGTCTTATTGTAGGAAGGTTTTCTTTAAATTTAACCAGAATTTTCCTCCCCATCATTTAAAACCATTTTTCCAGATCCTACACAGTGGGATGACAGAGAGTGGGTTTTTACTCCTCTGTTGCAATAACTCCCTCAGGCATCTGAACAGTGCTTTCATAGCCCCCACTCAGTCTTTTTTTCTCAAAATATACCAGTTCTCTTAATATTCCTTCATAGCTCTTTATTTTCCCAATCTTGAGCATAATTGTAGTCTTTTCTAAAGATGTTCCAACTTTTGGTTTCCAAATCTGGATTCAGGACCTACAAAAGGGGTTGAACCAGGGATGAAATTCAGCAGGTTCTGACAGGTTCTGGAGAACTGGTAGTGGAAATATTAAGTAGTTCGGAGAACTGGCAAATACCATTTCTGGCGGGCCCCAAAGTGGAGTGGGAATGGAGATTTTGCAATATCTTTCCCTCTGGAGTGGGGTGAGAATGGAGATTTTGCAGTATCCTACGCCCACAGAACCGGTAGGGAAAAATTTTGAATTTCACCCCTGGGTTGAACTAATACCGAACAGAGTATGGCCATCCATGATTTGAAAATTGTATTTCTGTTTGTATGCCGCACACTGTGTTCATCTAACATATTTTTTCAAGTGGTCTTGTGAGAAAAGGAATCTACCTACTCTCTAAAGCACCTTAAGGCAAGGCAAGAAGCATTGAATGGAAACCAATCCAGGAGAGATTCAACCTACAACTAAAGAGAAATTTCCTGACAGTTAGAACAATTAATTTGCCTCCAGAAATTGTGAGTGCTCCAACTGGATTAGAAGACCATCAAGGTTCCTTCCAACTCTGTTATTCTGGCATTGAATCCATACAATGTTTAATCATAGCTGGATGAACTGATTGAGTTCATATAGTGTGCTAAATCCTAAACTTTGAATAACAAGGAAGAGTCCTGAGTTTATGCTAAGGCAAAACTAAACAGAACATATCAAGACTTAGTGCAACATGTAAATACACCTATTGGTTTTATTGCTACACAACTCTTTCCAAGCTCAACAGCCTTAACATTACCTTTCTTTAGTTCTTAGTTGCTGTAACAGCTAGTAAATATGTTATATCCTTCCTTCATGTAACAACTGCTCAAATCTATTTCTTCTGCAGACTAAGTATATCCAACCCTTTAAATCCTAAAATTGGATTGGTTAACCTATTCTTTTGACTTGCACTTAGTCCCACAATTGTGATCTGTCACACAACAGGGTAGAAGTACTGGTTATACAGTACTGATCTGCTTACTATGTTTCCCCTAACCCTTAGCTCTGGATGATCCCTGCAGTAAAAAAAACGTACAATGCCAAATATTGCATGATTACAGCAATATTTTTTTAAAGTCCCATAATTAATTTTTAAAAATCCCTTGAACAAGGATGCTTGTTTTCTGGAAATTGTATTCTAGCATTATCGACCCACATATATATATACACACACACACACACACACATACATACATATATATACACATACATATATATATACACACACACACTATATGTATGTATGTATGTATGTATGTATGTATATATATATGTATATATTTGTTTTCTGAGGTTTTCACGGGTGTTTGTATATAGGTCTTTGGTTGTTCGGGTTTTCTCCCGTGTAAAATTGGAAGTGTCTTGGCGACGTTTCGATGAAGTCTCATTCGTCATCTTCAGGCTTCAGCTTCGTGCTTCTGGGAGCAATGTGTGATCGCAGCTGTTTCTTCCTTTTAACTGCTAGTGGGGATTTGAACTGATTGGGTGGGAGCTTGGCTGTGCTCTGATTGGATGGGGGTTTGTGCTCTGATTGGCTGGGGGTGTGTCCTGTGTTGGTGGGGGCTTGTTTGTGCTCAGTTTAGTCTGTGTTGCAGGGGGATTTGAGCTGGTGAGCTGCATAGCTGTTGTTTGGCTTTGTGGTCGTGCTACATCTTCATAGTGGGTGTCAGTCTGCTGCATGTATGGATTGGAGGGGTTTGAAATGGCTAATGTTGCAGCTGCGGTCTGGCTTCTGGTCCTTGGTCGTGCTTCATGATCAGTGTGGGTTTGGGTCTGCTTTCTGGGTGGATGTGCGGTGGTGACATCCTGTGTGGACCTCGTGAGTGTGGGTCTGGTGTCATTCCTCGTGTTAGGGACTCGTTTGTCAATAAGGGCGGGTTTCCAAATGGCTGGTAGGCAGGAGGTTTCATCTCGCTTTGTTCATGCTGTGTGGGCGTTTATCTCAATGGCTTCTCTGATTATTCTGTTGTTAAAGTGTTCAGTTTTGGCGATAGTTCTGGTCTTTTAAAGTCAATATCATGTCCTGTGACTTTAAAGTGTTGGACCAGGGAAGAAGTTGGTTCCTCTTTTTTGAATGAGTTCTTGTGTTCTTCAATGCGTGCACTTATTCTTCTGTTGGTTTGTCCAATGTATGTGGTGGGGCAGGCGGTGCATGGGAT
Source organism: Ahaetulla prasina (assembly GCF_028640845.1). Taxonomy (NCBI): domain Eukaryota; kingdom Metazoa; phylum Chordata; class Lepidosauria; order Squamata; family Colubridae; genus Ahaetulla; species Ahaetulla prasina. The sequence goes on along the minus strand of NC_080546.1, from coordinate 24,581,867 downwards.
TTCATATACCCTTGATTTTCTAACTCAATTTTGTCTTTGGGGTTTCTTAGGATGGTGGATATTTTTCTGTTTGTGCAGAATGCTGTCTTGATGTTGTGTTTGTGGAGGATCTTGCTGATTCTGTCTGTGGTGCCTTTTATATATGGGAGGAGGGCTGTGCCGTTTTCTTGTTCTCTGTCTTGGATTTTAGTGGGGGTTCTTTTTGGATTAGCTTGGTAATCTTATTTGTTTGGAATCCATTGGATGTTAGTACGTTAGTGAGAGTGTCTAGTTCGGGTTTTAGGTGTTGTTCATCAGCTAAGCATTTTGTTCTGGAGATGAGTGTCTTGGCTACGGAGTTGATCTGTGCTGGGTGGTGGTGTGAGTGCGTGCAGATAGCGGTTTGTGTGTGTTTTCTTCTGGTAGATGGTGTGTCCTAGGGAGCCATTGGGTTTGCTGTAGACTAAGACATCCAGGAAGGGAAGTTGGTTATTAACTTCTGTTTCCATGGTGAACTGTATTTTGGGGTGTAGGCTATTGAGGTGTGTGAGGAAGTTGTCAAGTTTTTCTTTCCCGTGTGGCCAGATTATGAAGGTGTCGTCTACATATCTGAGCCAGAGTTTGGGTTTGTGATCAGATTTTTCTAGAGCTTGGGTTTCAAAGTGTTCCATGTAGAGATTGGCAATGACAGGTGAGAGGGGTGATCCCATGGGTGCTCCTTCTACTTGTTTGTATTTTTGTCCATTATAGATGAAGTATGTGTTGGATAGGCAGTGGTTGGTCAGATCTAGGATGTGCTTGGGGGGGTTATATTTGTTTTGGATAGCTGTCAAGGCTTCTTGTATATATGTATATATATGTATGTATGTATATGTGTGTGTGTGTGTGTGTGTGTTTTCTGAGGTTTTCGCGGGTGTTTGTATGTAGGTCTTTGGTTGTTCGGGTTTTCTCCCGCGTAAAATTGGAAGTGTCTTGGCGACGTTTCAACGAAGTCTCATTCGTCATCTTCAGGCTTCAGCTTCGTGCTTCTGGGAGCAGAAGAAGCACCCAGAAGCACGAAGCTGAAGCCTGAAGATGACGAATGAGACTTTGTCGAAACGTCGCCAAGACACTTCCAATTTTACGCGGGAGAAAACCCGAATAACCAAAGACCTACACACACACACACACACACACACACACACACACACATATATATATGAGTTTTCACTAGAGGCGCATTCTTTCCATAAGAACCCCATGCCAATCCAACTAACCATAATAAAGGCAGTGTCATAGATTACAAGGCCAGTGACGTGGATTGTCATAGTTTCATCTTTGTGCAGAAATATTTGATAGGAACAGTAAACGTTAACCCATCAGGCTAAGAATCCACAATATTCTCTTGGAGCTGTTTCAGTAAGGAACCCTGAGAAAACCACTGAAGGGATCAGTCAACAAGATATTTTGAAGGGGGGGGAGTCCCCCAATACCAAACCTTCCTTTAGTACTTGCTATTAAACAAAGCAATTATAATAACACAAATAGCACGTCCGTTTATCAAGAAAAAAGGATTTGATTATGAGGATTACTGGGCAATCTCCCAGGGGGCAGAAGTTTTCAGTTGTGCTCACTGCAAGCCATTGTTATGGAATTCAGCAGGGCCTTCTGCGCATGCACAGAGAGTGAAAAACCTGCATTAATGGGACATGATGACGTCCAGGCAGGTGAGCGGAGCCTCCCACAGCCGCCGCTATTAGTTAAGCCAAACCTGATAGAACCAGCTGAATACCATCACTGATTGTTATGGTTTGTCACATAGTCAGTCAGACATTTAGACTGGATTTGGCATTTTTGTCCACCTATTGAGACTTTCTCAAGAACCTGGGATAAGCAGATGTTGTTTAATAGTATCAAAGGTATTGTTTTTATATACACAACAATGGTGAAATCACAGCTTTCAATTCTTTAGCTGGCATTGACCTTCGCATGTATCAAGTTCTTCCCATGAACCCAGGACGTTGTAATGCATTGACCAGCGTATGTGGATCCAAGCAGTGCAGCCTTACAGATGTAATTGACAGGTGTAATTGACAGACAGAAAGTTTATCAATGAGCAGATTTTCTAAGTGCTTTCCAAGATTTTTTGGGTATAGCACCCAGTGTGCCAATAACTACTGGGATCACCACAGCCAGTTTATGCCATAATCTTTTAACTTAGAATTAGGATGGTTCATCACAGTCATTCAGATATTTAGACTGGATTTGATGATTCTTAATTAGATCAGTTTGGATATTTGCCTGATGACTGCATACAACTCAGCCTTCAACAAACCAACACTCTTAAGGGGCAAAGGCTCTAGTCTAGTGGACAATCATTTAAATATGAACCAGCAGTATGCTGCAGCTGCCAAAAAAGGCAGCACAGTTCTGGGCTGCATAAACAGAGGGATAGAATCAAGATCACGTGAAGTGTTAATACCACTTTATAATGCCTTGGTAAGGCCACATTTAGAATACTGCATTCAGTTTTGGTCACCACGATGTAAAAAAGATGCTGAGACTCTAGAAAGAGTGCAGAGAAGAGCAAAAAAGATGATTAGGTGACTGGAGGCTAAAACATATGAAGAATGGTTGCAGGAACTGGGTATGTCTAGTTTAATAAAAAGAAGGACTAGGGGAGACATGATAGCAATGTTCCAGTATCTCAGGGGTTGCCACAAAGAAGAGGGAGTCGGGCTGTTCTCCAAAGCACCTGAGGGTAGAACAAGAAGCAATGGGTGGAAACTGATCAAAGAAAGAAGCAACTTAGAACTAAGGAGAAATTTCCTGACAGTTAGAACAATTAATAAGTGGAACGACTTGCCTCCAGAAGTTGTGAGGCACTGGAAGTTTTTAAGGAGAGTGGATAACTATATGTCTGAAATGGTATAGGGCAGTGATGGTTAACCTTTTTGACACCGAGTGCTGAAATTGGAGTGTGCTCCAGAGTGCCAGAACACAGAAGAGAGCAGCTGGCTATGTGCATGTGTGCGACAGCAGAAGCTGCTCTTCTGGGTTCCATCGCACACATGCACGCAGGCCAGCTGTTCTGGCGCACATGCACACTAGCCAGCTGCTCTCTTCTGGGTTACAGCGCACACATGCGTGCTGGCCTGTTGATCTTCCCGTGAACCCGGAAGAGAGCAGCTGGCCAGCGTGCATGTGCGCAATAGAACCCAGAAGAGCAGCTGGCGATGGCACACATACCCACAAAGTCCTCTGTGTGCCACCTCTGGCATGCCATAGGTTCACCATCACGGGTATAGGGTTTGTTGCCTGAGCAGAGGGTTGAACTAGAAGACCTCCAAGTCGATTCCGTTATTCTATTCTAATATACAGACTCAAATAAGTTTGTTCTTCCTGACTTGGTGCGAGCAAAAATCCTCAGTTTGAATCATAAAGATAACACAACCAGCACCTTGACTTGTACCTGGAAACAGACTGATATCCAGCGTAGATGTCAGAGTAGAGGTGTCATATGGACAAATCAAGACATGTCCATAACTTTGAGCTATAGCTTCCAGGTGGCCTTCAAGGACAGTCCCACATAGAAACTGGAAGATGACTTATGCTAAATCATAGTTTATATGCACTTAGACATACACGCAAAAGAAAATTCAGAGTTACAAAGGAGTGAATAATCTTGTTATAAATGGTGATTCACAAACAACCAGAGAAATCTCATTACTGTATTAAACAGGTACAACTGCCCAGAGCTAAGCTTTATTGAATTTGTGATAATTACTTCTCCTTCCATATGTTCAGGTTTTTAAAACACTGGTTGATACGCTGGCCAAAACATCTTTGACGAGACAGAAATGGATTGGATAATCTATCATTCAGCACAGGGGTGAAATGCTCCTGGATCGAACCGGATTGCACAATCCGGTAGCAATCATGGCCGGTAGTTCAGCGATCCAGTAGTGATGGCGGAGCAAAGCTCCACCCACCTGCCCAGGGCATCATTACTTCCTGGTTTTAACCAGGAAGTAATGCAGTGGTGGGATTCAGCCAGTTCGCACCACTTCAGGAGAACCGGTTGTTAACTTTCTGAGCAGTTTGGCAAACTGGTTGTTGGAAGAAATCATTAGGGCATTAACCGGTTGTTAAATTACATGAATCCCACTACTGAAGTAATGTGTTTTTTACCTTCTGCGCATGCGCAGGTCTGTGTGCATATGTGACATGCGCGGCATGTGCACTTTCAAACCAGTAAGGAAGGTAAGTAGATTTCACCCCTGATTCAGCATGTTATAGGACTCTAGCTATTAGCATGTTTGTGTGAATTAAGACATTAGCTTCAATCATAAGATGTTTTATTTATTTCATGTGAACATAAAAACTGTATTGTGCAACCTAAATTTAAGGGGTTTAAACTCTTTGGCTTTTGCCCAGAAAATACCCCTGGAAGTACCCCTGGAAGGAAAAGTTATTTTTAAAAAATTTAGATTGTGCAGAAATGAATAGATAAACTTTGATGATTAAAGAGAGAGAGGATTCAGAATATTTTAAGATATGGGATCAATTTTACCATTGGTTAGAAAAAAAAGACATAGATAAACAATTGATAGTTATGTAAGAAAATGGTATAATCAGAATAGTGTACTTGTGAAAAAATTGTAATAGATTAAATTGAAATGAAGAAAGAAGAAACAACAAAAAGATGGAGCCACGAAGAAAACACCGAGATGTCACATGGAAGGATTGACTGATGTATTAAATGTTTGTTTGTTTATAAAATAAAAAAAAATTATAAAAAGAAAATACGAAGTATCTTGCAAGGATTTAGGATTTAGGATTTAGGATTTAGTCTGGTAGTCTGAAATAGAAACTCAAATAAAGCGGGGGGGGGGGATAACAAAATCTCTGTTGATGACTTTTCTGAATCCGAGCACTTCTGCAGTAGTATTTTGCATTTCAAGATCACCTTCCAGTGTAACTGACACCTTGTTGTTGACTGTGTTTGGAAGCATGTTGATCTATTTCTGAATTTTGTGGACGGTCTGTTTTGTCATGAGTGGAAGTACTGCCTTGTCCTGGCTCCTGGATGTCAGCCAGCCACTGCTAAAGCCCCTGCTTCCAAGGTGTAGCGTTCTGTTCCCGGAGCTTCTCCTCTTACATACACTGGTCGGAACATCTCTCTTTCTCCCAATACAGTTGTCACAGTAATTTGCAACCATGGCTAGCACTATGGAGAAAGCGTTTATTTGCAAAATTGGTAGCATTTTATCTTCACACTTCTCGGGGGCTTTTAAATGTAGCAAAGAAAGAGAGCAAGTCAGGTGGGAAGCCTTTAAAACATTTGTTTACATTTCTTAAGAGTTAAAGGCCCTCCCTTATAAATCGTTCCTTATAACAGGGGGGTCTCCAACCTTGGCAACTTTACGACTTGTGGACTTCAACTCCCAGAATTCCTCAGCCAGCGCATGTGCTGGCTGAGGAATTCTGGGAGTTGAAGCTCACAAGTTGTAAAGTTGCCAAGGTTGGAGATCCCCCTGCTTTATAGCATCTTTTCAAATTTTCTTTGCCAATACCTAGAGAAATGTATGCAAAAATGTTTTCTAAAGAACACAGAGAATGACACAATACTTAATTCTCTTTGTAAGACATACAGTGGGACATTTTCTTTACTTCATGAGGGTTGGTAGCCCAGGGAGTGGGAATCCAATTGGATTCTATTCCATGTAGTCCTCCTCCTCCTAGAATCGAAGAAAGCAAGAACTGATTGAATCAATCATGGTGTTCTCTCTTCCCCAATCTGGTTCTTTCCAAATGTTTGGACTAGAGCTCCCAGATTCCCAGCTACATAGGCAATGTTTAACTGGGAATTATTTATCTGGAAATTGACAGGGGATTATGGTAAATGCAGGCATCTAGAAAACAGTATAACATCTTTGATTGGGCTCATGCTTCTCCATGGTCAATTGAATCTACCATAAGAACAATTAACCTAGCCACCGTTTTCCAAAATCAATTTAGATTTGAATGTTTGCTGAACTCACAGGTTATGTCTATATAGTACAGCAACATAACTTATAGTACAACAATAATAACTCATAAAATAATCTGCTACAATGTCCTTCCTGTCGAAGACTACTTCAGCTTCAACCACAACAATACAGGAGCACACAATAGATTTAAACTTAAAGTGAACTGCTGCAATCTTGATTGTAGAAAATATGACTCCAGAAACAGAGTTGTTAATGCTTGGAATGCACTACCAGACTCCATGGTCTCATCCCAAAATCCCCAAAACTTTAACCAAAGACTGTCTACTGTTGACCTCACCCCATTCCTAAGAGGTCTGTAAGGGGTGTGCATAAGAGCACCAGCATGCCTACCGTTCCTGTCCTAATGTTCCCTTTGGTTGTATTCAATTTTTGTGGTTATTTCATGCTTATACTTATATATATTGTTGTGTTTGACAAAATAAATAAATAAATAAAATAAAAATAAACTTAAATGCATGAGATTAGTCTGTCAATGCAAGATTAATGTAACATGTTAACGCAACATGTTAATTTATCAAAGAGACTCCAACCTAGAACTAAGGAGAAATTTCCTGAAAATGAGAACAATTAATCAGTGGAACAGCTAGCCTTCAGAAACTTCAGTGGTCTAGAGCTCAATCTCTAGAGGCTTTGAAGAAGAGATTTGTCCACAATGGTATAGGCCCATGATGGTGAATCTATGCACAGGTGCTAGAGGTGGCACGCAGCATCCTCTCTGTGGGCACGTGAGTTGTCGCCCCAGCTCAGTTCCGCCATGCATGTACACGCTTCCTGCCATCCAGCTAGTCTTCGAGTGTCTGCCACATATGCAGAGGGCGGGGCCCATGCAGGGGACATGCACACATGCGCGGGAAAGCGGGGTGCATGCGGGTTCACATGCATGCATGGGGCGGGCCACATGCAGGGGGCGCACAAACATGCATGGGGGCTGCATGTACGGGAGCTGAACACACTGCATTTTGGGAGTACGCGCAAGTGCATTCATGCACGTACGCACACACTTTGGGCACTCGGTCCGGAAAAGTTTAGCCATCACTGGTATAGGCTGTTCTGCTTGGGCAGCAAGTTGGATTAGAAAACTTCCAATATCTCTACCAGCTCTGTTATTCTGTGTTCTGTATATTGAGCCAACACTAAACAACACACATTATTGTTTATCATAGGAATGATGGGCAGGTAGCAGCTCTTGTTCCTTTTCCATGTGCAAAAAAGCCTGCACACCAATTGATTACATCCAATTATTTCCTCCCCCCACCACTAAATGGGTTAGGGATGTCCATCAATGGTGCCTTTGCAAATTTATCTACCCAGTTCATAATCACAACAAATATAATACACCTAACAATTACAACAACAGCAGGAAAAAACTTTTTGGACATAAGATTTGAACACTAGCGGTGGAGAAGAAAGATTTGAACACTAGCGGTGGAGAAGAAAAGGAGGAAAAGGAGGAAGAGCTGGTGGCAACTAGGAGAACTTTTACATACCTTCATTTTGTGCATTGTCTGAAACCAGAGATATTGTTCAAGGCCAATCCTGCCTTGGCTAGCGCCAATGGATCACTGCAATGTGCTCAACATGAAACATGTTCTTCTCTGGACACCTGATACACCTATGTGGCACCTTTGCTCTGCAAACTGTACCGCACTGATTGCCGGTGTGCTTCCAGGTGTAATTCAAGACGCTGGTTGTCACCTATAAAGGCCTTCATGGTAACCAAGATAACGGTCAGATAAAAGCTATTTGAGTCTGAGGCAGATATGTAATTTGAGAAAACATCTCAGACTTGACCTCCCTTAGTTCTCTAGATAATAAAAGGAGAGAATGGGGGGATTAAAGATTTTTAATATTGTTAAGTGGTGTCAGCTTCCTAACTTTGGTTTCCTAGTCTGATCTCTCTCAAAAAGCTTTAAAACAACTGTTTTCCTAGATATGGGGATTGAGAGGCTAATTGGGCCCAGGAGACTGAGAGGTCATTTGCAAATGATTGTTGTCCTCTTTTGTCTTTATGCATGTTTATTATTCTAAGTAGCTGAATCTGAGTTTCAATGCCATATTACGGTAGTGACCCAAAGTCACTGTTTGAGATAAGCAGCAGTACAAGTTGATTAGAGAAAATAAATAAGTCAGCTTATAAATAAACCAGAGTTCAGAGAAGAGGTTTCTCGAACATATTTTTTTTTCTCAACCAGTAGTTTTGAAGCAGTCCAGATGGGCTAAATCACAATTTCTCCAGGATATTTAACCCACCAGCATGATTGTGCAGACTTTCTGCTAGCACAGCACAGCTATTTCGGATCTGGGAGAAGCCTCTGGATCAGTTTTCCCCTTTAACTCTCAAGTCTCGTTTTAAGCACACTACTAGTAGGACTTACACTACTCTAAGCACGTACAAGACTGAAGTTTTGCTTTGCTGCCACTCTTGGTTATGATTAAAGTAAATCTGGTAGCAAACACTGAAATGTCTCCTAGGGGGAAAAAATAGGGATTGGCTCACTTCTTGAACGCAGGATATATGTCAGGTTGAACATCCTTTTGCAGCTGGCATTGTTCAAAATGTCCCTCAGCTTTTCTTCCATCCAGCTCAAAAACCAAAATGGAAAACTCACTCTGGCTCAGCTGTATTAACTGCATGGCAAATTAGCAGCACTTATAACCTCTTTCATTCGGTGGAGTCCTTGGTGCTCTCTGACCTCGATCATTTGCTTGCAGACATTTCATTACCAGAGTAGGTAACGCCTGCAAACAATCAACCCAAGCCCAGAGAACACCAAGGACTCCCCGGTTTATTCTCTTCTGTAGGCTAATTTATTCTTTGTGTTCGGAGGAGAAAGAGAAAGAGAAGGAGAAGGAGGAGGAGGAGGAGGAGGAGGAGAAAGAGAAAGAGAAAGAGGAGAAGGAGGAAGAGGAGAAAGAGAAGGAGAAGGAGAAGAAGAAAGAGGAGAAGGAGAAGGAGAAAGAGAAGGAGGAGGAGAAAGGAGGAGAAAGAGGAGGAGGAGAAAAAGAAGGAGAAGGAGAAAGAGAAGGAGAAGGAGAAAGAGAAAGAGAAAGAGGAGAAGGAGAAGGAGAAGGAGAAGGAGAAGGAGGAGGAGAAAGAAGAGGAGGAAAAGGAGAAAGGAAAGGAGGAGGAGAAGAAGGAAGGAAGAAAGAAAGAAAGAAAGAAAGAAAGAAAGAAAGAAAGAAAGAAAGAAAGAAAGAAAGAAAGAAAGAAAGAAAGAAAGAAAGAGAGGGCTCGCCCCTCTCCCTTTCTCACCCTAGAAGTTTACCGCTTGGGGAACCGGACCCCCTGAGGCTCTAGGAGCCCTGCGGCCGCCCACCTAAACTTTTCCCAGCCATTTGAAGGACGCGCGCCCAGAGCAAAAGGAAAAGGAGCAAAGAAGCGGCTGAACGGGTCAAAACGCTCCGGTAGAAGCGAACCAGGTAACTTTCATTGCCTCTCCTCCTCCTCCTCCCCCCTCCCCCCCGCACCGCCAAACCTCTGGTTCTTCTGCCGTTCCTATTATCGAACCAAAATCACCCGCTTCTCTCCTCCGCCCCCCCCCACTCCCCCCCCCGGGCTTCTCTTCTTTCCGATTCAAACCCCTCGCTCTGCTGGCCACCGCCCGCCCTAAAAGAGCAGCCACCAATGACAAGAGAGCTTGGCTGCCAAATCGGGGGGGTGGGGCTGGGCCGTGGCGGAGGGAGCGTGAGCGGGTTACAGCCTATAAATGTCTTAAGCAGGCTTTTAAAAAGGACAGGGGGGGGGGGGTATTGGTGGCCAGAACTTCGTATCTATAATTTCTCTCTCTTTTCTTTTCTTTCAATAAGTGCTTTCTGATGACACGAGAGTCCCTGTTCTAACAAAGTTTCCCTCCTTTCCTTTTTCGCAGGTAAGAGCTTGTGCTGGAGATTGTGATTAATAAATAAAAGCTAACTCGAATGACCCGTTTTCCATTTCCTATTTAAGATTGATTTTTTTTTGTTTTTGCATTTAAACTCAAAGACGTTTTAGAATGTTCTTTGTTCTAATGAAATTTTAAAATGGGTTTGTGAATGGACTTAAAACAGGAATCCCCTTGGGCTCAAGATTCGTTGGGGTGTAATTCATTTACCCAGGAGTAGCCCTTATAAAAGCTGGTGGAATTTACTCCTGGTAGATGCCTGTGGCTGAGCAGGTGTCGGACACTGACTAGATGACCCTGGTTGATCTTGAAAAATTGGCATTTCCTCTGGTTTGTTTCCCTTGGGGTGGGGGAGAGAGCTTGCCAGGTAATTTCACAGCTTTTTGGCTAGACTGGGGAGTCAAAAAAAAACATTTTAGAATTGGGCATGTCTGTATCCTTGCTAAGGACATTGCAGGGTTGGCATAGGCCTCTGGGCATGGCCCTTATTTTCCTACTGCCTCTTCATAGTGTTCACCTGCCTTAACTTCTAACAATCTCTCGGTCAATTGGATTTGCTTCCTCACACAGTAGTCCTAATTGTAAGGTGCACCCGGGACTTGTTGATGGTGAATGCACTTCTTCAGAATGGTTGCAACCAACAACTTAAATAATAACAATTCTGAACTGATACAGCAGCGTTTTCAGCAGGCATCCTTCTCTGGTAAGTAAGATAGGATGACTGGGATGGGGCTAGGTGTGAACAGGAAGCAATCCAGATTTTAGTAAATTAGAAGTGCCCCATTTGATACCATGAGGCCATGATGCTTAGCCTCTGAAGACTGTCAAATTTCATTGACAAATAATGCCTTATAATAAAAATACAATGTTAAATTTTCATCCACTACTTTTGGAAGTCATGTCTGTTGGTATCATGCAAGCACCAAGTGTGCCCTTCGCCCAGGATTGCTACATAACAGTATTATTGGGTGAAAACATGAGATGTATCCTAATACTATATTTAGCGAAGACAGTTTTGACTATTTTCTCTGATGCAATATTTGTAGATACCTATCTTTTGTAGACAGAAAAACAAAAGCACACAAGTGAAGCTTGGCTTAAAAGTTGTCTGCAAAATTCCATACATTTTTTGGATAGAATAAGTTTAAATAAATAGCCTAATATTGAAAAATATACTTGATTCATGGATTAAGGGGTTGAGGTATAACTTTTACACTTTCTACCGAACTTAAAAGTCTCAGCATACTTTGTCAATATGATAAATAGTTTGCATCATAAAAAATGACGGGGAATAAACAGCACAAACTAGCATTAGGCTACAAATATAAATCTTTTTCAGGTTTTGCTGAAAGAAGGAATAGCTCCTTCAGTGCTAAGCATTAGCATTTCAGAAGCATATTGGCGTCCTCCAGAACTTTTAGTCTTAATTAGAAACTGTACAATTATAGATTTGATGCTTCACTGGCATGCAAGCCAGCTGGAGGATCAGAACCTAAGATATTTAAATATAATTCCTTTATAAATAATGACAACTTATTTGTTTTCTATGGGAATATAGTCTTTTTTTATAAAAAAAATGGCAGCAATAAAGATAATTTGTATAATATCTAGTTAATGAAGCGTAAGTAAATTGAATGCATTACTAGTTTCTCCAAAACTGAAGCTGGAAGGAATGTAGCAAGACCTGAAGATGTTTGCTTGGAATTAACCATTAAGACATGAGCTCCCTGATGTTTCTCTGAAGTGTGAACAATGTGTGAAAACTGCTTGATTTCTCTTTATCAGTTTCAATTGAGGAGTGCATCTATGTCCAGGACTCTCTTAATTTAGCAAAGTAAACAAGTTGATTCTTTTTTGGCATACAGCGTGGAACAACTTGGCTCTGTTCTTGACAGCCTGCCAAAATCGTAATCTTTAGAAAAACATAGTTGGATCTCCTTTTTTTTTTTAATCTATTGTGCTGTGTGTGTGTTTTTCTGCATTTTCTGTTCCATCTGGCAAGCTCTCTGTCCTATCTAGTGGCATTCTGGCTTTAGTCTGATGACCCACAGCTGTTTGTGATGGTATGTTTGTGCATATGATACTTGCAATGAACTCCAATGTAATAGTTGGATGCTAGAAGTGGTGGGTGGCTAGTTTCTTCAAATGGAGAATCTCTTCTAATTTTCACTTTTTTCTTTGCAGACTTTGACTATTGGGATTTTGTAGCGCCTGAGCCCAACTTTAATGAGACGGTGTTTGAGGAACGAACGTGTCAGAATCTAATTAGAATGCTGGAGAACTGCCTCTCTAAATCCAAACAGACTAGACTGCATTGCTCAAGGGTCTTGGTCCCTGAGAAATTAACTCGGAGGATAGCTCAAGATGTCTTGCGTCTCTCTTCTACAGAGCCTTGTGGTTTGCGAGGCTGCATTATTCATGTCAACTTGGAAACTGGAAATGTATGTAAAAGGCTGGATAAGATTGTTTGGGATCCCAGCGTCATTCCTACTTTTGAACTGACACTGGTGTTCAAGCAAGACAATTGTTCATGGCCCAGTTTCAGAAGTTTATTCCCTAGAGTTTGTTTTACTTCTAGCGATAAGCAGACTCTGATCTTGAGCCCTGGGTTTCGTTTAATTAAGAAAAAATTATACTCCTTGATTGGGACAGTGGTTGAAGAATGCTGAAAAGTGTATTAGAAAGTGTACTGAAAAGAGAACTAAGCTTACAGCCCTTAGAAATAGAAGGGATATTTGCACAATAAACCACTGATGCTCTCAAAACTATCTGGTGCTATGTAAAATAAGGAGCAGCAGCTCCTTGATACTTGAAACATTCCTTGGTTAGCAAAGTTATGGCAAGCCCAATGGCTATCCTGATTGCTATTTATTGCTAGCAGTTGAACTAAATGGTTCGGCATTCTTTGATATTTATTTTTAGTATGAGTTTCCTGGATTGTTTTTAATCCAAATTGGGGGAAATTTCTCATAAGCTTTCAAGAAACAAACTAGCCTCTAACTAAATAGATCAAAGAGGTAGGAATGATGCTTCCAAAATGCTGCTCATAGCTGCATTGGTAGTATCAAATAAAAGAGACAGGACATAAGATAATTATGAGAGATTTTGAAGCTGTTGTTGCTTTTTCTTCAAGATCATCTTCTTAACTAACAACATTTGTCATAATTCCTCTATAACATTCAGGAGCCTTACTCTGGCTTCCTACAACCTGGTATCTTCTTGATGTATTGCCTCTACAACTGTTGGCACGCCCATCCAGCATGACCAAAGGCTGGAAATTTTAAGTCCCAACCTTTGTAAGGAGTGCCATCTTGAAGAAAAGTCATCTTACCTGCCACGATTGACTTGCCTTCCATGCTAAAAGATTTGCAGGGAGCTAGCTTGCCCAAATAATCATGAATAATTGCATTAGAGTTCTACACTCAGTTTTATAAATACAATAGTGCTGAAGTCCACAAAACACTTTATGTACATTTGGCCTTGAACGATTTGTGTTGCTTTGTAGTCAATTTATTAGAATGCTTATTGTTGTCATGCTATGTTTTAGTTAGCATGCCCAATTTGGGAGGTAAAAGCAGTCTATGGATTATTATTACTATTTTTTTGCCGATTGTAAGTGAACAGCAATAATCTAGAATCTACATGTCCAATTGATAGTCGTAAATGATGTCAAGACATTGCTTCACTATAAACTTTAAAGCTCTTATTAAACTGATTCTCGCAAAGAATCGGTGAAATACCACTCCTTTCCTTCAGTGATTTTTGGCTGAGTTATGGAAAAGATAAAGATAAGAAAGGTTTGGGTATCCAGCTTTCTTCTAGACACACATATACACTGCAGATATCCAGAATCCAAGAAGCAAACTCTACAATTCTTAGCATAGTCATACACAAATATAGATGAATTCTCACTTCAGCAGGATTGGGAACAAGTCCCAGATCTTGTCTCTTTTTGATACCTGCAAAGCTGGGAATCCTAATTCTTCTTAAACTGGTGCTATTTAGATAGACAGGGGACTGGAATTTCAAGCTTTTTGGCCTGATAACTATGAATTATGAGGACTACATCCTCATTATTCTGGAGAGCATTGTCTTGGAGAAGGCTGCTCTAGATCCCCAGCTAACTTCTCTTGATGGCAAGAAATATAGAAATGTAATACCTACTATTGACCTTTTAGGAAAATCTGTAAACATTGGAAAAGATGAGATCCATGCTTCCTAGGAATTAGAATAATGTATTTTATAGCATGAAGCTTTCATGAGTTGTAACAAATAAATAACATTACATGTCCATTCTAAAAGAAACATAAAGTATCTTTTCCTCCAGAATATCTAGTGGGGACCAGACTCTAAATTGTACAAGCAGAAAGAAACGAGGGAAGGAAGGTGAAAACGCCACTGAATTTTTGTTTCGTTTTTGTGTAGTAGATTTTGCACCTTGCCTTGTATGCAGTGGAAAGGATAGATAAGTCAAACTACTCTTGTGAAACACACTTTTCTTTAAATCACTTTTCATAAACTATTTAAATCACGATAAACTGATACGTAAAGTATGTAAGGTTTATTTTTGCTCTGTTGAATTTAATATTTGAAGGATAAAAACATATGTAGTCTAATGCAGGTGTTTTGGGGAAGGGTTGCCTCTAAAGATGCAGAAGGCTATGAATTATATTTAGCTGACTTTAAACTTGAAAGTTGTGCACTTCTCTCAGCCGGCCAACTGAGACTGTGTTGTCCTGGCCTTAGATCTTTATAAACTAGTGTTTCATCTTCTGTGTTATAGCCCATCTACAGCATGGATTCTCCTTGCCTCTGGATTCATCAAGATTACGAGACCTTCTTTAGCAAACTCAGGAGACAGATAGAGGCAAGGAATAATAAAAATGAAAGCTGTGGCAGCAAAAAAAAATCTGCTTTTGTAAGATTAGAAATCCAGAGTTTCAAATTTTCTGTTATTATCACCGCTTTATTAGTTTGTACATATGTTCTGAATTGCACTGATGCGGCAGGCTCCCTTATTGTTGTGAAGTTAGGAAATGTTTTTTTCTTACTTCTGTCATAGCAATGTTCTTAAATGTGATACTTATGTAAGTCCATCTATAAATAAAAATATATATTTTAATTCCCAGCACTCGAGTTATCATTGAAAGCATAAAGATACTTTATCTGGTATTTTTCACAAATGCAACATATAAATGCAGCAATCCTTTTCTAATGAATGTAACAGATTCCGCATGAGGCGATTTTCAGATAAAACGTGAGACTTATCTGTTAGTATCTAATCCTCTGTGTAAATACAGTGTTCAACTATGGTGGGCACAAAATAGCCTAAGGAAAAAGTATAGAAAAATTCTTTGAAGAACAGAAAGATAGAATGACTTTAAAATATGATGTTACTTCAAACCATGCTAGCAGCTATTCTCATAAATTGGATTGAGTCCACATGTCTCTTAACCTGTGAATTATGATTTGCAAAAAAAAAAAAACCCACTTGAATTAAAAATTGCTATCATCCCTTGAAATTTCTCTGGATTAGCAATATTTGAAAGTAAGTTTGGGGATAAATTCTAAACCCCACACAAAAGTTCAATTTAAGTATTAGTGATTTGGGGCATCACTATGAGAGAAACACAGTTCCCAGCGTATGTGGAATCCTAGGAAATGTTTACCTGTAGCTCACTTAGACGACCTTATTTTTTTTCTAAAATAAGCATTTGAATTCTTAGTATCTTTCCTATTATTCACTATTTTATCTGGGAGCAATAGGAACCTTCCCTTGTTTTGTTTAGGTCTCAAAAGAAGATGAGAATTTTCTGCAGAATTTGTTTTTCTAAAAATCTTCACACTCCGATGAACTCAACCTTCAATGCTTCAATGGTTTTATATTTTATTGAAAACAGACTTCCCAGGAGAAGGACATAACGAAAGATGAAATACTATGCAGTTGTGAGAAAATGCTGAATTAAGTTTATTGTGGGTTTTGTGTCATCTTAAACCATATCGGGCCTCATTCCAAGCCATAATATATTTTGTTTGCATGATCCAAACTGGGTCCATTATCTCTGGATAATGTTGCAAGATCCATTCTGGGTTGATTACCAGGACCAGAGGTTTACTCTGATAAACCAGTAAACCTCTGGTCCCGGTAATCAACCCAGAATGGATCTTGCAACATTAGCCAGAGACATGTATATTTGCCTTCATATTTTGTTTGGTTTCAGCTTAGAATAATATTGTGAGACTCTAGCTACAATGGTTTATGATTGAGGACAATATATAATCAGCCAATATCAATTGTGTATTTGTGTGTGGGCAGGCAAGGATGCATTTTTTTGCTTCAAATTTGTTTTTGGTACTTATGCTACTTTCTCACTCCCAAGTTTTGATTGCAATAACAAATTTTCCCCGTCACGCATATGTTTAGAAGGATCAGCACATGCTGGGTTTTTCACTGAACAGGGTCTTTCTTTTGTAGTCAATGCAAATCTTTCCCTTCAACTGAATGTAGTAAAGTTGTAATAGAGTTAACAGAACTACATTCATATATCATCATACATGGTTGTTCAACTGCAAGGATAATGGATCTGGACAAATGGAAACTGCAAAAAAAGTTGCATTTTAGAGTGTGCCTTTCCATTGTCAATTTCTCTTTCTACACGTACACACATACACACTCATTTTGTCCATCTTCAAAACTTAACATTCTCTCAATCATTTTGACACCGTCGTCTTGGAATTCTTTGAATAGGTGATTCCGTTTTGGCTTCAGAGCTAACAGCACTCATTGCTCGACCATTAGAATGAAGTGCAGGAATTTGCTGGAGGGAGAACTACATTTTAAGTTTTGGGGATCTATTTATAATTCTTCAGCACTCCTTTTGAATGCCCTGAACTTCCAAAATGATGTTTAATAAATCTTGGTTTGGCATTAATGTTTTTGCTTCAACAAAAATTAATTGGCGTGAGAAGGCAGTAAAAATCTAGCAATACATAAAGGGAGTTCGGGCATTTTTCTTTCCTTTTTTTCCCCCTTTGTGCACTTTGGGATTAAGCCAAACCCTTCCGGAAAGCTGGCAAAAAAATCCACTCTGTATCTTTCTCAAGTCCAAAGGGGAACATAGTAAACATTTCCATCTATCACTCTCAGTGCTGCAGAGTGCTGAGAGAGTGAGACTCAACAATTGGTGTATGATTAATTGTTACAATGGTTCCTCTTTTTTTATTGAAAATATATCCAGAACCAGGTAGAGTTCTTATTAGCTGTGCAACCCCGAAAAGCTGAACCAGAGGTCTGGATTGTGTCTGTGTGTCTGGATGTGTGCATATTACAGAGATACATATCATCTTGTTCATGCTGACTGTTGGAATAGAATAGAATAGAATTTTTTATTGGCCAAGTGTGATTGGACACGCAAGGAATTTGTCTTGGTGCATACGCTCTCAGTTTACATAAAAGAAAAGATACCTTCATCAAGAATTCTAAGGTACAACATTTAATGATAGTCATAGGGTACAAATAAGCAATCAGGAAACAATATCAATATAAATCATAAGGATACAAGCAACAAAGTTATAGTCATACAGTCATAAATAGAAGGAGATGGGTGATGGGAACAATGAGAAGATTAATAGTAGTGCAGACTTAGTAAAATAGTTTGACAGTGTTGAGGGAATTATTTGTTTAGCAGAGTGATGGCCTTCGGGGAAAAACTGTTCTTGTGTCTAGTTGTTCTGGTGTGCAGTGCTCTATAGCGTCGTTTTGAGGGTAGAAATTGAAACAGTTTATGTCCAGGATATGAGGGGTCTGTAAATACTTTCACAGCCCTCTTTTTGACTCGTGCAGTATACAGGTCCTCAATGGAAGGCAAGTTGGTAACAATTGTTTTTTCTGCAGTTCTAATTATCCTCTGAAGTCTGTGTCTGTCTTGTTGGGTTGCAGAACCAAACCAGACAGTTATAGAGGTGCAGATGACAGACTCAGTAATTCCTCCGTAGAACTGTATCAGCTGCTTCTTCGGCAGTTTGAGCTTTCTGAGTTGGCGCAGAAAGAACATTCTTTGTTGTGCTTTTTTGATGATGTTTTTGATGTTTGCTGTTCATTTTAGATCTTGCGATATGGTAGAACTTAGAAATTTGAAGGTCTCTATTGTTGATACTGTGTTGTCTAGTATTGTGAGAGGTGGAAGTATGGAAGGGTTTCTCCTAAAGTCTACCACCATTTCTACAGTGTTGAGTGTGTTCAGTTCCAGATTGTTCCGGTCGCACCACGAGGCTAGTTCTTCAACCTTCCGTCTGTATGCGGATTCATCATTGTCTCAAATGAGACCTGTTACTGCCTATTATATTATTGTGTCAATTATATTGCATTCTTTCATATTTGATCATTAGCTGCCATGTCACCTGCTATTAAAAGAATGAAAAATACAGAGCAATAAATAAAGGAATGCTGGGAAACATTTATTTTTCTTTTGTCAATAAATGCAGAAAGGAAGAGAAGGCTAGGCAAAGGGCAGAAGACTATAGAACTGGGGGAAAAATAATAAACTTGTGCATCCTTCCTTTGGATACTATCAGATTTAAGATCCAGACTGCCTCATCCAAATGAATATTGCTGCTAATTGCTCTGCCATTGGTTCTAATGAGGCTGAATGCTCTCCAAGCCTCTAAGGATGTGGTTGTGCTTGAGAACAAAACTCTTGTGTTTACTGGGTGGCCTTTTCTGCTGATTATTAAAAGAACTTTCCAAGTAATTCATGTATTGCAAACTCTTAGTGAATGCTGCCTTTGTGAACATAATTGGCAAGTTTAGAAGATTCACAATATGGGCAGTGGTTGTTTTTTATTAGTTTTCCAATTTATTGTTTGTTTGTTTACTTACTTACTTGCAAGATTTCTGTGCCAATCTTGCTCTTTTGCTGAAGTCAGCAAGTAACAAAACAAATCTGGGCAGCCTATTATTTAGCCAGGTCAGAATCCACTCCAAATTAAGCACTTTTCCAACTCGCTGACCAATGAGAGATTCCAGCCTGCAATTTGATTGCAGAAAATATGACTTCTGTAACTGAGTTGTTAATGCTTGGAATACACTACCTGACTCTGTGGTCTCTTCCCAAAATCCCCAAAGCTTCAACCAAAAACTATCTACCATTGACCTCACCCCATTCCTAAGAGGTCTGTAAGGGGCGCGTGCATAAGAGCACCAGCGTGCCTACCGTTCCTGTCTTATTGTTTCCTTTTGTTATATCCAATTAATATAGTCATTACATACTCATACTCATATATATGCTTATATATTGTACAATTATTTTATGCTTATGCTTATATATACTGTGTGACAAAATAAATAAATAAAATAAAATAAAATAAAATAAATAAATTGATCCTCCTGTGGAAAGCAGTGAGATGTTTACAGGTATTGCAATTTCATCGTTCCCGGATGGCATTATACATTTTACGACTGCAAAACTTGGTATTTATTTATTTATTTATTTATTTATTTATTTATTTATTTATTTATTTATTTATTAAACTTCTATACCGCACCATCTCCCGTAGGACTCAGGGTGGTTCACAGCCATGTTTAAAATACAACAATATAATAAATAACAATATAAAAACAATTAAAACCAAATATTAGATGGCCGAATCACTAAAACGGTAAAACCGATTTAAAACCCATTTAAAATTCCATTAAAATATTTCTTAAGCTAGTCCCGCTCGCTGGAATAGTATGGTCTTCAGTTCACGTTTGAAGGCCCGGAGGTCGGGGAGTTGTCGTAACCCCGGAGGAAGCTCGTTCCACAGGGCCGGTGCTGCCACAGAGAAGGCCCTCCCCCTGAGAAGGCCCGCTCTGTGGGAGCACACAGGTCGTTGGGAGGCAATCGGCAGCAGAAGGCGGTCTCGTAGATATCCCGGTCCTAAGCCATGGAGCGCTTTAAAGGTGGTAATCAGAACCTTGAATTGCACCCAGAAGGCCACCGGCAGCCAGTGCAGGCCGCGCAGGATAGGTGTTATGTGGGAGCAATGCGGTGCTCCCTCTATCACCCGCGCGGCCGCATTCTGGACTAGCTGGAGCCGCCTGGTGCTCTTCAAGGGGAGCCCCACGTAGGGAGCATTGCAATAGTCTAGGCGGGAAGTGACGAGGGCGTGAGTGACCGTGCGTAAGGCGTCCCGGTCAAGGAAGGGGCGCAATGGCGGATCAGGTGGACCTGATAAAATGCTCCCCTGGCGACAGCTGTCAAATGTTCCTCTAAGGACAGCCGATCGTCCAGGAGAACGCCTAAGTTGCACACTACTCCCCTGGGGGTCAGCACTTCCCCCCCAACAGTCAGCGATGGTGTAAGCTGACTGTACCGGGATGCCGGAACCCAAAGCCACTCTGTCTTGGAAGGTTGAGCCGGAGCCTGTTCCTCCCCATCCAGACCCGCACGGCCTCAAGACACCGGCCCATCACCTTGACAGCTTCGTTGGGGTGGTTTGGGGTGGAAATGTACAGCTGAGTATCATCAGCGTACAGATGATAATCCATCCCGAAACCACGGATAACCTCACCCAGCGGCTTCATATAGATGTTGAACAGGAGAGGCGAGAGAACAGACCCCTGAGGCACCCCACAAGTGAGGAACCTTGGGGTCGATCTCTGCCCTCCTGCCAATACCATCTGCAAATGGTCAGAGAGATAGGAGGAGAACCACCGATAAACGGTGCCTCCCACCCCCAATCCCTCCAACCGCCGCAGCAGGATACCATGGTCGATGGTATCAAAAGCCGCTGAGAGATCTAACAGAACCAGGAAAGAGGAACATCCCCTGTCCCGGGCCCTCCAGAGGTCATCCACCAACGTGACCAAAGCTGACTCGGTGCTGTATCCGGGTCTGAAACCGGACTGGAACGGGTCAGATAGACAGTTTCCTCCAGGTATTGAGGAAGCTGATATGCCACCACACTCTCAACAACCTTCGCCAAAAAGCGAAGGTTGGAGACTGGACTATAGTTCGCTAATACAGCTGGGTCCAGGGAGGGCTTCTTGAGGAGGGGCCTCACCACCGCCTCTTTCAAGGCGGTGGGGAAAATGCCCCCCAACAAAGAAGCATTGGTTACTCCCAGGAGCCAGCCTCATGTAACCTCCCGTGTGGCCAGTACCATCCAGGAGGGACACGGGTCCAATAAACATGTGGTGGGATTCAACCTACCCAACAACCTGTCCATGTCATCAGGAGTCACAGGATCAAACTCAGCCCAGATAACACTCTCAAGACTCGTCCCCACCATTCCGCCCGGATCTATCCAATCAGTGTCCAGTCCGTCCCAAATCTGAGCGATTTTATCAGACAGATACTGTACAAAATCCTCAGCACGCCCCTGTAAGGGGTCCTCCCGAGCCTGCTGCGTAAGCGGGTCACCCTAAACACCCTAAACAGGGTGGCTGGGCAATTATCTGCCGATGCGATGAGTGCGGAGAAATAATTATGTTTCGCCGCCCTGGTCGCCACTAGGTAGGTCTGAATATATGACCTCGCTAGTGTTCGGTCAGGTTCGGAGTGGCTGGACCTCCAAGCGCTCCCTAGGCGTCTTTTCCGGCGCTTTATCTCTCTCAGCTCCTCGTTATACCAAGGAGCTGGTCGAGTTCATCGCCGGGTCAGAGGCCGCAAAGGCACGATGCAGTCTAAGGCACCAGCTGCCGCCTCCTCCCAGGCGGCTACCAGTTCCTCGGCCGAGCCGTGGGCTAAGTCCCTTGGAAATGGCCCAAGCTCCGACAGAAACCTCTCTGGGTCCATCAGGCGCCTGGGACGGAACCATCGAACCGGTTCCGTCTCCCTGCAGTGAGGTGTAGCGGTTCGAAAGTCTAGCTGAAGGAGTAAATGATCTGACCATGACAGGGGTTGGGATATTAACTCCCCTAACTCCAGATCATTTAGCCACTGTCCTGAGACAAAAATCAAGTCCAGTGTGTTACCCCCGGTGTGGGTGGGGCCATTAACTATGTGGGTCAGGTCCAAGGCCGTCATGGAAGCCATGAACTCCTGAGCTGCCGTTGATGATTTGCCCGCTGACGGCAAGTTGAAATCCCCCATAACCATAAGTCTGGGGGTCTCAACCGCCGTCCCGGTTGGTATGGAATAAAAAGGCACTGTAGTAAGTTAGCACCCCTCTCCTAGAAGAATAAAATATTCTAGGAAATATTAAAAAGGCAGAATATTATATTTCCCTGGATGAGAAATGGAGAAACATGTTTTTTAGGCAGGAAGCAGACACTCTTAATAGCCCCCACCTCCACAATAGCCCACAGTAGATGTCAGCACTTAAGAGATAAAGAGATAGCCAGGTCTATTCATAAGCAAATACCCTCACCCAAGATCCAACAAAGGTAGGATTAGCCCTCTACCCATCTAGCAACAGAACTCACCACATGGCAGCTGAGGAGATTACATCACCCAACAAGAGTCAGTCAAGTTTGGGACTCAAAAGACAATCTACAAAGTTACCCCTGCATGGCCCCATGGGAGTCTGACAACCAATCAGAATACAAGCTCAAATTCAAAGCCCAACAAAGGGCATAAATCTCTCTCTCTCACCCATGTGCTTTTTTGCCGAGGACCTCAAAACCATGTGGTCCTGTCCACCATTAAACCATCTTTCCAAGTAGTTTCCATATTTCCAGTGTCTTTCTTCCCACTTTGAATTGAACCCAGATGAACATTTCTTCCAACAGCACAAAGGAAAGAAGCAGTTTCTTTCAAGTCATTAGCTTCATCTTCCAAGCTCTATTCTAGTGGTGAAATCTAAATTTCTTTCCTGCCGGTTCTGTGGGTGTGGCTTGATGGAGGTCACGTGACTGGGTGGGCGTGACTGGGGGATCAAAAGACAGAAACTCACTAAATGTCCTGCTGGAGCAGGGTTGGACTAGATGATTGCCAGGTCCCTTCCAGCCCTGGATTATCCTCTTAAAATGCATCTAGTGCCAGGTTTTTGTTCCTTCCTTCCTCTCCTTTTTCCTCCCTCCCTCTTTCTTTCTTTCTTTCTTTCTTTCTTTCTTTCTTTCTTTCCTTCCTTCCTTCCTTCCTTCCTCCCTCCCTCCCTCCTTCTCTTTCCTTCCTTCCTCCCTCCCTCCCTCCCTCTCTCCCTCATGCTCGCTCTCTCTCTCTCTCAAAAGAACCCCCCCATTTTTTGCCTAGCAGGCTTTAGCTTTTTTACCTTTTAAAAATGCTTTTAAAAGTAAAAAAAAAAAAAAAAAGCCTCTGACGGATCGTGAGAGCCTTGTTTTAACCCTTTAAAAGCATTTTTTTTACAAACTCTTCAGCTAAAGAGGTTGTTAAAAAAATGCTTTTAAAAGTTTTTTTTTAAAAAAAGCTCTGACGATCGCATGGCTCAGCTGGCCAATGGGTGGGGGGGCAGGGATTTTTGCTACAGGCTCTCCAAACCACCTGCCGCCATTGCTACCGGATCAGCTGATCCTGTCCGAACTGGGAGCATTTCACCCCTGCTCTATTCCAATGTTTCTCAATATTAGCCATTTTAAGATGTGTGAACTTCACTTCCCAGAATTCCCTCTGCCAGTAAGTTTTATTCCCTGGAAATTGTATCTTTCCACATAAAAGGACTGCGGCAACCCGAGTCTTGCACCACACGACACTTTTCAGCACATGAAAGAATTTCCGCAATTCTGCTGACTTCATTAACTTCCTCGTTTAGCTGCAAAGATTGTTTTACAGTATTTCCTTTGCAGCTGTGGGTTAGCTGGTTTCCCACTGGCAGACGCTCTTGCTTTTTCCTGTCTCCTGATGTGTGGGATTCCCTCTCCCCTCCAGAAGTTGAGGTGGCAGAGTGATTTGGCACATTTTTTTTTATTCAAAAAGTTTTACAGAAAGATTTTTTTTCCCTTTCCCCCCACCTCCCCTCCCCCCTCCCTTCACAACCCCCCTCCCCCCCCGACTTCCCGGAACAAGCACAAGGTATAGTTAAAAATAAAACAAACATATGCTAAAAAAATTTCGTCCCAACTTAATTATACCCCTACAATCATCAATTCCTAACTTCCCCCGAAAACAATCAAAAATAATACATCATAATCATTCAAAAACAGTCTGATAACTCTTAGTCTGATATCTACTTTGAATATAGTCAATCCATTTTTCCCATTCCTTTAAGTATCTTTCTTGCGTATTGTCTTTCAAAAAGGCTGATATCTTCGCCATCTCAGCCAAATTGGCTTTTGGCACATTTTTTTCAGTCAGTCCAAAAGGTGAGGAGACACAACTGGGTTTTCTTCCCCTCCTTAAAAAAATTAATAGAGTGGTACCTCGATACTCATCGTTAATTGGTTTCAGGAGGCGCAATGAGTACCAAAAACAAGGAGCACCAAACAATATTTTCCCATAAGGAATAATGTAGTGAGTCACAAGGCAGATGACAGCAACAGCCTCTAGCTTGTTCATCAACTACCAAACAAACAATATGTATCGGGACAAAACGACCACGTCAAAATGCATTGAGTACCAAACGCAATGAGTTTCAAAGCAGTGAGTACCAAGGTACCACCGTATACAGGTAGTCCTCAACTTACAATAATTAATTTAGTGACCGTTTGAAGTTACTACAGCACTAAAAAAAGGGGGACTTACAATGTTTTTCTCACAACCATTGCAGCATCCCGGTGTTTATGTGACCAGTATTCAGAAGCCTGGCAGCTGGCTTGTATTTATGATGGTTCACTGTGTTAGAGTCATGTGATCAAGTTTCCCAACTTTCTGACAAGCAAAGTCAACGAAGAAGCCAGGTTCAATTAACAATCGTGTTACTAAATGATCAGTTACAGCAATTCAGTCAACAACTGGGGCAAGAAAAGTTATAAAAATGGGACAAAACTCGCTTAACAACGGTCTTGCTTAGCAAAGGAAATTTTGGGCTCAGTTGCAGTTATAAGTTGAGGACTACCTGTAGTGAGCCATGACAAAGAATGAGGGTATTTAACAGATTTGTTAAATGTTGCACACCGCTATTGGCACCTGAAAGAGGTTATTGGTCAACTCATGGTCTTTGGCGGCCAACCATGGGGGCACTTGCATGGTAGCATGATTATTAAGGGGGGAAATGTGACTGTGTGGAAGTGCCTTAAGCAAACTGTGGTGGCTCAGAAAAAACACTATAAAATGCAGGGAGGGTGTTCCATTCTCTGTTGCTGTAACAAAAATTAATGTTGCCTTGCTAGAATAGCTTCAAAAGAGAGAACAAACAGGAGTAGGAGGAGTAGGAAATGCCCAAGAGAAGGTCATCTCCGCTCTGCTCAAACACACAACGTGGATTTTAAAACAAAATAGTACAAAAATACTAGACAAGCCTTCACCATCCTGAAATACTAATTAGAACTAGGCTAATTACAACACTTATCTGTCTTCCATATAGAGCAGAGGTGGTATTCAGCCGGTTCTGACCGGTTCTTGCGAACCGGTAGCGGAAATTTTGAGTGGTTTGGAGAACCGGCAAATACCACCTCTGACTATTCACCCCTGATCTATTCACTGCCTCCTGAGTCCCAGCTGATCAAGTCCCAGCTGATTGGCTGGGTCTTCTTTTTTTTAAAGTTTTTTATTAATAATTCAAGTTTTAAAAACAAAAACAATGGACATTCCTTGTAATCTCTGGTTTCTAACATTTACATCTAATTCAAATTAATAAATAATATATTTCTCGATCTATATACAGATTTACATATATCCTATTCATTACATGTCAAGTATACAATGTGTTACTTCCTAAACAGCTATACACATATCCAATAAACCTATATTTCACTAACAAAATCAATATACATTGACATATACATTTCCAGACATTCACTACCCCTTCTTTTTGTCATTCTTCCTCTTGTCTAACCAATCATAAAATTTGCTCCAGAGTTCATAATACACTGATTCGCTTTTATCTTTGAGTTCTAAGGTAAGTCTATCCATCTCTGCACGATTATAAATTTTACATATTACTTCTTCTTCTGAGGCTATTTCTTTACACTTCCATTTTTGAGAAAAAGCTAATCTTGCAGCGGTTAGTATATGTAGTATTAAATAGGTTACATTTTTATTATATTTATCGTCTGTCATTCCCAGTAAGAAAAATTCTGGCTTAACTTCTATTTTGACCATTAAAATCTCTTCTATTTGCTGCCAAAAGTTTTTTGCTTTTGGGCACTCCCATATATTACCACATATGGTAATATGCAGTGGTGGGATTCAGCCAGTTCGCACTACTTCAGGAGAACCTGTTGTTAATTTTCTGAGCAGTTTGGCAAACTGGTTGTTGGAAGAAATCATTAGGGCAGAGAACCGGTTGTTAAATTATTTGAATCCCACCACGGGTAATATGACCATAAATCTGCCTCACATTTCCAACAAATTGGAGAATGATTTTTGCTAATTCTTGCCAATCTTGTGGGTGGGAAGTGCCACCTGTAAAACATTTTATACCGGTTTTCTTTATATGAGGCTGCCAGTGTAATTTTAATTTTTTACCCACAGACTCTGCCAATTATCCAAATCGATACTGCGCCCAAAACATTTACTCCAGTTTATCATAGTCTCCTTTACTTGTTCTTCAAGCATGTCTTGTTCTAATAAGTAATGGTTATTGGCCTTTCCCTCTATACTTAGTAAAATTTTATCCAATTCTGATGATTCTAATTTTATACCCCTCTTTTTTGTCCTTCATAAATTTAGATTGTATTTGTAAGTATACCCACCACTCGAATTAGATTCCTTCTTCCTTTAAATTATTCCTTGATTTCAATTCCCGTTTTACATTTAATAGTTCTTTATATGTTACAGCCACTCCTGCTTTAAGAAGATTTGGGTGCGTGAGCATTTCTACTATCGATATCCAATTAGGGACCTCTATGTAATTGCTTCTTTTGGTCTTGGTCCAAATATCTAAAAGTGCCCTCCTGATGTAGTGCCTTTGGAAGTCCTGGTGAACTTTATGCTTCTCCTTCCAGAGGATAGCCTGCCACCCTATTTGAAGATCACGTCCTTCTAATGTCAACAGTCTCCTATTTTTGAAGTGTAGCCAATCACTTACCCAGACCAAAGCTGCTGCTTGCCAATATTTTTGGCTGGGTCTTCTTTTGTTGCCCTGCACAGGAAAAAGGCTCTGGAAAGCAGGTTGGTGGGGAGGGAATGGAAATTTTACAGTATCCTTCCCCTGGAGTGGGGTGGGAATGGAGATTTTGCAATATCCTTCCCCTGTCATGCCCACCAAGCCAAGCCACACCCACCAAGCCACACTGACAGAACCGGTAATTAAAAAATGTTTAATCCCACCACTGATATAGAGGTGCCAATGTACCTGTGACTTTTCAGAGAAGATGTTGCTTGCAGATTCCCTTCTTTTACAAGAGGCAAAACTGTACCATTTCAGTAGCATCATCTTGTAAAACTCCCAAGATAAAGTTTGAAATGTTTACGCTAACAAATAGATTCACTTTATTCCAGGGGTGAAATGTAAAATTTGTTACTACCGGTTCTGTGGGCTTGGCTTGGGGGGGGAATGTGACTTGGTGGGTGTGGCCAACTTTTTTTTTTTTTACTTTTAAAAGCATTTTTTCTACAACCTCTTCAGCCGAAGAGGTTGTAAAATAATGCTTTCAAAAGTCTCTGATGATCAGGCAAATCAGCTGGGATCACCAGAAGAACCTTTTAAAAGCATTTTTTCTACAACCTCTTTGGCCAAAGAGTTTGTAGAAAAAATGCTTTTAAAAGGCTCCTCTGATGATTCCAGCTGAGCCACAGGATCATCAGAGGCTTTTTTTTTACTTTTAAAAGATTTTTTTTGGCCAAAGAAAAAATGCTTTTAAAAGTAAAAAAAAAAAAAACCTCTGGTGATCGCGCAGCTCAGCTCGGCATGGGCGGGGGGGACAGGGATTTTTGCTACCAGTTCTCCGAACCACCCGCCACCATCGCTACCAGATCGGGCAATTCAGTCCGAACTGGGAACATTTCACCCCTGCTTTGTACCCTCCAATATTATTGTAGACCAGATATTGGCAGTAGATCCCAGCAGCCTCAAACCACAAAGAGTACAACAGTAACATAATGACATTGCGGGAGGGCAAGCAGGGAAACTTTCCATGGTTCAATTAAGGGCCACACAATATGGTCTTTGTAATACTTGCAATATGGTTTTTGTAGTACTGCTCCACTGGCCAACTAACATGGGTTTTCTTGAAGGTTAAAGCTTATGGCAAATCATTAGCTATACACTTGGAAAAGGGCAAATTTAAAATACATACATATCACCTCTGTTAGTAGAAAATCCTACCTCCCAACACAGCTTCCCTCCCTTCCCCATGGGCAAATTCTACTAAATGTGAAGTACCCTAGGAGTTTATCTCACCAAGTATTTGCATCTGCATTTGATACTGAGATTGTGGCCTTAAAAGCAATTTCACAATTAATTACATACGATTGTAATTATAAATCATAATCAAAGGTTTGCCAGTATTACAAACATTTCAGAATGTAACATTTATGGGCCTATGTCCTCTTCTAAAAAAAAATAATAATAGCCAAAGGAAACTAATTCCTTGAAAACATTCTGTGTGCAATGCCATATTTGGCGGCAGAGTTTGTGGAATTATGGGGATTTAGAAGCACAAGCTAAAGATACAGTCTGAAGGAAACAGGCATTCCTCGAAATGTTTTGACTGCAGCTGTTTGTTTTGAGTTATTAAAGCATCTAAAACACTTCCTGTGTGCAGAGCTTCTGCAGCCAGGATAATATGATACCCCAAAACAACCTTTGAAGACAGATTTGGAAGCCTTGCTTTATGTGAAATTCAGACAAATAGAGGGCTTTCCAAAACTGGTTTGTGAAAAGTTATGCACTCAATTTCTGTTTGAGAGCCACAGTGAGCTAAATGTTCCTTTTTTATAACAAGACAGCATTTCAACAGGGCCCAGGACCCCAATATCTCTCTGGAGTAAGGGGAGATCTTAAGGTAGTCCACATGACTCCACATAGCTACATCTCATCAGTAAACCGCACGAATTGCCATTTCACAATTTGCTAATGGTCTGGGCAGCTAGAAATTGAGGGAGAAACCATCTTCATTCACAGTTGTTAACACAATCTTTTTAAAGGTCATTAAGTTCAACTAAGCCTCAATTCTTAATCACCTGGATTTGTATTTTTTCCTGTTATTTTAGAAGTATTGGGACCCTTCAGAATGACAAATTATACTGCATTGACTAAGTGACTTGCCTTCTCCTTAGAGAAAAATAAATATAATTTTTAAAACATTTGAAAAACATTTTTTGGATTAAACATCAGAAAGGTGCTCAAAATTGGATTTTAGGAAGCTTAATAATGGATTAAGGGTTCAGATGGATTTAGGATTGAAATTTTAACTTTTTGAAATAATTTCTTTTCTTTTAGTCAAAACAAGACAATGGGACCTTAAAAGCTAGACACTATTGTGGTGGTATAAAAAAATGGAAGGAAATATTCTAACAGCTGTTTGATGAAAATGTGAAATTTTTATGAAAATTTAAGACATACTGTATGGTCTTTGAAACTCTCAGAAATTATGTATAGATTGTCAGTTAAGGATGCAATGGAAGAAGAAATGATAATCTGGATAAATTTAAAGTTAATCTGAATGTAGTTATAAATATGGCAAATAATGAGAAAGATGTAGAAAAGGACCTGAAAATTGAACTTTCAGATGAAACAGGATGATCAATGTGTAAGGAAATATACAACTATCAAATCAGAAAAGAGATATGATAATGGACATACAAAAGGGATCCCTTAAAATTAGGACCCAGATTGTTGGGGGCAATAAGTTGACTTTGTATATAATATACAAATGGATGAAGACTATTGCTTAACATAGTGTAAGCCACCCTGAGTCTTCGGAGAAGGGCGGGATATAAATGCAAATTTAAAAAAAATTTGAAGGATTTTCTGAAAAATATCAAAAAAAAAAGAGGACAAATAACCTTTACTGGGAATTACAAAACTTGATTTGAAGGGATAAAGAATTAAGAGCATTAAAAGTGTAGGAAAGGAATATAAAATTGGCTTATCTGATCAAGGCTAAAATAGATAATTGGTTCTATATGACAATCCTTAACGGACTTTCCTGATAAGGATTGAATGGGGAGGATTTTATATCTTATTTTTAGCTAAGTGACGAGATATGGGATGAAGAGAATATATGTTGTAATTTAAGAGATGTTGATAAATTTATTTATATTGTGTGTACTGGTTGGGATGAAGGGTAGTTCTTTTTCTTTTTTTACACTACTTATAGATTTTTTTAGTTTGTATAATTGTTATTCTTTTTAATTGTAATCTTTAATAAAAATTATTTGGGGGGGGGGGTTATGCACCCATCTTTGAGTCAGTAGTAAACTATACAGGCATGAAACTTGCTGACCCTTTGTTGATCCAGAAACTTCCTTTCTTCTGGATTCAGTCATGTCTGACTTTTCTCCCATGGTAAAGAATTCTTCTGAACCCTACTAAACACAGATGGACATTGCCTTAGTAAGATTTGGATTCTGAAGGGAAGAACATGAATGAATTACATTGCCTTCAACCAGGGGTGAAATGCTCCCGGTTCGGATTGGGTCGCCCGATCCGGTAGCAATGGCAGCAGGTGGTTCAGAAAACCAGTAGCAAAAATCCCTGCCCCCTCCCCTCATGCACAGCTGAGCCACGTGATCATCAGAGGTTTTTTGGTTTTTTACTTTTAAAAGCATTTTTTCTTTGGCTGGAAAAATGCTTTTAAAAGTTAAAAAAACCTCTGATGATCAAATGGCTGAGCTGGGATCGTCAGAGGCTTTTAAAAGCATTTTTTACAACCTCTTCGGCCAAAGAGGTTGTAGAAAAAATGTTTTTAAAAGGCTCCTCTGACGATCCCAGCTGAGTTGCCTGATCATCAGAGGCTTTTTTTTTTCTTTTAAAGGCAAAAAAATGCTTTTAAAAGAAAAGAAAAGCCTCTGACAATTGTAGAAAAAATGTTTTTAAAAGTAAAAAAAAAAAGTTGGCCACGCCCACCCAGTCACATTACCCACCACCACCAAACCACAGCCAGAGAACCGGTAGTAATAAATTTTACATTTCACCCCTTACCTTCAACTCATCTTGACCCCATTGGCAATGCAGCTTGCATTTGTGCTTTCATGGTCCACTTATAAAGTACTGGATTTTTAAAGCTGTTGCCTAAGTTTCAGGATGACTAAATCCTACCCAGGAAAGGGGGAAAACATATCTGTTTGTTCGTGCGGGGCTTTCTTAAATTGTTTAGTTTTAAATTCTAAATTTTTCTTTGTTTTTAATTGGGGTTTTTAGATTCTTAATTATTCTAATTTCGGCCATATTGTATAATAAGTTTTTTAATTGTATTTTAACTGTATATTGCTTTTTTTATCCTGGCTGTACACCGCCCTGAGTCCTTCGGGAGAAGGGCGGTTTATAAATCTAATAAATAATAATAATAATAATAATAATAATAATAATAATAATAATAATAATAATAATAATAATAATAATAATAATAATAATAATAAAAAATAAAAAAAAAGCCTGCCCTACTTATATTGCTGATTTGGCTTCCCATCCAGCCTCCAAAGACTGGTTTTAAGAGCTCTTGGCTTTTGGCAGCAGGAGGGCTTTTCCATTATGTCTCTATGCCACATCTCCAACTTTATTTGCCCAGCCATATATTTGCAGCTTTGTGATGTTCCTGAGATGGAATCAGAATTGAATGCAGGAGCTATGGAAATCTAATTAGACAGGGTGGGGTGGGGGAAGAAAAATCTCTTTTAAAAAAAGAAAGTCTTACTGATGGATGTTCAAATAATACAGCAGAAATAGAGAAAGGACACCCCAAAGGGAATGTTCAGTAGGTATAAAAATATCAAAAAGAGTTATAAGACTCCAAGAGAGAGAAATAAAAGGGTGATTAAAAAGTCAATAAATGATGGAACTCCAAAAAGTTTAAGAGATGATGGTTAATGATAAAATATATTAATAAAAAGAAATAATAGAAAATACAAATAGGGGAAATAGTAGCATACTTATTAACAGATAATAGAATCTATTATACTTAAAAATAAGATAAGCTTAGTAGGTGGAAGTTTAGGATTAGGTAATCTAATTGTATTATTAATATTAAGAGTGTGATAAAGTATATTGTGAACTTAAACTTTTAAGGATTAGAAATTGTGGGGATTTTGACATATATATGTCTTGGGATTGATTACATTTTGTTAATATTTTGCCTTATTAGTAGTCCTAGACATTTTGGATATTGAAATTATGGTGGAATAATGAGTAATTTTCAAAATATTAAATATTAGTAACTTAGGAGATAACAAATACATGGTGGAAAGAAATGTTATTTATGTTTAAATGAATTAATGGAAAAATGATGACAAAGAATTATAGAGAGAGAATGGTAATGTTGAAGTTGGAAGATCAAGACTATGCATACTTATTTGTATTATTATTATTATTATTGTTAGCATTGTTTAAAAAAGATTTGACCCAGTCGATAGAATGTCCACGAAATATGTATGGTGTGTATTATATTAAAAAATAAAAAAAATACTTTTTATAAAAGGAAAAAAAACAAGAAAGTCCACTTGCTTTTTGAAAAGCAACATGACGTGGGTGGTTGAGAATTTCCATAGATATTCCCAGTAATAAGTGTCTGGAGTCAAGAAAGGCAGTACAATATTATGTTGTTATTACAGTGTCCAAACATAAAAAAGTAAAGGTAAAGGTTCCCCTCACACATATGTGCTAGTCGTTCCTGACTCTAGGGGCGATGCTCATCTCTGTTTCAAAGTCGAAGAGCCAGCGCTGTCAGAAGACATCTCCATGGTCATGTGGCCAGCATGCCTAAATGCCAAAGGTGCACGGAACGCTGTTACCTTCCCACCAAAGGTGGTCCCTATTTTTCTACTTGCATTTTTTACCTGCTTTCGAACTGCTAGGTTGGCAGAAGCTGGGACAAGTAATGGGAGCTCACCTCGTTACATGGCACTAGGGATTCAAACCGCTGAACTGCCGACCTTTTGATCAACGAGCTCAGCATCTTAGCCACTTAGCCACCGCATCTAAACATACCATATAGTTAATTTTGGAGTTCCTGCAGAGAAAGTTCAGCCCTGTATCTTTTGTGGTCAGATCCTCCCTAACAACCTTGTATCTGAACACACAAATGAAAGAAAAATATCTTTTGGAAGGACAGCATATGCTTGTTGAACATTCTACATTGTACTAAGCTAAAACGAATAGATCAAGGACAAGGACAAGATTTTTTTCCCCTGTAAATATATACAGAGAGGATGAACAATTGATATCTATCTTAACACTGGATTATGAAAAGTTTCCATAATATTAAGAAGGCCACAAAAGACAGAGGTGGGAAGCTGCTGCTTGTTAAAACAGGAAACTGTTTTTCACATAACAATTGCAGGGATTCATTTTTCTAAGTACAAGGGTTAAAATTTGAGTCTTGGGAAAATGTGATGAACACTTTAAAGTCCTTTAGAATCATATATTACCAATTATGCATTTGTCTTCTGAGATGGTGTTTAAAATGCTGTGCTAAGTTCTCTTTTCAAGAACTGCTCTCTCATTTCCAGAGAGATTTTTTTTTTGAGATGTTAGAAAATATAAGCTGCAAAATGTAAAAGGGAAAAGATATAGTGATTAAAAATAAAGCCCCTATGGGCTCTTTCTCATGGCAAAGTTAAACTTCTATCTAGTAGTCCTTAAACCACCAGAATACTATTCCTGCGTAAAATTTATTCTCTCTCTTTTGGTGATTCTCCGCTTATCTCAAATACAATGACATCAAATAGTGCTTTCCTTATTTACAGTGTAAAAATCAAATTAAGAAAAATAATTGGTGGATTTTCCCCAGCTTTATTTCTCTTCCTCTATTCCCATAGACATCAGCCAAAGTGAAAAACATCGACTTAACATGCAGTAGGGATAGGGTGAAGGGGAGCTAAGTTTTGACAGATGGAATGGCAGATTTAGCCATCTGTCAAATTAGCTTTGTGTGTATTCAGATTAACAGAGTTGGAAGGGACCTTGTAGGTCATCTAATCCAACCCTCCCCGGCCAAGCAAGAGACTCAAGAACAGTTTTTTTCCCGAATGCCATCACTCCGCTAAACAAATTATTCTCTCAACACTGTGAAACTATTCACTAAGTCTGCACTACTGTTAATCTTCTCATCATTCCTATCACCCATCTCCTCCCACTTATGACTGCATGACTGTAACTTTGTTGCTTGTATCCTTACGATTTATATTGAAATTGTTTCCTAGTATGATTTGATTGCTTATTTGTACCCTATGACTATCATTAAGTGCTGTTCCTTATGATTCTTGATGAACGTATCTTTTCTTTTATGTACACTGAGAGCATATGCACCAAGACAAATTCCTTGTGTGTCCAATCACACTTGGCCAATAAATAATTCTATTCTATTCTATTCTATTCTATTCTATTCTATTCTATTCTATTCTATTCTATTCTATTCTATTCTATTCTATTCTATTCTTCTACACCATTTCTGACAAATGGCAGTCCAATCTTTTCTTGAAAGTGTCAAGTGATGAAGCTCCCACAACTTCCGAAAGCAAGCTGTTCCACTGGTTGATAGTTCTCACTGTCAGAAAAATTATCCTTATTTCCAGGTTAAATTTCTCCTTGTTCAGTTTCCATTCATTATTCCTTGTCTGGCCTACAGGTGCTTTAGAAAATAGTTTGACATCTTCCTCTCTGTGGCAGCCCCTCAAATATTGGAAGACTGCTACCATGTCTCCCCTGGTCCTTCACTTCACTAGATTATCCAAAGAAGTCCAATTATCAGCTGATATCAAAAGAAATTAATCTTGGTTTCAGCGCTATTCTCAAATACTCCCATTCCAAAACAGTCCTTCTGGAATAATGCTATTCTGGAATAACATATCCCATTTCCCAAAGTAGCCCAACTCTTAGCTGATTCCAGATAATAATGGAATACTCTTTGATCAGAGCCACACAAAATATTGGCGCAAAGCAAGTGCTAGTTTTGACTAGCCTGATTTTTATTTTTATTGGATGGGTTTTTAAAATTTTGTGATTTTACGGGGGAGTACGTTTTTTAACATTTTGGGCATTTAAATTAGTTTTTTAAGGGATGTTTTTAATTATTGTGTGTATTTATATTTTATCTGCCTGTTCACCGCCCTGAGTCCTTCGGGAGAAGGGCGGTATACAAATTAAAATATTATTATTATTATTATTATTATTATTATTATTATTATTATTATTATTATTATTATTATTATTATTATTATTATTATTATTATTATATACAGTCCTTTTCTACATGAGGTTAGAATACTTTTCAATCCTTATTCAAAAACAGCCCAGACAACAGCAGATAAGCGCCCTGAAGCAGCAGAAATACAGTTTCCCTCTCTCCTATGTCAACTAGCGAACTTCCCTGCCACCATCACTGGTCAGCTGCACCAGTTGTTCAAGTCAAAGGATGCCTCAAAAGACCGAGCAAGTAGAAAGGTTGGTTTGAAAGAACCAGAATTTCTGTTGTGCAAAACAGGATTGCTCTGGAAAACAGGGATCAAAAGAGACAGAGAAGACATATGCCCATATCATTAGGCAAGAGATTCTGAGCTGATCCATCCCGCATGAATGAGATTTTTCCAGGTAGAGTGCTTGGCAAAGTGTACCATACTTCGTATCATGCAATGGCAAAACTTAATGCATGTTAAAAGAAGGGGCAACATATTACTCTAACACAGCTATAGCTAAGGCTAGCTTGAAATTGCTTCAGACATGGACTGGGGATCAGATGAAGGCAATGCTGCAAAGTGCAGAAAAAGGAAATTACTGATGGTTGTTTGCAGAGGTGGTTCTC
The DNA here is from genome assembly GCF_028640845.1 of Ahaetulla prasina. Classification (NCBI taxonomy): domain Eukaryota; kingdom Metazoa; phylum Chordata; class Lepidosauria; order Squamata; family Colubridae; genus Ahaetulla; species Ahaetulla prasina. The sequence goes on along the minus strand of NC_080546.1, from coordinate 24,546,036 downwards.
AGGTGTTTGGAAGAACCCCTAGCTAAGATTCTGTACAGCTCGGAGAACCCCCAAATCCCACTCCTGGCTGGCCCCACCTGTCCCGCCCCTCCCAGGAGTCCCCACATGGCCCATTTTGGATGCAGGTAAGTGCAGGGCACATGCAGAGGCTTGGGGAGGTGAAAAACAGGCCTACCGGAAGTTCAGGAAGGCCCATTTCCAGCCTCTAGGGGGCCTCCAGAGCCTGGGGAAACTGTTTTCATCCTCCCAGAGGCTCGCTAAAAGCCTCCGGATCCTGAGCAGGGCAAAAACGCCCCACCCCCGCCATGGTGCAGGAGGCTGACTAGGCCACACCCATCATGGCCACATCCACCCAGCAACCAGGAAAAATTCAACTAACATTTTTGAAGGCCACCCGTGGTTGTTTGTGGTGCAGTTAGGTGCAAATGAAGATTATATCTTCCTCTGAAGTATTTTGGATTCATATTTATTTCCAATTTTTACTTAAATAAATGGCATCAATTGCTGATTGGTACTAATAATTCAGCCAAGAATTGGCTTCTGTATTACTTAACTCTCTGGGGCAAATCCAGTACAATACACTTATAATTGTTCTATTTGGTAACCCTGCAAGGATAGGAAAAGCAATCACAGAATCCTGAAGAGTCATGAGTCTATTCCTCCAGAGTTACTGAACTCATTTTAACTGACCTAAGCAGAAAACCCAGGAGATTAATCTAATTAAAATAGGATTTCTCCAGACTTAGACTTGATAGCATTATATTTTTTTCAAAGCCAAGATGCTGTCATGATGAGATGGAGGCTACAAGCCTAATGCAACTTTCCTAGGAATAAAGCCCCAGCGAATGCGACAGAGGTTATTTCTGAGTAGACTTCTATATGGACTTGGGCTATGAATGGGTCATGGTTTAGGAACCTTAAAGTAGGAAAACAGGAAAAGTCACTCTCTAATTGTGTCAACAGAAGTCAATTATGATGCATTTCGGTTTGAATTATTAAGAGGCATCAGCTGTGAAATCCTCTGAAGTGTTACCGAGCATACGCTTTGTGCACGCATGTGCACCTGAGGCATGCAGCACTAAAAAAGGAACATTTTGAAGCCTTCCGAGTCTGCAAAGGTAAGTAGAACAGCGAGGGGGAGGAATCTGCTGTGCCACATGATTTAGATTAGCTAGAAAGCAGGAAATCTGACGATTCTAACTAATATAAATCGCGTATCACAACTGATCGTCGCCCAGCTGATCGTCAGAAATATTGGTTCGCCCGAACCGGTAGCATTTTTTTGCTACCAGTTTAAGAGAATCGGTCCGAACTGGTAGCATTTCACCCCTGAGAGGCATGGGCCTAATGCTTATAAAGGGATCACAGATAATATGTGAATGGTTGTTGTTTTTTCTGTGATGGTTATTAACTGATTAAACTAACGGCTTCAGTGAGTGAAGGACTCATCACAGTGATCTCTCAGATTGAATCCCTTGCCATATCCACTGGCCTAGTCCACAGATTGGTCAATAGGTCCAGTGAGTTGCAAACAAGAGCAGAACAAACCAAAACAACAGGAGCCAAACTTCAAGTCACACTGGCAATGCAAATTATTAGTTGTTTTTAAATTAGTTGTTGCAAATTGCATTGGAAAATCACACGGGAGGAAACTGCTGCTTTTAGAGGTATGTTTTAGGAATGTTGGAAAGTACTACCACACCAGAGGTGGGTTTCAGCAGGTTCTGACCAGTTCTGGAGAACTGGTAGCGGAAATTTGGAGTAATTCAGAGAACTGGTAGTAAAAATTTTGATTGGCCCCACCCCCAGCTGCCTCCCAAATTCCAGCTGATTGGGAGGAAATGGGGATTTTACAATAACCTTCCCCTGGATTGGGGAGGGAATGGAGATTTTACAGTATCCTTCCCTTGCCACGCCTACCAAGCCACACCCACCAAGCCATGCCACGCCCACCAAGCTACGCCCACAGAACTGGTAGTAAAAAAATTTGAAACCCACCACTGTACCACACACTCTCCTTTTCGGTTCCTAGCAAGAAGACTCCACCATATTTGTTGTTCTCTCAGCATTTGCCATTCCATGTTTCTTTCATAGTCCTTCTCTTGACACTTCCCTTTTCTAGCTATTATCAGCTTATTTCAACCTATTTTCCAAAACAGGACAAGAAGCAATGGATGGAAACTAATCAAGGAGAGAAGCAACCTAGAACTAAGGAGAAATTTGCTGACAGTTAGGACAATGAATCAGTGGAACAACTTGCCTCCAGAACTTGTGAATGCTCCAACACTGGAAGTTTTTAAGAAGAGATTGGACAACCATTTGTCTGAAATGGTGTAGGGTTTCTGGCTGAGCAGAAAGTTGAACTAGAACAGCAGCCCCCAACTTTTTGGGCACCGGGGACCGGTTCCATGGAGAGAGTTTTTTCCATGGACCAGAGGGGGCGGGGTTTCGCATGCTGCTTGCATCCCATGGATGGAGCTTCGCTTGTTCGTGCAGCCTGGTTTCTGGCATGCCGTGGACCAGTCCTAGTCCATGTACCAGGTATGGGGACCCCTGGACTAGAAGTTCTCCCAAGTCCCTTCCAACTCTGTTATTCTGTTATATACCAATTCCTCTTCAAGTTGAGAATAAATAAAACCACCCCTATTTCATCTGGAGACAAAGTAAGGATGCATTTATGCTTATTTAATAGCTTTTCTGTATTTGTCAGTTGGAGTTACTGAACAAGATACTCAGTTCCACTTCTGCCCTCTTTGGACCTAATTAGTTCTGTAATCGTGGCAGTCCTTTTCCTCTTTGGGACTATTTCTGCCTTGATGTCTTTTCATATAATTATTTCACCTTTTGTTTTGCTTTAATGTGTGGAAAGCTGGGCACAGAGACTGCTGACTGCTGAAGTCAAACTCACTCTTGCTACCATGCCCAGATTGGTAAGATTTTTTTTTTCTTCTGCTGGCTAAAGCTGAAAGAGCAATAAATCCCAAGGAGAACATCAGTCACTTTACCTGTAATGAGTGGTACAGTCACAAATCAGGACATCATTTTTCACAGGAACTCAGAAAAGAAATAATAAGAGACACTGGAGACAGAAAATCTTATACCCACGTTTCTTGGGTACATAGTTGAAGGAAAGGTGCCAGCTGAAGGAAAGGTAGGAAGCATTTTAATATGCAGTGGGAAAGGGCTTAAATCCCTGTGCATTGGAACCTTGACAATTTTAACTGTTCTGCAACTCCCAGAATTCTCCAGCCAGTATGTAAGAGAAATGAGTTCATTAAAAGAAAATAAACTTTATGGAAATACAGCAAAAGCAATTATGAGGACCATAAGGGGCGTGCATAAGCACACAAACGTGCCTACCATTCCTATCCTATTGTTTTTCTTTTCTTCTTCCTATATATATGCTTATACCTCCTTATATTTACTCATATATGTGTTTATTTACTATATAATCTTTTTGTATGATACCTACATATATTGTTGTGACAAAATAAAATAAATAAAATAAATAAATAAGTATTTTGAGATATTCTAAACATGTGATTATTGCTAAATAGTCAAGGCTACCACTGCAACAGGGTACAAGTAGGTACGTGTAAACCACATCCATTGAAATCTAATGACTAGAACATAATGTTGGTCTGTTGAATTTTGGAAAATTAAAATATCCACCCACGTCAAATAATCATATTGATAAATATATCAGCCTAGGAAAAAAATTCTACAAAGTTTTTTTTTCCCTGGGAGAACAGTCTACATCTGAAGCATTGGATGAGCATTAATTTATGTTAATTGTATCTTTACTTTCAGTAGAACCAAAATGTAAAGGCTGCATTGCATGTGTACATCCAGTTCTGTCCTAGAACAAGAATTCATTTCTATAAATTGTTCAGATGGTGTTCTGGAGACCCCTAGTGTCCATCAAATGAAATGTCATGGCCATAATAGTGAATATTTCTCTTAGGCTCAAATTATTGCCAACGGCTCACCAGGTTAAAAGCAAGAATTTACAGTTCCTTCTTTCCTCTTTTAAGAAGGTGTAATGGTGTGTTTTATAACAGTGTAACCTAGTGATATAAAATTGGTTTTTAATTTATGCTAATTTTCTTTGTTAGCTTGTTTGCTTCTGACAGTTTTTACCATAAAAGCAGGTCATATTTTCCTCTCTTTTTCCCTCAAATTCTGGTCACCAGGAATACAGGACTCTGATATCTATCTATAGACATATTAGAAGAATTAGACTTAAAATAACTTTATTGTCATTTTGAATGTACACTAAGCAGCATACATTCAAATGAAATTTCATTGCATACAGTTCTCAAAGGGTCTCCATCGCTAATATACACTACATAAACATAGCATAAATAAATAAATACAAAAGTATGCATATACCCACATATATTATACGATACAGACAAAGGTGGTATTCAGCCGATTCGGACAAACTGATAGTAGCAACACTCACATTTTCGGTGCTAGGCGAACCGGTAGGTAAATTATGTGAATCCCACCTCTGGATACGGAGAAACAACACAATCCAGTTTGGATGCATACATGTACATGGTGAGAGAAACGACTCTTGCGAGTTTACTAGATGGATGGCATAGGGAACAAAGCTGTTACAGAATCTGATAGTCCTGCTAGAAATACTTCAAAACCTCAACCCAGAGGGGACCAACAGAAACAGACCGTAAAGTGGGTGTGTGGGGTCTCTAACAAGGTTTGACATTCTAAGCACATAGCACATGTAAGCAGTATCCTGAATAACAGGAAGTGAGCTTCCTATAATCTTCTCGGCTGTTCTAACCACTCTCTGAATGGACTTTCTTTCTCTCTGAGGCACTGCAACTACCAAACCAAACAGTGCGGCAGTTTGTTAAAAACACTCTCAATCGTGCCTCTGTAGAAAGCAGCCAGAACAGAAGGAGAAAGATGTGTTCTCCTCATCCGACATAGGAAATGCAGACGCTGGTTTGCACACTTCACTAAGGATGATGTGTGGAGAGACCAATTCAGATTGTCAAAGAATAAAATATTGTCTGTTTTTCTGCCGAGTCAAGAAGACTGTACAGGTAGTCCTTGCTAAACAACCCTAACTAGGACCAGAATTTTCTGTCACTAAGTGAAGTGGTCTTCAGGCAAAGCATCATGTGACCACACTGCTTAGTGACAGATCTGGATCCTCATTTTACGGACCTCGGAAGGATGGAAGGCTGAATCAATTTTGAGCCGGTAAGAATCGAACTACTAACAATCGGCAGAGTTAGCCTTGCAATCTAACACTGCATCACCATGGCTCCTGGGGCATGAGGAATGGAAGATACAGGCAGGTGGGGGGAATTAAGAGCAAGCTTCAGTCATATTATTGTGGACGGATTGTCAAGCTTTCAAATTTCGATCATGTGACTGTGGAGGTGCTGCAACAGCGGTAACTTCAAAGATCAATCATAACTAGCCTTTCTTCACCATCATCATAGCTTCACATGCTCTAAAATCAGGAATGTCCAAACTTGGCCCCTTGAAGAGTGGTGGACTTCAACTCCCAGAATTCCCCAGCCAGCAACTTGCTCATATAAATATATGGCTATTTATAGCCATATATTCCCCATATGGCTGGGGAATTCTGGGAGTTGAAGTCCACCACTCTTCAAGGGGCCAAGTTTGGACATATCTGCTCTAAATGAATGGTCATTCAACAAGGACTACCTGTATCTTAATATGAACAAATTATTTCAGAAACTTCAATTCCACTTCCTATACAGTCATAATTAAATAAACTATAGAGAGTTTGTGATACCGTGTAATGGTATGTTGGAGTGACCTTGGGAGACCAGGCCAAGAGACGCTGCCAAGGGAATGATCAGCAAAGAGACAGCATCACCTACAGCTGGGATAGTGGATGGGGCAAGAAGTTCAGAAGGGACCCTCCCTAGTCTCTCAAGATGTAAAAGAGGCACAGGGTGAATGTATCTTCAACCTTGAAAGATTTTTATCAACGTAGCTTTACAATTAAGTAGAATTAACATGTCTGGTTGTGTTTTCTGTCTGGCTTGCCCCACAAGACCAAAAGTCAAACCCTAAATTGCTTAAGTTTTCCTAGACATAAACAAAACTCCTTCTCTCTTGAATATTTTTATGGCTTCTAAAATAGCCCTACAACTGAGCATCCAATTAACATAGGCCAGAGAAAAAGGAATTACCGGTTCCAATGTAACTTAATCTGTTTTTTAATCTTGAGGAAAAAAAGGCTGTTCTTTAGAGCTGTAATCTAGCATAGGATCTCATAGGATCAATTCTGTGATCCTACTTTTTGCCTTGAGCATCATGGAATATTTAGAAGCACAAAGCAAAACACTGAGAAGCATGTTTAGTGCAGAGAACATTAGGTCCCCTTTTCGCTGAAAAATGGATCCCCAAAGCTTGGAAAAGCAATTTTCTAGTTGAGGGCTTCAAGATGATAGGTCCTAAGGTTCTGATTTGCTGGTAACGTTGGAAGAAGCTAAGCAGGTTATTATCAGTTTATTGAGGGTTATTTCTGTTGTTGGGTAAAATGGCCCTTTCAGGAGAACAGCATAGCTGGGAAGTCCATTGGAGAGATGATGGAGAGATGGAACACTGAGATAATCAGAGATGCATCCCTGGTTGAGAATGGAATATTGGGGCTTCTCACCTTGATATTATGTTTAAAATCCCTTATTAGGGCTGCCTTTGGGCTTAATATGAGCTGGGGAGGAAACTTCCATAATCTGATGGGGTTGCAGTGGGCCTTGTTTGGGAGCAGGGAGCATCTATTTGGGTATGATAGGATTAGCAACAAGCGGAGCTGGGCTTGATCCTGGTTGCACAGAAGAAGGAAAAGGTGCACCTTCTACTTCTATCTTCTCCATCGCGCTAAATTCTCTTTTAGATTTCAAATCTGACTGTAGCAATAGCTAACCTAGGTTGCCTTGTAAAACGACTCATGCTCTACAACAAATAGGTTTATCGAACAGTCATAGCAAATGCAGTAGACAGCACAGACCAAAATGTTGCATGAAACAAGCATTTAATATTACCCACAAAACTTAACACACATTTAGAGGCAGGAGTTATGCCTGTTGTACAACATCATTATTCCCTCGGAAACATAAAAATGAAGGTACTCAGAGGTGGTATTCAGCCAGTTCACACCAATTCAGGCGAACCGGTAGCAGCAATCACAGGCGGGGGCCCCCCCGCCCCGGCTCAAAGTCATGCTGTTTAGGCATGTTTTTAAGGCTGGGCGCATGCGCAGAAGGCGCACAAGTGAGCAAAGCACATGCACGGAAGGATGGGTACGTGTACGGACAGTGGGTGTGCACAAAGTGACCGTGCACAGGCAAACCGGTGGTAAAGGTAAGTGAAACCCACCCCTGAAGGTTCTCAATTACAAACATAGCGGCAGCTTCTGCTCAATGTAATTGGTGTCTCCTGAAATGTCCATTGTGACACTGTGATGGTTTAACCAATGGTGGATGTTAAATACAGGCAATGTCCATTATGGATTGCATGGTAAAGATATATCATGTTTACTTCTGGCACATTCAATTATTTAACGCTTAATAAACTGCATTGTTCAAACATTAGTCTTCAGTCCTAAACTACTTCATTGGTCTTATTTCAATAACAATGTTTGGTACATTAAATATTATCAAAGGAGATACAGCTGGATATTTATTAATTTTGTTTCTTCTTGTACGCTATAATAAACTATGGCAAGTCGTATCAAATAACAATTTCCACAAGCAAGCAATATAGTGGGGGAACAAGAACAAGCAAATACACTTGAAACCATATCCCTAAATAATTCTTGTCTTCAAGGTAGCTGTCTATTCCTGATGTTTTCCAGAAGATTTTGAGCTTCTTGGACCCCATGACCAGCCGCGACAGTTAGAAGTTTTTCTACATCCCTGGAAGAGATTAAATTAGTTGTAATAGAGCAGGGGTCTCCAACCTTGGTCCCTTTAAGACTTGTGGACTTCAACTCCCAGAGTTCCCCAGCCAGCTTTGCTGGCTGAGGGACTCTGGGAGTTGAAGTCCCCAAGGTTGGAGACCCCTGTTATAGAGAATAGCAGAGAATGAGCAATTCTGTCCTGATGCAGCTTCTTTATTAATTCTAATACTAGAACCCATCTCTATTCTCTTATTGAGCTGTCTCTTTCCCTGTCTCCATTATCTATTGCATTACTATATTTTGAGAAGTATCACTTGACATTCAGAGAAAATCAGTATTGTGGTAATCTGAGTCATCCAAAGCTATATACGGTTTTTTTTTTCCAATATCTCTCTTTCACATGAGATTTATTTATACGTTGAATGTTGTATAAACGCATGTCAAACTGAGGCTTGCTATTCTAGAAGTATCAAATCGTTCTGAGTTTTCAATGCCCGCTATGCCAAATAGAAGTCCCAACCACACCGCTCTACAAGAGAAATGGGCAACCTTTGGCCCATGATCTGTTTTAATACTCTTTGTAAGGAATTAGTAGATTTCTGGCAAAAAAAAACCCCAAAAAAACAGTAAATATCACTGTGACATAGGTATGATGGAAGAAGGCAAAAACTTTTGGTCCTTAGCAAACTCAGCATTCGGAGGAATGCACTTGGAGCATATTTAGAATAGAATAACAGAGTTGAAAGGGACCTTGGAGATCTTCTAGTCCAACCCCCTGCTTAGGCAGGAAACCCTACACCACTTCAGACAAGTGGTTATCCAACATCTTCTTAAAAACTTCCAGGGTTGGAGCATTCATAACTTCTGGAGGCAAGTTGTTCCACTGATTAATTGTTCTGACTGTCAGGAAGTTTGAAAAGACTGAGCATATGGCACTTCTCTGCCTCCCAGCAAGCATAATTTCTACAGAGCAGTAGAAATAACACAGTGCTTGCCGATCTACTAAAGATCATTCACATGCCCAATGAGATAGTGCTTGGTCTGTGCCTTTCCTGGTCTCTTCCTTTTCACTTGCTGTTGAAGGAGACAGAAAAAAATGTCAGCAAGAAGAGAAGGAGGAGGAGGAACCTAAAGACAAAATGGCTTCCCTTCCTTTGTATACAGGTAGTCCTAGACTTACAACAGCTCATTTAGTGACCGTTCAAAGTTACAGTGGTACCGAACAAAGTGACATATGACCGCTTTTCATACTTATGACCGTTGCGGCATCTCCATGGCTATGCGATTTACATTTGGATGCTTGACAACTGACTCATATTTATGACGGTTGTGTCCTCGGGATCATGTGATCACTTTTTGCAAACTTCTGACAAGCCAAGTCAATGCGGAAACCAGATACACTTAACAGCTGGGTTACTAATTTAACAACTGCCATGATTCACTTAACAAATTGCAATAGTACTTAGACTTATATACCGCTTTACAGTGCTTAACAGCCCTCTCTAAGCGGTTTACAGAGTCAGCATGTTGCCCCCAACAATCTGGGTCCTCATTTTACCCATCTCGGAAGGATGGAAGGCTGAGTCAACCTTGAGCCTGGTGAGATTTGAACGGCCAAATTGCAAGCAGCTGGCAGTCAGCAGAAGTAGCCAGCAGTATGGCAGTCTAACTACTGTGTGGCAAGAAAAGTCGTAAAATGGGGTAAAATTCACTGAATGTATTTCTCTCACTTAGCAACTTAAATTTGGGGCTCAGTTGTGGTCGTAAGTTGAGGACTACCTGTATTCTACATTTGCTTCAGGCTTGTGTACTCTTGGCACAGATTTCATCCTAGAAATTCCCTCCTCCGATGGGAGGAAAACAGCCCCTCCCCCCGTTCTTGTTTTTGATGCTATATCAATTTGGCCATTAGTTTCTGAGAATTCTGAGAACAGAAATCCCACCAGAGCAGGAAGCAGTCGACATACCTGTCTTCAAGTCCAGTTGTCATATTCTTCAATTTGCCAACAGCCAAATTAAAAGAGGAATGGGGGTGGCCTTTCTCAGCAGCTTGTCTGAAAAAGAGGAGGCAGACAGGCAATCTAACCCCCTATTTCTAAGAAATTTGTACTTCTCTTCATGCTCCTACTCACTGACTTGTCGTCTTTGGATAGTCAAGAATAATCGAGGGCAGTAATAGAGGTAATATTGTAATCCTAGAGTCTTGTATGCAGTTTTTAACCCATAATGCAGAGTTGCACAATCTATAATCCAGGGCCATTTGTATCTCATCTCCAAAAGCCTAGCATATATTCTTAAAACAATTCAACAAATCCTTTGTAATGTTTAAGAGGAAAACATTATTAAATACATGTGGAGCAGTAATCTTAACAGCATTTAATTCCTTCAATTTAAGTTGAATCCGTGTAAGTTTATATTAAACCCAATCATATTTTACTTTGTTCCTGGTCCCATCTCCATTTTTTGCAGTAGATTCCCCCATTTTTCAAAGGGAAAATGTGATCGTCAGTGCAGAAAAGAATTTTGCAGCTCCAGCTCAAGGGAAACTTGATACCTGAAGAATGTTAAAAGATGTTCTGCCAATAAAATGAGAATGTCGATCCAACCTTTATATCACAGACCTTCACACTTTTCAAGACAAAAGAAGGAACACATCTGCCACAGCATTATTGCTGCACTAAAATTATATTGTCTATACAAGACTGTGAAAGGAAAGGTGTTATGTCGTCCTTTGCAAGTCATCTTCCTGCTGGAGCTATTCAATGGTACAGTTAAATAGTTCTAAATTGCTCTCAAATGGTGACTGAATAAATGTTAAATTGGAGACCCTCCCCATTCTCTCTCAAGGTGTCTAATCCCTAAGTGCTGTCAAAATTGAACAAGAATTGTGGGTGTAAAGCACTTTGGAACCATGTGTCTATTCTTCAAGATCTGTTCTAATAAACATACAGGAGAGTTAGGTATAAAAATTGAAGAAAACAATGCAATATTAGATTGCAAATCAAATTTACCCTAATTCACTTACCTAAACCACTGCATGGCTTTCTCTTCATTCTTTTCTACACCAACACCTAGCAATGAGATAAAGTCAGAAACAGTAGAATAATCTGTTGTTGTTGTTGTTGTTGTTTCTTGCTTCTGTTTTATGAACTAGCAGGTCTCAACTAATTGTCAACTCTGAAGTAAACCTGACTGAAGCCATCTTGTCCTGCCTCACAGTTGCCACGAAGCCTGAGAGGGGAAGGGAGGGGGGAAGTAGATAGCCCAGCGTACAGTCAAACAAAAAGTTTTCCTGTGGGAACCAAGATCATCATAACAGGTGGCTGGTGAAGGAGGAAAGGAGCCTGCCAACTATATTCATTGGACCATGTGACTGATGACGCAGGGGAGGGGGAAGTTTTACTCTTTTAATTAAGTGAAAACCGCAGGAACTTTTAGAATTGGTTTTCACCGGCTGTGCTGATATGATGTATCCAATAAATACGTTCTTTGAGGAATCTATCTGCCTCTGAGTTCTGATTTCAGTGGGTGCATTACTCGGAATGCTGACACTAATGCAGCATGTTGTGCTAAAGGTTGTCTACAGGCTTGCAGGCTATGTATTCTTGGAAACGATGCAGGTTTTTCTGCTGTACGATAGGAGCCAGGTTCTTTGATAAAGTGATTGGTGAAATTTAAGTTGCAAAATGTTGACATACATTTCTGCAAGAAAAAAGACAGTTTGTCCTATGGACAACGGCGAAAAACAGGCCTACCAGAAGTTCGAGAAGTTTCTGGCCTCCAGAGCCTGGGGAGGCCATTTTCGGCCTCCCTTGCCCTGGTACAGGAGGCCGACTAGGCCACGCTCACCATGGCCACGCCCACCCAGCAACCAAGCAAAGAATCCCTTGTTAAAATTTTTGAAGTCTACCCCTGCTCCTTTTCAATATTTATATTTCAGCATAATACGTGAAAACAGCCAATGTATATCAATCATAAACATACATGAAAATCAGAAATCACAAATTAGGGTAATGAATGAATTTCAAATTCCAATTTTCCAGAATGTATTTAAATGTGAAATTAATTTACATTTCAGTTATGCCAAGCTCTATATAAAGAAACAAAGATAATTCATAGATATCATTTTCACAAATCCAAAAGTTGAAAACCTGGGTTAAGGATTGGTCACTCCTCAAGTCAGATATTACCTTTCAAGTATCTCTGTCCCACAATGTGCTGGGCATTGGGATATCCAAGATGAGCATATATATGAGCCACATGGAAATGGAAATTTTCATAACACAGCACGATATAAAGCAGTAGGAAAATGGAGCCAACAGTAGCCATCAGCTATAATAAAAAGAAAATAAATTGAAGTAGCTTCTCTATAGATTTTTTTTCTCATTTCTATGATATATTCTTACTTCTCTTTCATTTTCTAGATAAGCATACACATATCACAAAAGCATGGGAAGAGGCCAATGCAGGGGTGAAATGCTCCCGGCTCGGACTGGATCGCCCGATCCAGTAGCGATGGCGGCAGGTGGTTCAGAGAACCGGTAGCAAAATTCCCTGCCCTTCACCCCCCCAACCATGCCCAGCTGAGCTGCGTGATCATCAGAGGTTTTTTTTTACTTTTAAAAGCATTTTTTCTTCTGCCAAAAAAATGCTTTTAAAAGAAAACAAAAGCCTCTGACAATCAGGCAACTCAGCTGGGATCGTCAGAACCTTTTAAAAGCATTTTTTACAACCTCTTTGGCCAAAGAAGTTGTAGAAAAAATGCTTCTAACAGTAAAAAAAAAAAAGTTGGCCATGCCTACCCAGTCATATTACCCACCACCACCAAGCCACGCCCAAAGAACCGGTAATAACAAATTTTACATTTCACCACCGGCCCAAGGGACTACTTTTCTGGGGAGAGTAATGCATCTCAAAGACTTGAAGTTGTACCCAGATCACCTGTCACAGGCTGATTCTGAACTAAGGTGAGATGTGTTGTATTTCTAGTGAAAATACAGCATTTGCTCACAGATATTCAAAGTTCATGAAAAATCTATGTGGGATGTGTGTGTGTGTGTATGTACTTTTGAAACAGAACTGATACCTGGTAACTGCCTGGACAAGTCCCTGAAGATTTCTCTGGAAGGTTTTTGGAAGTAGTTTGCCATTATCTTCTTCAGAATAACTGGCCCAAAGTCACACAAAGGACTTGGTAGCAGTGGTGAAATGCACTTATCTTTTCTACTGGATCAGAAATTTGAGCATGCATGCCTCTTTTGTGCATTTACAGAGCCTTCTGTGCATGCACAGAGGGTAAAAAATGTAACATAATGACATCACAGTGGGTGAACGGAGCCTCCAGCCACCAGCCCTACCAGCTCGTGCGAGCCAAATATATCCAGCCGGATTTCGTCGCTGCTTTGTAGCTAAGACAGGATTAGAACTCAACATCTCCCAGTTTTGACCTTGCTGTTTTTACTACGACATCAAACAGGTTCTCTTTTTCTTTTCCTTTTTTTAAGTAAGGCATAAATTACCACCTTCAAGTATTGCCACAGTAAAGTTCCTCTCAACAGCTCCTAAGGAACTCAGAATGAAGTCCTGAGCAACTGTATCTCTAGGCCCAAAGTAAAACTGGTTTATAATATTTATCCAAGGTTCCAGTGTACTAACAGAATGTACCTTTTTATACAAAATGAAATTAATGATTTATCCAGAACTACTATTTCCTTGTGTATGAACAGAGCAAAATTAAGCTTTCTGGTTTTATTACTGTACAAGACAGCAATTGCAGTGATTCCTTTGAATCAGGGATAGGTGCTTCCATCACAATGAATTTCAGCTTTTTTATTATCTCTGATTTTTGGCCAGCTGGCTGGGGCTGAGAAGATCCAGACTCCTGCATTATAGGCTTCCTATACTGGTTTGAGATCTTAATGCAGCCAATATGGTTAGAGAACAGTTGAAAAATAGACAGAGGAACTGAACTCTGGTGCAAATTGGCAAGGATGTTGCAAAAGTTTCTAACTGGAAGAAATCAAAGGAAATAAAGTGAAAGGCGGCTTAAATTAAAGAAAGGATTAAGACATGTATTGTTAAACAGCTTTAAACCAGAACTGTTCCCACAGAGTAGTACAGTGGGAAAAATGCAATTCAGGAAAGATGCTAAAAGCTATGAGCCTGTGGGTGCAAGACACAGATATGCATGGAAAATAACAAGTACAGTAAGTTTAGCCTGAAGAACGGTAACCAGCAAAAATCAAGGAAACAGCCTAGAAATGGGAAGCATAAAAATATAAAAGGAGCAAGAAACAAAGCTTTAAAGCAAGACACAGACAGGAGGAAAGCAGCTAAAATCCCATTCCCTGCAGCTAATAAGGGGAGTGGGCACACTGGGTGTTCAAAAAACTGAGAAATATCTATTGACATTTTTTGGTCAATGTGGGAAGCGAGACGGGCAGGCAAGTTTCTTTAGGAGGAAATCACCCACTAATTGGCTGGTGGAGGCCAGAGACTTGAAGAGTAGGAGAAATGAAGCTGGGTAGATTTAGATAGGCCACGATGAGGATAACCAAGAGAGATTAAGAAGCAGGAATAGCCTAAAACTGCTCCATGACACTTTTGCAGTGAAAGGAATTGCGGTAGGCATTTTGCAAGGGAGGGAAAATAATTTAAATATGTACCATATTTTAGAAGTTAATTGCACCTTTAATGAGACTGTCTAGCCTGTAGTATATAATCTGAGGAACCTCTTTTCTATAGGTTAAAAGAGATAAAGTAAAGGGTTCCCCTCGCACATATGTGCTAGTTGTTCCCGACTCTAGGGGGCAGTGCTCATTTCTGTTTCTAAGCCGAAGAGCCAGCGCTGTCTGATGACAATTCTATGGTTATGTGGATGGCATGACTAAACGCCAAAGGAACAGTTACCTTCCCACCAAGATGATCCCTATTTTTCTACTTACATTTTTACATGCTATATTTTTTTTTTGTCCCTCACTGGATACTGGAAATTGCCCCTTATGGTGGCTATACTAGATAAAGATTTTTTAAAGTGAATTGTATAGGAGCTGAAAGGATCCTGGTTGGAAGATCTATGAAGAAATCAGTTTCTCAAATGCAGAACAGCATTTTGGATACTATTGTAGATTTATTTGCTTTTATTTCTTCTTTTATGAAACAGTGTTGTTATTTTTTTAAGTATCCCTGCATGAGAAGACAAATGGAGGAATAGATGGATAGTTTTGTTTTAGGCAGAGTAACTGTGATCTGTTTTTTCCATGTAATAAAAGAATAGGCCATTCACACTTCTTTTGTACAGGTTGTTGATAGATTAGTTTATCACATATTCGCAGGCAGCGGCTGGCAATTGATTTGAAGCCAAACAGTATCACAGCTAGAAAACCTTCCACAATGGTTCAAATACCTACTTGACAGCCTCTGGCCAAATGAAATTCAGCTGCCTTTTTAAGCCTGACAAGTTGTGTTTTTTTAATCACCATGTGCTTGGTTATCAGCAATGTGCTCTTGTAACAGAAAACACTGTCCGAGGGTACAGATGTCACGCTGAATAAGAGTTTTTCTATGCTTTAAAATAGGTTGTAATGTTTCTTCTGCAACTTTTGGATCCCTCCAGAAAGTTGTTTGAGATATTTTATATACATTCAATCTAGGGATAGCTTGAAATATATTTTCTGTTTGCTTGCTTGTTTGCTTGACACGGACACTGCCTGATTCCAACTGAATCTGGATGGTTCACAAAATAAAAATAAACAACTGTATACAATCTAAATAAAAACAATGTACAAGATGGTAAATTTAAAGTTGTCAAGGTTGGAGACCCCTGATCCAGCCAATAATATTCATATACTCTACAAAGAGCTCCAGCTACCCAAGCCTTAAGCTTGAGAGAACAGCCAGGTCTTTAAAACCCTTCTTCATCTCACATGAAAAAGAGACATCTATAAGGCATTTGTAAAATAAATGAAATGCTTCTTCTAAGGCAGCTCATGTGTGATCTATATTTCATTTTCAACTTTCCTAGGGTTAAGGAGCATTATGGTACAGCATTGCCAGAATGACCTAGGATAAGATGGTCCGAAGGCAATTCAACTGAAAAGAGGCAGAGTTCCATGGGCCGATGATTGTCTGCATGCAAAACTCATGTTCTCTGGCTGAGCGTTGGTCTTTCCTGCATCAAAGCTGTGGCATCTCTAAAGAAGACTGAGAAAGCTTCTTGTTGGAGAATCCTAGAATATTAATTCTAGTCAATATGGAGATCAGAAGTCAGCTTCTTTTCTGATCTGGGCACCATCAATTGATCTTCTGCAATAGCCTAGCCTCACCCCCACCCCCCAAAAATACATCCAAAATCTTGTAAGATTGCCAAATTTCAATCTTCTTATTCTCGAAATCCTTTGAGACTTCATGAAAAAAGGCCAAGAGCTCGTAAGATTTTTGTGATTTTTGTGAATGCTCTTTTTAATTATTTGAACTTAATCTGACAAACCAGTGGAGAGCTTGGTTCTACAGAGGGGGTTAAAGAAATCAATGGACTGATCTGGTATAAAGCAATGTCTTACACTTATGAGCAGTAGTTACTAGGACTTTGGTCTGGTTTAGCTACATCAGTTCTCTCTATTTTGTATGCTCTGGGTGTGCTGGACTCTGACTTCTATCATCCTCCGCCAACACAAATACCAGGTTGTTGTCTTGGGTGATAAGAACTTTAATCCAAACCCATGTAGAGACAGGTTTGAGAAATGTGTCTGACAAGGACTATTAGGGATGCTAGCTAATAATTGGCAATCTGACCCAATATTTACAGCATACAGAGTTATAAATGTGTCCTTTTCTAATGGAAAGTCTTTCAGTCTATTTACCAGGTAGACAGATGGACAGATAGATAAGGTAGATAAGACTAGAACAGACAATTATGAAAGAAAATACTAGTCAAAATTACATATATGGAGTATAATTAAAGTCCTTATTATTCTATGAATGCTGACTGTGGGGGGAAATGGCTGAAAATTGAAAGTTTAGTGAGGAATAAAAAAAAATGCCAAATGAAGTTACAGCTTCATCAGATTCACTGATTCTATCTTGAACATTTCATGCACTTCAGCCATCTTCGAAACCAATAGAGGCCTGGATTTCTTCTAAATCTGAGGCCCAAATCACAATAAAAGTGACAACATTTTAAACACAGTGTCCCAAATTATGTACCAAAACTTCAGTATTTTTAAAAACAAACACTTTAATCTGAGACATTATTTAAACTTAAATCTCAGGCTAGTGGGCTTTTTTGTCCCCATTTTATTTCTCTAAATGGAATCCAGTTATTAATAAAATAATAAAAATGTAAAGTTACAGGTGGCTTTGGACAAAGAGATTCCCCCATAATATCCACCGCAACCTCAAATCCCAACAAAGGTCACTTACCTCCCATTTGCTCCACTTAGAAGGTGAAGGTTTCTTAACCCTCTGGGGAAGATTAGCTTCATTAATGCCTCGAGGACCTGCCTGGCTCCCCGTTGTCTGCTTCCGCTGTACCGTTGCTGACTTCATATTCCTCCCTGCTCTCGCATGCTTATTATTAGCCAGCTTTTTACTCCAGTGAAGCACTGCCTGTCTCATCCTCCTCCTGTAGCTCCCATTCAGACTTCATACCCAATCCCTGCTCTTTTCTTAACAACGCTTCTTGCTCTGATTTATAGCCAGCAAGAAAAATAAAATATAGCGTTCATCAAGGTGGACACAAAAGAAACACCAGATTCACCGCTTCCCTCTTTCCAGCAAGCAAGATTCCTATACTTTTTTTCCCCTGGGAAATAAAACTTTCTGGATTTTGGGAAATTTGCCAGGGGATACTTGCTTGAGATAAATGCAAAATGATGGGCATAATCAAACAAGGGAGATAATCTTGTTTTCAGCAAGCTTCTATCCCCATTTATTAAAGCAAAAAAGGTTCTGTGAGACGTTTTTCAGCTTTACTCTGATTTCTTAGTAAATACCAGGCAATCAATTGAATGGTAACTAATTAGGTATCAATGAAAAAAAACCACAGCAATTAGATAAAATTTTACTAGGGCCAGACAAAAAAAATATTACCCAAATTTATAAATACTTGCTAGAAGTAGAATTGGAAGAAGAAGTAGTGAAAGGATGTATGATTGCATGGGGCCAAAATATTGGACATAACATAAATTTATCAGATTGGGAGAAAATATGGAACAGAAATTATAAATTAACAAAATCAGCAGCATACAAAGAAAATGCATATAAAATGTTCTACAGGTGGCACCTGCCCCCTTCGAGACTAGCGAAAATGTATCCCAAAATGTCTCCCATATGCTGGAAATGTAAAAATAAAGATGGAACATATTACCATATGTGGTGGTCCTGCCCCGAATCACGTAAATATTGGTTAAAAATTAAAAAGTGGCTACAAGAAATTACGAATGAACAATTGGATCTAGAACCCGAACTTTTTTTATTGGGGATTTTAAAAAAAATACTTGAAGAGTATAAAATATTTAATACTACATATATTAACTGCTGCTAGGATGGCCTTTGCTCAATGTTGGAAACAGCCATGTGTGCCCTCAGAGAGACTTATTATACAAAAGATTATGAATTGCGCTGAAATGGACAAACTAACTCTGAGTCTGAAGGGTAAAGAGACATCAGTATTTTATGGTATATGGGAACGGTGGTATGGATGGATGGAAAGGAGATAGGAATTTTTAGTTACTAAGCATAATCAATAGATAAAATAAGAATACAAATATGTAGAATTTAATGTTTGTCATTATTGCACGGATTATTGTCAGATGAAAAACACCACAAATAGCTGTTAAATGATATAAGCTTTTCTTTTTCCTTTTTTTATGCTTTTAATGTAAAAAAGTTCAATAAAATATATTTTAAAAAAAAGAAAAAAGAAAAAGATGTGAACTATTTTAAAGAAATGTACAGTTTTCCATCAAGATAAAAGCAAGCTTTCCTTTGGCTACAATTAGAATATAGCCATTCCATTAAAGTTCTAACAAGCATGTATGTGCAATACACAATGGTTCTAATTGCATTGCTATACCAAATTAAAAGTGAAATCTAAGTATTAGTTATTCCCATATACTTTCAGAGTCTTGGACATTTTGGGGAAGCACTAAAGGATATTTAAGATCATAGTTATCCAATTTTTATTTTTTTACTTATATTTTCAATTTTCATAGCCAGCCATTCTTAGCCAAGCAACTCTGAGCACTGAACAATTATAAAATAAATTAAAATCAGTACCAGCACTACTATATATTGTATGTATTTGGCAGCCAAGTATTTGTTGTTTCAGTTAATACACTGCTGTTTTACATCCTAGCATGAAAAAATTAAAATGTCTTCAAAATCTTCCATATGCAAGATCAATCTTGAAGTGTTAAAAGTTGAATAATAGAACTTGATAGGAACAGTTCGATAACTGAATCAATTACCTACCTAGTGGGTGGCCAAAAATCAGACTAGAATTCTCCAGACTAAAGATCTTATTGAAAAGCGTACACTTTTGTGAACTGGAATGAAATTTAACAACTTGAATGTATTAAACAGCCATTGTTTAAACAAGTCTAAAACCTTCTGATGTATTTAAATTAGGCAACTTCTCCTTTGATTGTGCTGGTAAAATTTCTTTATTTGCTCATTTGAAATCAGTAATGGAACATCTTGGAAGTCATAATGCTTTGATATTACTTTGTCCTTTTTTTTGAAACTTAATGTCAAATTTGTGTCCATTCTTTTGAGAATGCCTGTCCTGTTAATCCTACTAGAATCAAGAGGGTATTGCTGGCAAACAATGGCATATATTATATTAGAAGAAGAATATGTGAAGGCATCTTTAATTTTGGATGTGAAGTTTTTGGGGCCTGTGATGTAAATGCTGGGTTTCTTGTTGCTTGTGAGATTTCATTACAAGAGATCTTAAGATACTATAGAAATGTTGAACAGCTATCTCTTGTCTCTGCATGTAACAACATGGTAGGTGGTCTGCACAGACTACATGTCCACTTTAAGCACTATGATTTCCTGTCCCTCTTTATCCCTTCCTCTTCAAACAATAGTGGCTCTTCTTTATTTACTACCAATCCTTCCCTCTATGATGGTTGGGCAAATTGGTCTCTTCCTTTGCTTCATTTTATTAACCTTACTACCTCAGCTTATTATCTTAACCACCCTGGACTAGTTGGTTTCTTTTTCTCACATTAGCACCTCCCTTCCCAGTTTACTGGATTACAACTGAACATACTTGTATTCTTCTTGGTACCAAAGAAAAGAGGGTTTGTCATTGTTCTCCTTTTGGATATCTTACAGCCCTGATATTTTTTAGTGGTCTCCTGCCATGTCTGACTCTGTTTAGATTCCAGGCCCAAAGTCAGCCAGATGCTGCAGCTGCTGAGACAATGATATATTTCCTTATAAACGTACCTGTATTTATTATTTAAATTTATTTGCTTTTATCAGAAGTTTAGAGAGATGGTGGGAAATTGCCACATGCCAAAACCAATCTTCTCAATCATGTGCCTTCAAGCTATACTGAGAGTGTAAATGGCTAGAATAAGAAATGAAATCCAGCAGACTTCAGGCTGAATAAAACAGACTGTTAAATAGATATGCTCTGATTGGCCAGAGCTGTCCAGGAGACATTTTGGATTCTTTCTGAAAACGTCATATGCTGTACACAAATCTTTCTAGGCACAAAGTGTATTAATCTACAACTGAGGTATAACCTTCCTTACACAAAGCAGTGCTAAGACATAGTGTTGTGTAGTGATTAAGGCACTAGTCTAAATGTAGGCAGACCGCCGGGTTCATGTATATCATTTGTCATGGAAGCACACTGGATGACTTTGGCATACTCTTTCAGCTAAAGATACTTCATGGTTTTGTTCTTGTGGCAAAAAATAGAAACAGGGAGTGCAATATATATTATGAATTCCTGAAGGATGGTACTAACAAACAACAAGCATAATAAAGTATCCTTTTCAAGAGAAAGAAAAGCTAAAGTTAATGACTATAACTAGTTACTTGAATGCCCAATATATTTTTAAAAGAGGCTCTAATCAGCTTCATTCTATTTTTACTGCACTACACTGAGCGTACAGCAATTAACATACAGCAACTAATTAATGTACATAGATTGGATTTATGCAAACATACAGAATGGCTACTGGCTACTATATGTCATGCAAACTTAGCTCCACATATAATTTATCTTCTGAGGAAAAAAGCTGAAACCTAAGCTAGCATACACCTGTTGTTTACCAGTATCGTGTAAGCATATAGGATGGGTTTCCCAGGCCACATTGATTCATACATGACCGAACCCTATTTTAATTTAGTCTTGTAGGGCATGCAAATTTCAAAGGAATGTTGTGGGGGGAAATCCAGTCCAATGCCAAGGCAGGAGAAGAAAAAAATCAATGGAGGCTGGCTAAAAGAAAACAAGATCTCCATTTATTTGGTTTCCAGAAATTTCAGTGACAGCAGCATGTTTCTGGGGTGGCTGACAAAATGGCTGTGTAAGTGGATGGATCTTTATAGGGCTCTGGGTTTTTTTTTAGATGCTCCAGGGGGCTGTGCAATCTAGTGAGCCTTGTGTCTACTATTTCAAGGGTGGTGAGTTAATCCTATTATGTCCTAAAGGTCATGTCCTATCCTTAGAATTTGGGTTGTAGAATATAAATTATTAATCCCATCAACTCCCCCTGAAGGCTATATCTGTGACTGAAAGTGTTTTGTTTATGAATAGATTGGCCCAGTCTTTCTGAATGGATACAAAGTTTGCATTTCTAAAGGTCAGGCACTTCAAGCTTCTTACTTTGAAGCTGTTTTCCTTTGACAAGGAAAACTGAGGCTGCTTCTCCCTTTTTCTCCATTCCTCCTTTGGGGAAATATTCTGTCCTGCCTCTTTTTAATATTAAGAATAAAGAATATTTTAATATGGGGAAGGTGGGCCTTCCTACAGCATTGATTTAAAAATTGGAAGGTTAATAAACGTATTTTAAAAGAATTGGGTGTATTTTCAGTACGATTTACTTTTTTTCAATTTTGCCTTTTTAAAGAGTGAGTTTCTCAGGGTTTGTTATTTTACAAATGCAATTTGATGCTCACAAAATTCGGTTTTTACATCCCCACCAGACACGGGTTTCTTAAAATTGTGTCATGATGGTGAAGGAGGACTTTTACAAAAAGAGAAAAGAAAGGGAGTAAAAGAAGTATCCCATTTATGTTTTGTTGATTAAAAACAAAAGACGAACGCTTCCCGTGCCGCAATGAACCTTAAAAGTCAGAGGACAAGACGTATCAGAGGTAAACTTATCAAGGATAGATCTTAACTAGAACTGAGAAGTTTCCTGACAGTGAGAACAATTGATCAGTGGAACGGCTTGCCTCCAGAAGTTGTGGGTTGCCCCATCATCGGAGGTTTTCAAAGAAAAGACGGGACAATATTTGCCTGGAATAGGTACAGGGTCTCCTGCTTGAGCAGGCGGTTGGGATCAAAAGATCCCAAGGTCCCTTCTAATTCTGTTATTCTGCTATTCGAGGCCTGTTTAAACCCAACCCGCCTTGCCACGGCTGCTCATCCTCTCTAATAAGAAACCGAGCAGCGAGGGGCTGGAAAAGAGGCGGAGCTCACAAGCGGCGATTCCGCACGAGTTTCTCCGAACAGTTAACTGTCCGTCGGTTTTTCGTCTTTTTTTTTTTGGTCTCACTTCCTATTGGTCGACGGAGAGCGCAGGGAAAGCCCCCCCCGGTTGGCGATTGGCTGGGCTTGAGAGCAGGGTTCCCGGATGTTGAGACGTTACAGACGGGTATAAAGGGCTTGTGGAAGGCGGGAGAGGGTGCAGTTTTGAACTGGAGCCGTTGCAAAAGAGCAGCGGCAGTTAATTGAAATACCGAAAAGTAGTCTTTCTTCGATTTGGCCTAAACGATTCTCTTCGTTTCTCCTCCCGCGGGCGGACAGACAGACCTCATTGAAAATGGTAAGATACGGCTAAAAGAAAGAATTGGGAAGCGCGCGCGCGGGGCTAAGCTGGCGGATTCTTCTCCCTCAAGGGCGCCCTTTTCAGAGGCGAGACAGCCGTTATGGGAGTTTTGTACGTATCCGTAAAATCGCCAACAGAATTCAAGCTCGAAAGAAATTGGGGAGGAAGAAAGCAAAGAGGGCGCGGTCACACCCGCACACACACGGTGCACCCTACTGCGGTGGTCGAGCGTTTTATAGTGCTTGAGGCGCATGCGCTCATAGCCGGGCTAGGGAGGGCGATGGGCGCATGCGCGGCGGCTGTTTCGGCAGGGGGGGAGGGCGTCCAGCGTGATTCTGCTCCACGCGCATGTCTCGTCTCCGCGCTTGCCAGGCTCTCGATTTAAATTTCCCGAGGATTCACAGCCGCGTGATTCGCATCTTGGGTCTTTGCAAGGATGGTCGGTGCTAGAAACGGGCTGCTTTTTCTCTGCGGAGGGAAAGAAGGGAAAGAATATATGGCGTTAGGGGAGCTAACGTTTCTCGTGTATAAGGGATTTCCTTTCTTCCTCCCCAGGCTGGAGGAAAAGCTGGGAAGGACTCCGGAAAGACGAAAACCAAGACGGTATCCCGGTCACAGAGAGCCGGTTTACAGGTGGGTAGGCGCGTTAAGAGTTTAGGTCAGGGGTCTCCACCCTGGACAACTTTAAATCTGGAGGACTTCAACTGCCCAGGGTGAAGACCCCTGTTTTAGGTCATCTGTCTTTTACACAGTCAATACATTTTGCGTTTTCTAGAAGAGGGAGGAAGTTAAAATATTAATCCTTTTAGAGCTTAACTAGTTGCTGTTTTTTTTAAGAAAAGAAAACTACATAGATTTGAAACAAGTATTTCCGTACAATTGAAAGACAAACAGTGATACTGTATTTACATGTTGAGCTTTTTTCTTTTTTTTCTGTGCATACAGTTTCCTGTTGGTCGTATTCACCGGCACCTGAAATCAAGGACAACAAGTCATGGACGTGTGGGGGCTACAGCTGCTGTGTATAGTGCTGCTATCTTAGAGTACCTCACAGCTGAGGTGAGCTGGTTGGGGTAAAAACATTTTATACTATAGGACTTATAGGATGTTGTATTTTATTTATCTCAAGTACAATAGCTGTATTAGATTTCTTACTTGCTAAATTTTTCTGTTCCGAAAGACAAGCTATAGTTATCCTAGAGAAGCATACAAGCAATATAAATCGATGCCAATCAAAACAAATATTGTTTCAAAGGTCCCTAAGCATTTTTCTCTTGGCATAGCTGATCTATCTTAATAAAGGAAGAAATTCAGTGGGAAAAACAAAAATAAATCCCAAATTGAAATACAAAAGGGGACTGAAAAACACTATGGTATGTGAACTCCCAAAGTATGGAGCAGTAACTGAGCATAAACTGTTGATGTTGGCTATTAAAATCCAGCTGCAGTTTGTCTACCAATTTACAAATTGAAATAGAGACCACAAGCACTCGAGATTATGATCTAAATATGTATAGTTGTATGATGTTGGCCAACACTGTCACTTTTGGACATTGTCACTTTTGCCAAATTGTTCAGGACCAGCCACAGTTTGCAGAACGAAAACTTTAAATGTTTTGGTTATGCAAAACTAGTTTAAAAAATACAAGATGGCAGCCCTAGTGTCAACAGCTCCCACTGCAACATATTGTCTGACCCTTCTGTTCCTGAACTTCTATTTCCTTCTGTAATAACTAACATCCGCTTTTTCCATTCTTTACTACCCCAAATCACTTGTCCAAAGCAAAGCAGCCATAGTTGGTTTGTGTTTGTGTGCGCACATAGAACAAACACCCAAAATATATTTTGAATGTGGCATGCACTACCTAAAAATCACTGTTCCATAGGATGTTCTGCACATTCATATGCTATGCTGTGGACTGATTGCCTTATGCCTTATTGCATTACCGTAACTCAAAGGGGAGTGTGCCACGAAGTTCCTTTCCAGCATTTCTGATATGTTGCAGGACGTTGGACTGTCAAGACATCATTTGTGGGAACCAGCTTCCTTAACTTCTCTGTAGGTCATTGTATCCTCAATGAAGGCATAGTAGTTTGGCATTTTAAATGGGATGCTCTGCAATTAACAATTTGTCTTGTTTTCATCTCTATAGGTTCTTGAGCTGGCAGGGAACGCATCTAAAGATTTGAAGGTAAAGCGAATTACTCCTCGTCATTTGCAGCTTGCAATAAGAGGTGATGAAGAACTGGATTCATTAATCAAAGCAACAATTGCTGGTGGAGGTATGTGTGAATTTTACTCTTTTGTGGCATCTCTAGTTGTGATGCTTTAATGATTTTGTGCTTCTTTCACCTGACTTGGATAAATCTTTCCTTTTTTTCTTTCAGGTGTAATTCCACATATTCATAAATCTCTCATTGGAAAAAAAGGTCAACAAAAAACAGTTTAAAGGATTACTTATTAGAACTTTCAAAAGCTCTGTTGTCCATTGTTAGAGGATTTCCAGTGGACTTCATCTGTGAAATACAATTTTGCCTTTCTTTAATCTTGAAGATTGAGCCCATCAAGCTTTCTAACCAAAATTCTGCATTGAAGTCTTAATCTTATTTAAGTGTTACATGGCTTCAGAGAAGCTATTGTCTGTAGTGGTTCTTGACTGTTTTAGATATGTTGGATTTTAATGGGATTCTTGACATTGTTGCTAATCTGTAATTTTTAATGCATTTAGTACATTTATTCAATTATACTACAAAATTTAAAACAGATTTGGACATCAGCATTGCTAATTAAATGAAATTATAAAAACTTGAATTATAAAGCTTTTGATGTCACTCTCTTGTAGTTAAGAACAAAAAGTTCCAAGAGAAATAATCAGCATTGTCTATGTATTTGTACAGAACCTTAAGTCTAGTGAAGGAGTTAAATGAATGGATTGCTTTAAGGAAGTATGTTTGAACCATTTTTAAGTTGCTGAAAATGTGTATGATTAGTTAGGTCAAGTTCTTGAAAGGTACTTTACAGTAAGCTATGTATTTATATTGTTTGTTTTAACTATTTGGTCCCCATTTCATGGAAGCTGCTGATTTTACAGAGTGCTAATGTGCATGCACTGTGCTAGCACACATAGATTAAAACCCTTGCAAAACTATTCCAAGACCAATCACTGCCAAAGGAATCACATTAAGCCATATGACTTGTATGGTTTTGGTTTAATGTGTAAAGCTAAGCATTGTGACTTGTATGCTACGTCTGACCTGGGGTACTGTTCATGCTGTGCCTTTTAATATTTAAAACTAATATTCAGTACTTGCAGCTGCATTGCTTCAGCTACCAGTTGAAATAAGCATTGTTTAGATAATTCCATCCAGTTTCCGTTATACTAAATTGAAATCTCCAATTGAACTTAATATACTCAGTATAAGAGTGTGTTCTCCCTTTCTTCACTCACCTAAAAATACATGCCTTAGAATGTATAATTTCAAAAAAACTGACCTTCCGTGACCTGAGTTTCCTGGGAAGAGGGACTATATTACTTGAATTTACTGTATTTCTGCCTTGTCAACCCTGTATGTCATCATAGATCGTTAATTTGTTTACAGAAAAATGTACATTCTAAGTTTATTAAAACCAAATCATAAATTTTAAGTATTTCTATAGAGCATCAATTATTTTTAGATTAAGTTGTTGGTAAAAGATTTTTAACCATGATGGTTGTATTGACCCCCAATTAATGAGTTGGAAAAATAAACAAGTATTACTTACCTGTTCTAGTGGGCATCACCTATATTATGTACAAATAAAGTTACTGAAAAATACTTCTAATTGTGATGCTTACTTGACAAAGAAGCAAACAGCTTTGATTTCAGCATACAGTATTGTAATGTGGGAAAGTTCTGAGTTGCATGCAGTGAGTCATAGGTCTTGTAGTACTAGGCATGGCTTGTTAATGCCAACTGCCTTGCCAAAATATAGTAAAGGAAGTATCAGCCATATTAATTTTGTCTTTGGGTGATGGGAGTTGGTTATAATGGCCCTTAATATTTACTAATTTAATAAAAGGATTTACTAATTTAATAAGTGGACTATGATTACTGAAACATGAAGGATGATAATGAACTGCTTGAAGTTGCTCCCTAGTATCTCCTATCTTGTTTCAAGCATCTGGAATAGTTTTGGAGATACTTATGAGAAGGTGAAAAATAGTTTGGGTAGTAGCACCCTCTTAGTACTGCTAGTAAAACCAAATTCAAGGCAGCTTGCAAATACCTGAATAGCAAAATGAATTGTAAAAATGACAGTCTCCTAAGAATAAGCAAAGACTGACCGAATAGAGATTGAACCCTTGAAACCTTTTAAAAGCGGACTTGGTTAAAACTCCGGATGCCGGACTGGCCGCGCGCTGCCGTCTCCTTGTGAAACCAACCGAGCAGCGCGCAGAACCGGCATTTTAATCCAGGCAGCCTCGGCGCCTGCGCACAGACGGCTCCGCTACCGGCTGCAGAGCTTCCCGGAAGCGAGAGGAGCAGTAGTGGCTCCGCTATTTGTCGGCCCAGACGCTTCGGGGCACCGGGTGCTGGCGAAAGGAGG